>NC_133776.1:56915271-57228862 GCF_003597395.2 Chelonoidis abingdonii
TCGAGTGGGAGGGTCAGCGGCATTGGGGAGATGGGCTCCAGGCTGGGCACGGCTTGTTAGAGGAAGGTGGCAAGGCTCGGCACTGGGTGAGAGGGGGCCAGTGCAGGGCTCTTGCAGATAGCATAGGGAGTGGAGGTGGTAGGGGGACGTATCGGACATCACAGCACTGTCCTGCCTGTTGAAACCAAGTTTCTCATGGTCTTTGAGCATCCAGGGGCGGTGTTTGGATGTGTGAATGTGCTTTTGGGAATGGGACTGGATGAGGACTTGCACTTAAGTAATGGGAAAGGAGGGAGGTAGCATTTTGAGGAGAAGCCTAGGACTCCAGAGAGTCGAGCATTAGCAGGCTGTATTCTTCCCCATCACACTGCTGGTGGCTGAGTAGCACTACTCATCCTATACTACAGGACTCCAGCCACCGTTTACAGAAGTGGATGTCTAGCATCCTTGGCCATGGCCACTGAGGATTGTGCTAACCAGGTAGTGATAAGAATTGGTTTGTTGAAACATAAAATCCTCCAAAGCCAAAGATTTTTAGAATGTACCGTTATTGACAAGGTGAACATCCTAAGCGTGTGTCTCACGATGTGCCTTCTTATCCAAGTGATTGCTGTTATCCCCGGACGGGATTAATTTTTTTTCAAGTTTTTGGACACTGCCAAGAGCATGGCAGGCAGGAGGCTATGAGACTGGCATAGATACAGTACCTCCTAAATATAACTGTCGCCTCTTAGGGGAAGTGGGGAGTATTTTTCTCTCGCGGATTTGAGGGGGAAGCAAGGGATAGAAATGGGACAGACACACAAAGTCTGAGTTATAGATGCTGCCTCCTAGTATAATGGATGTATGTACTCAGAACTCCACAGTGGTCATTCTAGTACATTAGATGGAGCTGTAACTTTGGAGAGGGTGAGGGGCTGTCCTATTTGACACTAAATTATACATACTAAGGTGGGTTCTAAATTAGCTGTCACCACTTAAAGAGATCTTGGAGTCATGGATAGCTCTCTGAAAACATCCACTCAGTGTACATGGCCAGTCAAAAAGCTAACAGTATTAGGAACCATTAGAAACGGATGATAATAAGACAGAAAGTACATAATGCTGCCATTAATCTATGTCGCCCACCCTTAAATACTTTATGCGTTCTAGTAATCAAAAAATATTAGGAATTGGAAGGTACAGGAAGCAAACAAGAATGATGAAAGGGTATGAACAGTTCGTATGAGGAGAGAGTAAGGACTGGACTATTCAGCTTGGAAACAGATGCTAAGGATGAGAGCGAGGTCTATAAAATAAAAATTATGTGGAGAAAGTGAATAAGGAATGTTATTTGCCCTCCATAAACACAAGAATCAGGAGTATCCAATGAAATTATAGGCATCTAGTTTTAAACAAACAAAAGGAAGTACTTCTTCAACAAACACACGTCAACCTGCGGAATTCATTGCCAGGGATAGTTAAAGGTCAAAAAGTTAATTTGATTAAAAAAAAAAAAGTAGATGCAATCATGGAGATACATCATCGATGGCTTTTAGTTGCTCAAAATGGTCAGGGACACAACCCCGTGCTCTGGTGTCCCTAAGTCTCTAACTTGTCAGTAGCTGGGAGTGGACAACAGGGGATGGATACTTGCAATTTGCCTGTTCTGTTCATTCCTTTTGAAGGTATCTGGCAATGGCTACTGTTAGAGCAGGATAATTGGTTAGCCATCTGTTGACCAGTATGGCTGTTCTTATGTGGAATGTGCCTATATATGAATATGTGAGCATCCAGTGAATGAATTATGAGGCTTGTTAAATGCAGGCATTGCGGAGGGAGAGGCTCTACATCATGTATGGGTACATTGAGAAACTTGCACTGGATGAGGGTAGTGGACTAAGGCTGAAGGAAGTTAATCAGAGGAGGAGAGTAATTTTGACTTGGATCATGAATGGGGATCCTGGTGGGGTTGTTTGGGCTGGATTTAGTTGCAGCAAGCTTATATGAGTGATATAGGTCCAAAGTTGTCAGTATAATATGGCCTAATCTTTCATTATTATAGTCTTGTATCAGGTTTCTCAACCTTTTCCATCCATGACCCATGTTACAACAAAATCGTAGAAGTATGGACTGGAAGACTAATATATCATCAAGTCCAGTCCCCTAAACTCATGCAGGGCTGTTAAATAACTAAACATTACAAGTAGGTGTGTGTTGACCTGTTCTTTAAACTCAATGACAAAGATTCTACAATCTCCTAGGCATTTGTTCCAGTGCTTGACAAATTAAAGGTGTTTGGGGCCCTCCCCTTTCACCTAGCATCAAGGAAGCATCCCGGGTCTGCTCACTAACCAAGACTGAGAACCAGTGCTCTACATAAGTAGGGGTCTGTAGAGGGTCAGGAGAATCTATCAAGTAAAGAATGTCCACCCATGTTCACGGATTGGCTTGTTGATGTATGAGCTGACCGAAGCTAAGGATAGATTGAGAGAGGCAGGGGTGGTCCAGTAAATAGGGCACTGGGTTGGACTCAAGTTCTATTCCCGGTCTGTCTCTGACTGCTATGTGATGCTGAACAGTCAATCCCATCTCTGTGCCTCTGTCCCCTCCTGTCCATTGTCTGTCCTGTCTATTTAGATTGTAATCTTTTCAGGAGGACACTCACTGAGTTTGTTCAGGACCCACCACAATGGCCCCGTCTCTGGTGGGGCCTCCAGGCCCTCTGTAAGGCAAGTAATAACTTGTGGCTGAAGCTCAGATTGGATTTACTCCACTTCTGCTGCAGGCTTCCTGTGTGACCTTGTAAAGTCTTAAGAGATTGTGCCTCAGTAATAGGTCCTATCTGATATGTTGTGAGAACTAGGGTCTGGAAAGACTTGGATAGAAGATTATAAAAATGAAGTGTTTTTGTCATAGGAATTGCCCTATTTATCTGGACTGCTAGGAATCATTCGACCTCCCTCTGTGAATCAGCGACACAGAAAATCTTGCACTGAAGTATACTGAAAGTGGCTTTCAACAATTCCACATACAATTACCTCCAGTCTGCTGCAAAAGTATATTCCATTAGAGAACTGAAAGGTTAAGCATTACCAGTAATTGCGTGCACTTCCTTAACTTGATTCCTCGTCAGCTGTGACATAGAGAAACTCTGAGTATTTGCCTTTGTGGTTAGAGGAGTCCTGAGCCAGGACTGTACACAATACAATACCATTGGTGTTAATCTCTGGGGAGACTGGAGTTCTGTAACACTAGTCCTTGTGCTGTAGGTGTATGGCACCAGCAGTGTTTACTTTCTAAAATTGTTGGTGCATAGATGAGGAAGTCTTAATCCTGGTTTAAATCAGTTGATTCTCATGTTTGCTAAATGGAAGGGCCCAGGATAGGAACGTTGGAAAGGCAGAGATGCTGTGCCCCACATTTGTATATGCGTCTGCCCCAGATTGAGACCCTGACTTCTCTCCTTGGGTTCCTTCACATCAGCTGGAGCATGACTCCAGGCAGTGATGCTGTAGGCAGCTCTGTTTGGAGGGCAGGTGAACTGCAACAAAGCAGGGTTGGCCTTGGTATTGAGATCTTGGTTGGATATGAACGTGTTGGCTTCGGTGTCAGCCAATATGCTCATCTCTATTAGAGCCTGTTCAATGTGGGACTTCCTCTTCTACAGCCATCCCAGAGCTTAAAGGTGTCACGTCTACAGCTTCTGCTTCTCAGCACAGGACCCAATAGAGCTGCCAAGCCTGAGGTTTTCTTACAGTGAAAGCTTGGGATTGCTGTCCAAGTTGGCTCTTTAAATGCCGCTTTTCTTTAATTCCTGACATCTGCAGTGATTTGCTTTGTTTAAAACTAACGTAGCTACTTCAGTCACAATGGAAAATTCCCCCACAACTGTCTGACAAGTGCCTTTCTCCCCCACCCTCCAACTGGCACGATAAATTGTGTCTTTGTCCTGAGCTGCCATGATACAATACCTCCTCTCCTTTTGGATCAAGTTGGAATGTTGCTCCCTATCTCAAGCAGTCAGGTTGGAATGTTTTTTCCTCCCTTTCCCCCAGCAGAATAGCATCGAGCATTGTTCCCTCCATCTCAGGTTCAGCGTGGTTGGCAACTGCAGCCTTGATGGATGTAGGGAGTTTATATTAATTGTCTTTGCTCACTCGATTGTGTTGCCTTGTGGTGAAGATTCATGGTAGGCTCTGGATGCACCATGGTTGAAGTTAGCGTGACCATCGTGTATGTTGGCTGCTCTCTTGCATGAAAGCGTGGACAGTTCCATTTCTTCATGCATTCGAGAACAGCATATAGACCATTGGCATTCAAAATGGTTGATTGTGAGATTTTTCTTCCACTTCACCTCTCAGCACTGTGTGAGCATGTACATGGAGCTTGCACGCAAGCCAGCTAGTAGATCTGTATGCAAAGGCCCACCCAGGCTAATGTGGCATTCAAATAGGATTTTCTCTCTCATTATACTTGTTGCTAATTCATGGACCAGGTCCCATGGTGCTTTAGGCGCTGTACAGACATGAACAGTATTACACATGGACATCTGAACGAAGAATTTCTGAACACTTGGGTGTAATCTTGCTGAGTTTCACTTGCTCCTGACTGTGCCATAGGTGGACAGAATTCTGTTGTAAGGCAATCTGAGCATGGAGTCTAAGGCTTTGTCTACACTTACAGTTTTGCAGCGCTGGCATTACGCTGCTGGTCTACAGCTGTGTACGGCCAGCGCTGCAGGTGTCCACATGGCAGCGACCACGCTGTCAGCTGTGTCCAACATTGCCAGTTTGCAGCGCTGGTGTGAGTGGTGCATTGTGGGCAGCTATCCCCAGAGCGTCCACACCTGATGACCAGCGCTGCATCACCAGCGCTGGTCTCGCTACACCGGAAGCAGACCCAGGTGTACAGCCAGCGCTGCAAACAGGGAGTTGCAGCGCTGGCTGAGCTTTTAAGTGTAGACACCTGCTAAGTTGCAACGCTGTAACCCGCTCGCCAGCGCTGCAACTTGCAAGTGTAGCCAAGCCCTTACTGTTCATGTCATATATTGTGAGGTAGCAGTAGCTGCACATGAGTACAGCTTTCCTACTGGGTAGTATTAGCTTATCTCAGAATTGATATGTCTGAGCTATCAGTACTTAAGTTATGTTTGTGATGTTGCACTCCATAATGTTTTATGGAAATATACTTACAAGGGTAAATATGATGTAACTGGAATATACTTTACGCAAAGGTCTCTTGTAAGGTGTCATTACAAATCTTATAATCTACTGAGTGTGTTCATCTTATTTGTATGTATATATCATTCTTGTATCTGAAGATAGAAATCTAAAATGTAACTCTGAGGTACAGTACTATTGTAATTATGCAAAGTGTGGGCCATTGATGATGGTTAAGAATCCTGATGGCTCCCACTGACTAGGACAATTGGTTGTAAATGGCTCTGTTTACTCGCAAGCCTTCCTGTGTTCCTGTAAGCTAGCCCAGGAAGAATGGTGGAATCCATCTTAAACCTGGTGCTTTTCCATTTGGAAGGAGGGATGGGACTCCAGAGACACAAAAGATTCCCGCCTTGTGCCAAAGCTATAAAAAGGGAGTGGTGAGAACAAAGGATGGTCTCCGTCATGAGAGAGCCTCTGCTTTTCACCTAAGATGCCTGCTGGAACTAACAAGGACTGTACCAGGGAAAGGATTGGGCCCAGACTAAGAAGCTTATTGGAACATCTCTGAGGGTGACATTTACCGGTATTCAGTTTCTTAATGTGTTAGGCTTAGACTTGTGTGTTTTTGCTTTATTTTGCTTGGTGACTGACTTTGTTCTGTCTGTAATTACTTGAAACCACTTAAATCCTACTTTTTATACTTTGTATATCAGTGTTATAGAGGGTGAACAATTTGAGTTTACCCTGTGTAAGCTTTATACAGAATAAAATGGATTTATTTGGGTTTGGATCCCATTGGGATGTTGGGTAATAGGTGACCTGCTGAGCAGTTTTTGGTTCAAGTCTGCAGCTTTGGGGGCGTGGACCAGACCTGGGTCTAGTTGTGCAGCAGGCTAGTGTGTCTGGCTCAACAAGGCAGGGGTCTGGAATCCCAAGCTGGCAGGGAAAACGGGCTCAGAGGTAATTCCAGCACATCAGGTGACAGTCCCAAGGGGATTTCTGTGACTGAATCCGTCACAATGTTATTCCTGTTTCTGTTCTGTATAGGTAGGGCAAAGGCATGAGTAATCTACTCCTGCATTCAGTCTGCACGCCAAACTCTCCTCGTTTCCAGTGGAGGTCAGTGTCCAGAGTAACTGCTGGATTGGGCCTTAGAATTTTCACTCATTAGCAGAGAAACTCACTAGGTCATGGCTTTGCTGCAACTGCGGGACTTAAATTGACTTGTTCAGAAATACATGTGAGAAACTTTTCATCAGCTCCTGGTGGTTTCGTTTGGTCTTCCGCTCCTCAAACAAAGAAGGCTTGAGGCAGGCATGTGCCGCTTCCAGACCTGGGCAAAGGGTAGTCTGCCACAAGTATGAGTGGTTCTCGGGTCTGCACTTAAGCAGCTGGGAACTTTGGAGTTTCCCATTCTAGGTGCTGACTTTAATGTAATTTGATGGGACACAATTCCTGCCTACAGGAATTGTTCAGTCTCCCCAACACCTTTGGCCAATACAGCAATAGTCTAAACGATGTGTTTGTTACAGAAGCTTAGCCCCCTGCTGCCCACTTCAGTCTCTGCAGTGCTCATGAAACACAAGACAAAACCAGAACTAAATGTCACCCCTCTGTGCTGTTAGCAATGGGACTGAGATCTGGATCAGATTACTGAGCCCACAACATACCCTTGTCAGTCCCCAAACAACCTTCTGCAATGGCTGCTCCAGTTTCACTTCATTAATCATTTGCATAAGGGCCAACCAAGAATGGGACTCCATTGTTCTAGGTACTGAACAACCAGTAGTAGATGGTCCCTGCCTTGATGAGCTAGCAGCCAGACAGACACAGGCTGGGGAAGGGGTAGAAAACACCAGCAGAGTGAGCAATATGAGGGCAGCCAGCTGCATGTTAGTTGCAGGTTTTTCCCCCTCCTGTTTAAATCAGACTTGATGAACAGGAAGCTATTGGTCCTGGCTCTACATCACACTCCTGAGTCCCCCCACATCGCTTTCTAGTGTTCTTCCTTTCAAGGTGCAGTGTTCAATATGGATGTTGCCCTCTCCCTCTGTGAATGCTGATCACTCTTCAGACAGAAGGGCCTGGGAGTGTCTGTTTGCACAGGGGGTCATGTGGATAGTACTTCCATTCCCTTCCCTTTCTGAGCCAAGTATCCTTAATAGTCTGCTGGTGCAAGGGTAAGCTGGATCCTGCCCGTGCAGTGGGTTACGAACAGCACATCTGGCCATTCATTAAGACTGCGGCCATGCTATCCTATCACCCATGTTCTCTAGCTTAGATCATTTTCCGTCCTCCGCTCCACACTCCAGTCCTTGCTTGTATCTCTAATTCCTTTAATCTCTACTGCTCAGTGCTCCATTTCCAGCATATATTTGTTGAAAGTGTAGCACTGTTTGGGTGTTGCCATGGATGCATGAGGATTTTTGGCATAGTAAAATCCTGTTCAGCTAGCTGAGTGTGCTGGTTGCCCATGTCAAGGCCTCTATTGCCCTGTATGCAGACGTAATATTGTTGCGAAGGGTTGTTTAGCTGCTGTGCCCGGTCCAAAGGCTTCTTAATATGCCTAGTTGGTTTAATTATTAAACATCAATTGAGGCACTCATTGAGGACCAGCTGCAAGAACCCAGTGAGGAAATGGGAAAATGCAGCTGTCTTGACCTCAGATAAAATCTCAGTTGAATTCAAGGTTTAACTAGGGAGTGGTCCCTCACTGATGTGTTTGTAGGTGAGTATGTATCATGTGCTTGTTCTGAGAAGCCATGGGTGTGGAAACCCATACGTCATAATTGCTTGGTTATTTCCGACAAGTCGTGCAGGATTTTCCAGAACCTAGACTTGTCTTTAAGAAAGCCCTTTTGATCACAAAGAGCCTTTTACCACTGGAAAGCAATGCAATACCTCTGAGTCTGCAGCTGGGCCGAATGAAATGGCATCAAAGAGTGATGCAGACTTCCCACCCACCCACATTCACAGTAATGAAGTATTAACTCTGAGGCCTAATTATGACCATTTAAATGCCAATATTACTCTGTGGATCATCACATTGGAAGCATCCCAGTTAATGTGCTTATGTAGTTAGGCTGAATGTGCTTGTCACATCTGGACATGCCATTCATTTGAAAGGCTGTTCTAGAAGAAACACTCAGCAGTAGATCAGCTATTTTGTCTCTCTTGATGTATTCAGGTGTCTGGGATCCTTGCTGCTGTCCTTCAGAATGGAGTGGTGCTTACCTTGCTAACAGTTAAAGAATGGTGTGCTCCACTGGGGTGGGGTAATCAGCATTTCTGAGCAGCTGCCCTTGTGTTATGGTGAAATCTGGTAGTAAAATAAAGAGTCAAAAGGGAGAGAAAACATCCCCTTCTTTCTTAATCTCCCTGCAAAAAACACTGCAGACTTGGGGTGGAGGGATATCCACTGGATTTCTATTTGCCTTGGTCTTGGGATACCATTCAGTTCAGTTACCACATGCTCACTAGGCTGTAGGAACAGAAGGCTGGATCTGACATTCGAGGGTCTACATTTCTATACGCATACAGCAAACAATCTCTCATTGTTATTAAACACTTCTGTTCTAGTACTGCCTAGAGGCCAGTCAGGTTAGGGCCCCATTGTCATAGGCACTGTACAGAGGTCCTTTGCGATACACAATCCCTCGCCCAAAGACCTGACAGTTTTTTCAGAGACTCCTTTCTATGCACTTGGAGGGCTAAGGTAGCAGTCCCCAAACTTTTAGGGTTGCGTTCTCCCGCCCCGCCCCCGGGTCCGTGTCCATGCCTACCTAGGGACTGGGAGGGGGGCTGTGGCTTAGGTGTGGACAGGGGTAAGGGGGCCGAGGCTGGGGCCACGGTGTGGGGCGGGGCCAGGTGCGGAGCCTTGGCCAGGGGCCCAGGCTGGGGGGCAGGGCTGGGAGCAGAACCTCAGCTGGGCCTCAGTGAGGGCCAGTAGCTGGGGCCGCGGCTGGGTGTAGAGCCGCAGCTGGGCTGTGGTAGGGGATCAAGGCTGGGTGTGCGTTGGGAGATGGGGCCGCAGCTGTGGCTGGGGGTGGGGCTGGGGCAGAGAGGGTTTGGGTGGCACTCCCTGCCTGCCTCTGGGGCTGGCTGGGCCCCACCACACCCCCCCAGAACTTTCCCCACACCCCCTAGGGGGCGTGCCCCACATTTTAAGGACCATTGGTCTAAGATCATTCTTCATTTCACCCTGGCATGGGGTGGTACCATGGTAAGCGTGTGTGCGGGAAGATCTCCAGTCCTGTCATATATCTGGAGGTCTATTGTGGTCCTTGAGGATGCCTTACAATGAAGATGAGCTCTCTCAAAGAAGTGTAGTGGGAGTCAGTGTGGTGACAGTGACCCTGTTTTAGAATAGAGTGTTGTGTGGGTGGCTTATGGTTTGACCCTTTCACCTTGTCTCTCTTCCGGTTAGCACTCCAGGGTGGACCCAGAAGAGCTGTTCACCAAGCTAGAGAGGATTGGTAAAGGCTCGTTTGGTGAGGTGTACAAAGGAATCGACAACCGCACCAAGGAGGTGGTTGCTATCAAGATCATTGACCTGGAGGAGGCGGAGGATGAAATTGAGGACATCCAACAGGAGATCACTGTGCTCAGTCAGTGTGACAGCCCCTACATAACCCGCTACTATGGGTCCTATCTGAAGGTAGTCAAAGCTGCTACAGGAGAGAGCCTTCCTAATACTCTAGCTCATAAGTCTGTGAATGGGGCTAGTATCCTAGAACAACAGGAAGCAGGCTGGGGCGGTGACTAACAGCTGCAGGATGGGTGTCCAGCAGGGGTGGGCTGCACTGTCAGCAAAGAACATCGTTACTGCAGCAAGGGTGCAATGGCAATTTCCATTGCATTTACCAGCCCTATTGTGGATGTTGGCTGTTGCAGAACACACTGTAGTGATCTCCATATACACAATTCACCCAAAGAAGTGGGGCTCTGCTAGAACGAGAATGCTCCATCAAAGAGAGAGGCCCCCAAATAGATTTCCTATAAAGGAGGTAGCTCCCACACAGCCCCCACCCACCTTCTCCTAGAGCAGGGGTAGGCAAACTTTTTGGCCCGAGGGCCACATCAGGGTTGTGAAACTGTATGGAGGGTCGGGTAGGAAAGGCTCCCCAAACAACCTGGCCCCTGTCCCCTATCTGCCCCCTCCCACTTCCCACCCCCTGACTGCCCCCCTCAAACCTCCGACCCATCCAACCCCTCCCCGCTCTTTGTCCCCTGACTGCCCTGACCCCTATCCACAGCCCGCTACCTGACAGCCCCACGGGCACTCCCACTCCCTATCCAGCTGCCCTCTGCTCCTCGTCCCCTGATGACTCTCTCCTGGGAGCCCCTGCTCCTAACTGCCCCCTGGGATCCTGCCCCCTTATCCAACCCCCCCTGCTCCCTGTCCCCTGACTGCCCGCCCAACCCCTATTCACATCCCTGCCCCCTGACAGGCCCCCTGAGACTCCCACTCCCAACCCTCCCTGTTCCCCATCCCTTGAATGCCCTTCCCCCCACCGAACCTCCACCCCATCCAGCCACCTTCTCCTCCCTGACTGCCCTCCAGGATCCCTTGCTCCCTTAACCAACCTCCCCTCCAGCTCCCTTATTAGCAGCAGGAGCTCGCAGCCATGACATCCAGCCAGAGCCAACTGTGGTCCTCATGCTACCCAGCAGGAGCGGAGGGGCAGGGGACTAGGCTGCCTGGCTGGGAGCTAAGGGCCTGGACAGGATGGTTCTGCGGGCCGTAGTTTGCCCATGTCTGTCCTAGAGGATTCTCTTTCTGGCTTTAGAGTTCTCAATATGTTGCCTTTGCATCTCTTGGGACCCCAAAAAAGAGAGAATCACTACTTTCAACACAGCTTTGGAAGATATGTTGCCTTTACACTCATAAAGTGCTGTCTGGCTTTCCTCTCTGGTTTGCCCCTGGCATTGTGTATCAGTGTTTAGCAAGCAGAAGGCCTGAGACTTGGATTTTACAGCTCCATGATAGTCTGTGCTCCATCTTTTTTCAGCCCCATTCCCTTCCTTCTGGGAGTTGCTCATAACACAGTAACTGGCACCTTCAGTAATACTGAGTTGTGCAGAACCACCGAGGAAGGGAGCCAGGTTATTCTCAGGGTTTGAGACCCTAACTCGGGTTTCTTGTAGAGGCTACCATGGCAGTCTCAGAAAGCTCTACTAGCGGAGCCCAGGCTGCCTCCACTCTTCTTTGCATGAATCCTCTGCATGGCAGTGTGAAGTGGCAGCCCAGCCCTGGTCTCAGCACACCTGCCAATTACCTTGGCCTGTCTGAACAGAGGTTGTCAATCGCGCTGAATGCAGCAAGTGGGATTGGGTGTTTAAATGGTTTGAGGCTGTCAGAGCCACTCAGCTTCTCACTTATAGCCGTCTGTAAGACTGTAAGGGGTGAACAGCGAGGTATTGCTGTTACTGTTGACGTATATGATGGTAGCATCTAAGAACCGTTAAGGATCAGGGCCCTGTTGTGCCAGACACTGTACAGACATGACAGAGAAAACACTCCCTACCCCCAGAGAGCTCCCGCTCTAGGGGTTGCACAGAATACAACAAGTCGGTGAAACAAAGGGTGCATGAGGATGGGGAGATTGAGGGAACAATGAAATAGACCAAGTGTAACACTTGGAAACAGTGTTGGGGTGAGTAGGAGACTAGGTCTGTTGGAGGAGCGATAATGGGGTCAGGAGCTTTTTATCTCAGCTGCCATTAGTGACTGGAAGTCACCACTATCTGGTGACTGTTTGGAGACATACTTAAGATGAGTTGATAGTCTAGTGAAAAAATGTGGATGCTGCTCACCATCGTCCCTGTTGGCAGTCTCATTACTGAGGCCAACGACTGAAAAACTACCCTCCTTCCCTTAGAGGGGTTGTTTCTAGGACCAGCTGGAGATACGTTGATAGAGGCACATGGGGAAGATTGCATGACTGCTGCCCGTGAATAGATTTCTGTCTCCAAGATGCTAGACTGAGCATTAAATTCACTTAGAAAAAAATAGATTGGAAGGGAAGTGCGTGGTGGGATCCCTCCTAGGGTCTAATTTCCGTGCAGCAGTACTGTGTCAATGAGGGATGAATGGAAGCTCGCCTTACTTGGTCCTAGTCTGGCAGTGGCGGTTGAGTGCCTGTTTGGTCTACTGAGTGAAGAGCTGTGCACAAGTTTCATGGCTGGTGGAGCTGGGCCTGATTGAGGTTTGATTTTTGTTTTAATCTTAACACACTGCCCAGTGCTCACCAAACCTTTTCTGCCTCACTTGCAGAGTACCAAGCTGTGGATAATAATGGAGTACTTGGGTGGAGGCTCAGCACTGGATTTGGTAAGTAGCTTGGTCAGTCCTATTAACACATGGACACATGTGGCCCACAACCAGAGGCTGGAACCTTAGTTTGTGAAACAACCATAAAATTGGTGTTCATTAGCCCCACTAAGCCTTATTCAGAGCCATTTGCCCAAAGAGTAGACAACGCAGAGCAGGCATGCTGGCTACAAAGCCTGTTTTATGCCAGGATGGAGAAATCATTTGCACTGTGACCCTCTGGGAAGTCTGTACCCGCCTATCTAAGCACCATTGTACAACATACCCTGCTACTCTATAGACAACAGGTTATCTCAGGAATGATCAGTGATGGCTTGTCCTGTTTGAGTGACACTATATCCATGCTACACCAGATGCTAGAGAATAGAGATGCAGAACGTACATGGGCTCAACTTTGCTGTGTCACACTCCTGCACCTCCATTGATTTAATGCACGTATAAGTGGGACATAAGAACGGCCGTACCGGGTCAGACCAAAGGTCCATCTAGCCCAGTATCTGTCTACTGACAGTGGCCAATGCCACGTGCCCTAGAGGGAGTGAAGCTAACAGGCAATGATCAAGTGATCTCTCTCCCGCTATCTATCTCCATCCTCTGATGAACAGAGGCTATGGACACCATTCTTTACCCTTCCTGGCTAATAGACAGTTATGGACTTAGCCATCATGAATTTATCCAGTTCCCTTTTAAACATTGTTATAGTTCCAGCCTTCACAACCTCCTCAGGTAAGGAGTTCCACAAGTTGACTGTGCACTGTGTGAAGAAGAACGTCCTTTTATTTGTTTTAAATCTGCTGCCCATTAATTTCATTTGGTGACCCCTAGTTCTTGTATAATGGGAACAAGTAAATAACTTTTCCTTATTTACTTTCTCCACATCACTCATGATTTTATATACCTCTATCATATCCCGCTTTAGTCTCCTCTTTTCCAAGCTGAAAAGTCCTAGCCTCTTAATCTTCCCTCGTAGGACCCTCTCCAAACCCCTAATCATTTTAGTTGCCCTTTTTCTGAACCTTTTCTAGTGCTAGAATATCTATTTTGAGGTGAGGAACCACATCTGTACACAGTATTCGAGATGTGGTGTACCAGGATTTTATAAGCGCATAATATTATTCTCAGTCTTATTCCTATCCCCTTTTTATGATTCCTAACATCCTGTTTGCTTTTTTGACCAGCCTGTCGCACTGCGTGGACATTCAGAGACAATCCACGATGCCACCCAAGATCTTTCCTGACCCAGTTTAGCCAAAATTAGCACCCCCATCAATATATGTGAATTGTATAGTTTGGGTTTTTTTTCCAATGTGCATTACTTTACATTTATCCACATTAAATTTCGTTTGCCATTTTGTTGCCCAATCATTTAGTGATGGGCAATGGAAGACTGGGATAAATCATTTTCTTGCACGTGTTGGTAACTCCTTTAGTGTGCCCTACTAAATTGGGCTGATTCAGACTCCACAAGGTGATCCTCAGTCACACTTAACGGATGTTATATAGGGCTCCTGCCCCATGGACCCGACCGCCCCCCCGTCCCTTCTCCGCAACGGCTGTGTGACTGCAGCCAGTCCACTCCCAAACTGTGGCCAAGGACCATCTCTACACGCTCGTGCTCCACACCCTTCACTATCCTCACCCTCGGGTCCCACCCCAACACAAAGTGGCGACCTTCTGCCACTTCTGGAGGTGAGGAACCCCGGTGGGCCAGTCTATCACTCTACTCTGGTTCTGAGGCCTGCAGGGAAATCATTTGGGGCTTCTTTCAGGGCTGTGAGCACGGGCATGTATTTGGTGTGGTTTACCCCTCCCCAGAACACTGTCCTCTGTGGCATGAGGAGACCACTGGCGCTCGTTTTACTAGAGTGCGCCAGGTTGCAGCCCTATACTGGCTCCTCACCATATATTGTTGCGTTCTGGCTGCACTTCCCTCACTCCTTCTCTATGCACTCCTATCTCAGCTCACAAAGTCAAGGGAACCTACTGGTCAACCTCTTCCTTGCCCTACCTAAAAATTCCATCTATGCAACCAGGGAGAGGAGGTGCCAATAGAGACTCCTGTGACTGTGGGCTTGTTTTCGACCTCTGTCGACGCACCGGGCGAGTTCCCTGCGGCGCCCACTGCCCCTTACGGCTCGAAAAGTGGCACTGTCCGGGGCTCTCTGCTCGGTGTCCCTGTCAGGCTCCCTTCTTACGACCCTTTGACCGCACTCCTGTCCCTGTTCTTTTATTAGTTGTCCCCCGAAATCAGTTGGGTTCTGAGGTCCTGTAGATCCTCCCCTTAGGCTGGGGGGGATCCTTTAGCAGTGCGCCCACCCACTTCCCGGAAACCCAATAGATACACAATTGATTAAATAGAATGAATCTAAACTTTGGGGTATTCCTGGCCTATCTATCTGTGAAGAGTGGGTGGGATGATGGAATTCCAGTGTCAAAGGCATGCCTGACCTGTAGCACCCCTGTCTGGGCAAGTGTGGCTCAACCATACTCTGCCTTAGTTTCCTTTCTTGAACTCCTTAAAAACTCCATACAGGAGTTCCATTAATATCCTGGTTTATTATCATAAACTGTGCCGGTCAAAATAAAGTTCTCACAGACTCAATAACATCCTTCTCAGCCCTACCTAGGGGGAATCTGTTGTCCCCTGGAGTCTGCTCTCTGACTGTCTCTTCCAGAGCTATTCAGGCTTCTCTCCTTACCTGCCTGGGTTGAGAGAGGGCGGTGGATAGCCTTGAAGTATTAAGACTCTATTGCAGCTTCCAGGAGCCTTCTAAGTCTTTGCATCTTCACTCTATCTTCCCCCGAGC
The DNA here is from genome assembly GCF_003597395.2 of Chelonoidis abingdonii. NCBI lineage: Eukaryota > Metazoa > Chordata > Testudines > Testudinidae > Chelonoidis > Chelonoidis abingdonii. Next base: position 56,930,556 of record NC_133776.1, read on the forward strand.
ACATCCTGTTTGCCTCTTTGTAAAGCCCAGTTGCCTTCTCATAAACCCAGTTGGGCAGCAGCTATTCAGACAGAGGTGCACTGGACCATGCTCCCTCTTAAAGGGACAGTCACACTGTGACACTCACCTTAGCAGAGAATTCTTTCACTTCTCAACCTTTCTAGTGCGATAACTGATGCCCTGAGCCTACAATGAGAGCAACGCTGTTGCACCTCACTGACTTCATGGGGGCATTTGCACAGAGTTCATTGCAGGGTTAAGGCCTCAGTTACTACACTGGAAAGGCTGAGAACTCAGCTAGGGTGGGATCTTATCATCTCACCTTGTCTCCAGATAAGTCAGAAGCACCTTTCTTGCTGTTGCACCAACTGAAATGCTGCCCACTTGCCCGCATGTGCCCACAGCCTGGACAGATTGGATCTGTATATTTTTATGTGTGTAATGTATTCCCAGTCTAAAGCAGATGAGTGTCGCAAACCTTGGTTTTGGTTCTTATATTTGATGTGGGGAGGACGGGGGCAGGATAAAACATAGCAGTAGGCTTCCTGATTGGCATGTCTGCCAGCAGGTGTCTGACACTGCTATGGAGGAGATTTTGTCTTACAGACTGAGGTCAGGAAACGTGGAACCTGTTAGGAATCACTCTAGTGGTGTGTAAATGTCTGTCATAAAAGTTGCGTAGCAAATTTCAGATCATCTCCCCTCTCTGGTCGTCGTCGTCCTATTTATTTTTCCCTCTGTCATTCTCTCACCTCTTCACTTCTATTTAATGTCTATGTTCCTTCCTTTCTTCCTTCCAGACTCGCTCTCATTCACTCCTCTCCCCACTTTTCTTCCATGTTTAGTTAAAGCCAGGACCGTTGGAAGAGACCTACATTGCCACTATCCTGCGGGAAATCCTCAAGGGCTTAGATTACCTGCACTCTGAGAGGAAGATCCACAGGGACATCAAAGGTCAGGCTTGGAGAACACAACCCCTTTGCTCATGAATGATAATCCCACCAGCCCTTAGATAAACCTAGAGAAGCAAACTGAGGGTCAACCAGAATTGCTTTGTAATCCACTACGTTTGTTATCAGTAGTTTGTTCCTGAAATCATAAACCTCATATTCTTGCAGATGAGGATGAGTTGCTGCCTATATCTAAGACTTGGGGTAGGGTGGAGGGTCAGCAGCACCAGTCTGGCACCTGTGGTTTGGGTGAGGACATGGAACAAGGGGAGATGAGTTGCCAGAGAGAGATGAGTTAGCAGAATTGTTCAACTGCCTGCTGACTATTGTTGGTTAGTGTTGGAGCTTCTGTTTCTGTATGTAAGACCCTGAGTAGTCTGAGCGCTGATCATTATGGACACAACTTGCCTATGGCTCTGTTATTGTGGCTGGAAACTTTTTCAGTATGTGTGACTGGAGCTGCCCCACCGAGAGCTCTGAAGCCTGCATGACAAGAGCACAACAATGCTAGAAACAGAAGGGCTGCTGCCATTATTTTCTCCTGGTTCTCATCTTACAGCATCCAAGTGTACTAGACACCATGCAGTACAGAGACAAGGTTCCTGCCCCAAAAACTTTGCTGGAATACTTCCGTCCATTGCATCATGCTTGAGATCAAACAGTCGTGGGGGCATGGGGCAGGAGGGATATGGTGACCTCAGTAAGCATATCTGACTGTGCGGAGAGGGTGAGAGCATTGAATATTAAAAGAACTGACCTACTTGCAAGTTCTGGGAAGGGACACGAATGAGGAAGATAGCAGTTTGGGGAGCCAGTTCTGGGAAGATGTTTCATGCACATGGGTAGTTTGACAAAGATACTGAGGTGATTGTGTCACTGTGTGTACACCTTCTAACTGTGTTGGTATACAAGATATCTATAGGGCCGGCGCTTCCATTTAGGCGACCGCATCAGGATTTGGGAGGGCGACATTTTGCGACCCTCAGCGGCAATTCGGCGGCGGGGGGGTCCTTCCGCGCTCCGGGTCTTCGGCGGCAATTCTGCAGCGGGTCCTTCACTCACTCCGGGACCCGCCACTGAAGTGCCCCGAAGACCGGGAGCGCAGAAGAATCCCCCGCCGCTGAATTGCCGCCGACTGGGAGCGCGGAAGGACCCCCGCCTAGGGCGCCAAAAACCCTGGCACTGCTCCTGGATATCTAGCTTGCTATTACTGGCACCTGGTGTGTCCAGAGCAGCTGCAGAGGGGGACAGCAGAGATGTGAACATCCCCAAACGACTTGCATACCAAACAAACATACAGGGTCTCTTTTGGAAAGAGACGTCCCAGAATCCTGAGTGACACTCCCTAGGTGAACTGAGTGAGTGGAAGTAACGTAAGTTCTAAGGCCAGGATTGCCCAGGACAACCAGTGCTGAGCACCCACCCACTAAAAATCAGGCCCTTTCAGGATGTCTCAAGATGGATCTCCAGTGACTCTACATGAGGCACTGTACTGTAGGGCCTCCTTCAGCCTCCAGCAATTCCTTCAAAACTACTCATGGAGCTGCCAGATAAATGTTCCCCTTCTTCCCCTGAATGCATGAACCTGCTTCGAGTTGCTTGAGATACGAATCTGGAAATCAGAGCTGGAGTTCTCTCTCAAAAACCCGAGTCATTAGATTCCCTGTTGGTTACAGCAAAAAGAACAGGAGTACTTGTGGCACCTTAGAGACTAACAAATTTATTTGACCATAAGCTTTCGTGGGCTACAGCCCCACTTCATCGGATGAATGCAATGGAAAATACAGTAGGAACACCCACCCACACACACACACACAACGTGAAACAATGGGTGTTACCATACACGCTGTAATGAGAATGATCAGTTAAGGTGAGCTGTTACCAGCAGGAGAGAGAGAAACTTTTTGTAGTGGTAATCAAAATGGTCCATTTGCAGCAGTTGACAAGAAGGTGTAAAGAACAGTTGGCGAGGGGTGGGAGGTGGGGGGAAATAAACATGGGGAAATAGTTTTACTTTGTGTAATGACCCCAGTCTTTATTCAAGCCTAATTTAATGGTGTCCATTTTGCAAATTAATTCCAGTTCAGCAGTCTCTCACTGGAATCTGTTTGTTTTTTAAGGTTTTTTTGTTGTTGTAATATTGCGACTTTTAGGTCTGTAATCGAGTGACCAGGGAGATTGAAGTGTTCTCTGACTGGTTTTTGAATGTTCTAATCCTTGACATCTGATTTGTCTTCTTACTGTATTTTCCACTGCGTGCATCCGATGAAGTGGGCTGTAGCCCACGAAAGCTTATGCTCAAATAAATTTGTTAGTCTCTAAGGTGCCACAAGTACTCCTGGTCTACAGGAGTTTCAGGAACCATTTGACTTACTTTTGTTGTGTGAACAGCTGCCAATGTGCTGCTATCGGAACAAGGGGATGTGAAACTGGCTGACTTTGGTGTGGCTGGACAGCTGACAGACACCCAGATCAAGAGAAATACGTTTGTTGGGACTCCCTTCTGGATGGCACCAGAGGTTATCAAACAATCTGCCTATGACTTTAAGGTGAGTTGGTGGGGTAAAAGAAGGGCTCTTACACTTTATTGCTGCATTACTTAGGTAATACTACATACTCATGTTAACATTAGGATGAACATAAAGATTGGAGCCTTAAGAGAGTGAGCTCATCATATGAGGGATTGGGGTCGGTTGGGGGAGCCTGTGACTAAATGGCCATAAGAGACTAAATACCCCATAGACCTCAGGTGATGCTGGTCCCTTCAGTGAAGTGAATGTTGCATGAACCTTCTGCTAGCTGCCAAGTGCATAGCATGACACTTCTCACTCCTCTGAAGTCACTCTTCTCATTCCTCTCTCAGGCAGATATCTGGTCCCTTGGAATCACAGCCATTGAACTTGCAAAGGGAGAGCCCCCGAACTCTGACCTGCATCCTATGAGGGTGCTCTTTCTGATCCCCAAAAACAACCCTCCAACACTGGAGGGACATCACAGCAAGCCCTTCAAAGAATTTGTAGAAGCCTGTCTCAACAAAGACCCTAGATTTGTAAGTATAATTTCCTTCCTCTCGCTGCAGATAGAATGGAATGTCTGGGACATAGAACTCCAGAGTCCAAGGTGCCTAGAAATCCTCAGCAGAAAGGCGTGTTAGTGCTATGGTCTTGGAGAGAAATTAGTAGGCAGGTTGCAAAATGAAAAAGCAGGCATGGCAGAAATAAAAGACAAAGCTTTTGGGTGTTAGTCGCGGCTCTTGCAGATCTTGGCTACTGCTAGGTTTAGCACACTCTCTGTTTCCTGATTTGCCACAGAGGCCAACTGCTAAAGAGTTGCTAAAGCACAAGTTCATCACACGCTATACCAAGAAAACCTCATTCCTCATGGAGCTGATTGACCGATTCAAGCGCTGGAAGTCAGAGGGCCATGGAGAGGACTCCAGCTCTGGTGATTCTGACATGTGCGTATGCCACTTGCCTTGGTGCTTGCCTCCATATCCTGCTGTGGCCTATCCTCCCAAATCCTATTCACTACCACTTCAGAGCACAGAGTCCCAATTAAGTGGGGAAGAGAGAGGGAGGGTCCCTGAGCCAGGTTGATGTGACTGTTCCCCATCTTCTTCTGGATAGTGAACATCTGATAGATGTTCAAGCCCTGGTTAGGGGAGAAAAATATAGATGTCTGAGTAAATAGTATTGCTGTTCTCTTTGCATTTGGTCCCTCATGCTACTGTGGAGCCTTTGCTCAGTTTTGGATCAATGTAGGTGAGGAGCCAAAAGTATTGGCTGGAGACAGGAAATGTTTTATGAGCCAAGTACTATAGGACTTACGCATTTTGGGACCTGGATCTAAGGCTAGTGGGTTAACCCACTGTTCCACCCCATAGAGCACTCTATGAAGTGTCTTCTGCCTTCTTTATCTCTAACAGGCATTCAGCTAAATACACAACCTGGCTTCAGAGGAGCCTTCATGGAGGATAGGTCCATCAATGGCTATTAGACAGGATGGGTAGGGATGGTGTCCCTAGCCTCTGTTTGCCAGAAGCTGGGAATGGGTGACAGGGGATGGATCACTTGATGATTACCTGTTCTGTTCATTCCCTCTGGGGCACCTGGCACTGGCCACTGTTGGAAGACAGGATACTGGGCTAGATGGACCTTTGTTCTGATCCAGTATGGCCGTTCTTATGTTCAGAGTATGTAGCTCTGAGACCATATTGCAGTAGCTGGATGTGGTCCTGCTACCTGTAGTCAAACTGGTATAAGGACGTCAAGATGCTTAACAGTGACAAGTGGATTTTTATTTTTTGGAATGGCCAATTTCAGACCCCTTAAAGGGGCCTGACTCTTCTGAATTGGGTGGTTAGAACTTAATGAAAATCAAACCCTATTAGTGCCTCAAACTGGGCATCTAGAATTGCTAGTTACTCTTGAATCTTTACCATAGATATCTGTCAGACCAGATTTATTAGAATTGAAATGGTAGTTATCCTGGCTCTATGCGATGAGCTGTTTGGACCAGAGAGTCTGATAATCTGAAGGTGTTTCAGTTTGGATCAAATCAGATTTTCTAGACTGACTTGAATTAAATTTCCCCAGTGCACCTAGAGTGGCAGCTGTTGTTCTGCCCCCTCGCAAAATTCCCAAAGCCCTGGTGTGAAAGGGTAATTATGCCTGGCTGTAATGCATCATCTGGGAGCATAAGGGCTCAGAAATGGAAAGGTTCATGTCCTGTGCGTGTGATATATTGCGCAGGCTCTATGTCTAACTCCTCCTCCTTCTGTTTCTAGTGATGGAGATACAGAAGATGGAGACCAGGGTCCAATCTGGACGTTCCCACCAACTATTCGACCCAGTTCCCTTAAACTGCACAAAGGAATAGCTCTCCATGGCTCTCAGAAGGTCAGTCTGCTGACCTTGTCATCAAAAAACAGAGTGACCAGGAAATGAGTGGGGCCTAGGAGCAGGGAAAGCTCCCTTTCCAGTGCACTCGTATGACATTCTCTGTCCTTAACTTTCTAATATTGCCTCCAGCCTGGCACCTGAGCATGGTGTGGGCAGCATTATAGGGCTGCTTCCATGCCCCCAGGATGCTGACAGTTAATGCTCATTCTCTGAGGACAGGAGTAGGAGTCACTCCAGTAGGAGTCAGCACTAGCCTTTCTACCCAACCAGTCTCATTCCACCAGTTGTATAGAAGAGTAGCTAATGTTGATCTCTGGTAGGAGATGTGTTTCAGACACGGGGGAAGTGGCAGACTGAAGCACCTTTGTGGGCTGGGGTGTGCCCTTCCGTGGGTATGTTTGCTACATGAATTCATCATCTCTCCATGTTTTGCTTTCCAGTCTGCTGAGCCCATCAAGCGGCAGCCCCGATCACAGTGTCTCTCCACGCTTGTCTACCCAGTCTTCGGGGAGGTGCGAAGGCCGTTTTCTTCATTTACAATGGCTGCAGGTGAAGGGGAAGCAGCTGGGTGGCTGTTTGAGATCTGTAAATGGCAGGGATTCTTGAGGATGAAGAGGAGCAGGGTGCCTGGCAGGGCCAGAGGGTTGTGAAACATCTCTTAGTTCAGAAAAGCCAACTCTGTATGTACTGCTTAAGAGCTGTCCCATAAATACCTATCCTGCCTAAACCTACCCTGGGCAGGAGTACAGTGCTGCCTACAGTTTCTTGCCCTTGTTTTTTCAGCTCTTCCTTCTTCTATGTGAGCCTCTTGAGCCCAGGTTACGGAATACCTGCCCTTCTCTCTGCATCATCCTCTCTGATTGCCTGGTAGCCTGGCCTTCCTCAAGTCCCTCTCCCAGTACAGCTTCCCTCACATTCTAGTGCTAGGAGAACGCCTGATTTCAGCAGCCACCTCACCTGTGTGAGGCTAGGACATGTCCTGCTTGGGCAGAGCAGGAATCAGGGTTTGCCAACACTGGGCAACTTTATTTATTTGTTACTCTGTTTAAATCCCCTGCCTAATGCCATCTGCACCCACTCTGTCTTCCCTGCTATGTGCTGCTGCCCACAGCAGGTCACCAAAATGGCATTTTTTGAGAGAGGTTAGATCTAGAATTGGACTTCTGAGAGTTCTAGACCTTCTTTGCATCTGTCCCAAGTTTTGTCCTAGTTCTTTAATAGCTGGGCTGGGCTGGGCTGTGATTAGCAGAGGAAGTGCTAAGGAATTAGCCACCATGCAAGCGATGGAATAGGGGGAGGTGCAGAGGACCTGAAGTAACTGGAAAACATAAACTTGTCCTAATTGCTGCAATGTTGGTGCCTTTTAGAGCTGCTATTATGTGATTAACGTTATGCACGTAACTGGTGTGGGACAGGAGAGGCTCCTGTGCTTCTATGGCCCCCCATAATATCTTAGCACTGCGAAATCCCAGTGAGAGTCGCACCCTTCAGCAAGTGCTTTCAGATTCAGATGTCTGAAGGCAGGCATCTGAGTGAAAGTGGCCTGATTTTCAGGGGTGCTGAGCACCAACAATTCCCGTTGGCTTCTGTAGGAGAGGGTTCTTCAGGCATCCACACCTGAAAATAATGTCCCCAAAGCCTCTAGACCAGTGTCAAGTAGACTTGCCTCAAAAAGCAGGCTGCCTGTCACAGCTTCCATCCCTATGTGACTGAGATAAAGCCTCGGGCTGGGGGCACTGATAAGTGTGTTTGAATAGATTGTTTTATTTCTTACTCTGGTGGAAAAGCCCTCTAGAACCTAACAGGGATGAGTCAGTGTGATTCTGCAGACTATAAAATTTAAGGACCTACAGCCTTGCGAGGTTTTTTTTAATTAGCCTATAGAAAGGTCTCTAATAAATTTCATAGAAGAATCACACTGTCTTCAACCCTGTTAAGTTCCAGAAGGCTCTTCCATTTGGCTTGCGTTTTATAGGGTAACTTTTAGAACACATTTACAAAATGCACAAAATATTTAAGGCACTTTCGCGTCCTTAGCTTGAAAAACCAAACTAGCTCCCATCACAGACCACTGAACAAGGTGGGTGATGTAATATCTCTATTGGACCAACTTCTGCTGGTGAAAGAAACAAGCTTTTGAGCTACATGGAGCTCTATATGGGTCTGACTGAACAGTTAGTCATTAGATGTTAGTAGCTTGTGGGTTTTCTACCCACTTGGGCATGTGCTTAGCAAAGGAAAGGCTTCATATCCCACTGTCCTTCCCCTGAGACCCTGCACTTCAGTTCTTTCAAGTGGAGGCGAAAGTAGATCCTTGGGTGAGATTGTGAATGACTTTTCAGTCCAGCAGTTCTCAGTGCACTGAGTGCTGCTTGTCTGTCATTCCCCAACGTTAGTTGCTGCATATAAATAAATAGTGAAGTATGTGGGTTGCTGTGACAGCTGAGGCTTTTTGTGTGTGTGAAATGGCAGTTCACTCATTGAGGTAAGGCAGATGTGTCTTGTTAAAGAAAGTTAGTTTTCCTCCAGCAGGGGGACTGTGAGCACAGAAATGGTCCAAGCCTCAGATTAGCATTAAGATTTGCCTTGTTCTGCTTTCTGCCTTTGTGAGAGGGGACGTGAACTCAAAGAATTAGGTTGATCCTACGATTATATGCAAGGAAATATGAGGACAAGTTAAAGCCACTTAATCAGCATAGTCGAGATGAAGGTAGTTAAGGTTTTTAACTGACCTGGATGGTGGTTACTTGGCATAGATATTGCAGTGTCAAGAGGAACTTCTGCTTTCAGCTTTGCTTTTTGTTTAGTGGAAAATACTATGGGAAAGGCACAGAGTTCAAGCTGATTGTGCAGGGTACTCTTGCAGGCTGGACTTGGAGAAAGTTACCCAAATGAAGGGGGAAAGAGGCTGCAGCAGACAAGCTATTCAGGACCTGGAAAATCTGTTATGTCATAAGCAGCGAATAGGTTGTCCTGTTCTGTCTTGATATAGCAATGCTGCTTGGCCTGGAGTTTCCTAATGCTGAATGTTCTGCTCTTGTTTACTTTAAATAAATGACTGCACCATGTAACTTGCATGAGCTAATGAAAGACCGAACAAAGAGTTCTCAGGTAAGATAAAATTCTCCTCTATGCTGAGGCTAGGACAAGGCCTGTGCTCCACTCTTGAGCATTTAAATGGCACACTGGCCTTATGTCAATGCTCTGCATGGGGGAATCTCCCCTTTTCAGGATTATGCTAGATTGAGGGATCGACTAGCTCAAGGTCTGAATCTTGTCAGCAATTCTCCTTCCACCTCTAGGTAATTAGTTCAAAACAAACCCAGGTTGTTACGGGGAGTGTTCTGTGACCTCAATCCAGTATCCATTCCTCACAAAATCCATCACCATACGTGGCATCTGTCTAGTAGCCCCTGCAGAGATCAGTGAGTGAGCATGGACAATGAACTGTCCTCCATTCTAGAGGTAGCCACACTGAGGCAGGTTGGCAGTGTGGTGTAGAGAAGCTTGCACTGCTATGTGGTTCCTGGTCTTTGGACTTCAGGGCTGTCAGTCCAGAGCACTTAATTTGTGTGTGGGAAAACTTGGCAGGGTGTTTGCTTTGTTAAAGGCTTGGCTGTGACTGTCTCACTATGTGAGGTGGGAAGCTAAGTAGCACCTGGAGGAGTGTGTTCAGAAAGTGTGTGAAAACTCACTTTGCTTGGTCTGCCCTTATTCCTATGCAGAGAGGAGAAAGCCCTGGGGTGCGAGGCTTGTAGGAACCTACATGTTAGTTGCCTAGGTCCCCCAACAAAACCACATTGAAAAGGAAGACTCCTTAATATTCATTCTATGCTGATCTGCTTGGTGAATGCTTTCAGATGTCACAAGCTGTTAACAGTGTGTTTCTGGCTTGCAGCTCAAAGATAAGCACAAGCAGACTGGAGGGAATGTGGGAGCTATGGAGGAGCTGGAGAATGCCTTTAGCTTGGCTGAGGAGTCCTGCCCAGGCATTTCTGACAAACTGATAGCACACATGGTGGAGCGGGTACAAAGGTAAAAACACTCTCTGACATGTAGGATGGGGATTAGGGGCATGCGTTGAAAATTCAGTGGTTCAGATGTGTTATGGTAAAATCACAGGGCAAATATGGATTTGTCATTCAAGAGCCAAAAATCCAAGAAGCGTGTGTGTTGACTGAAGCAAACCTTGAGGTGTCTACGACACTACTTTGAATCATTCTCCATTATGATGCACTGTCATGCTGAATATAGTTGTGCAGAGCATACGGCTGGTGCCCTGAGCATCAAGCGATACTTTCAGCTCTGATGCATGATGTGTCATGGGTTGTTACTAGCCCAGCTAATGTGACTGTGTATCATTCATTTATACTCCAGAGGATTACCATCCTCTCAAAATCTGTTTTCAAGAACTGTTAGCTTTCACGGCTAACATGTGTTTGAGCGCCAACTGTAGCTATGGATGGAGTGTAGTTGTAGTCGTGTTGGTCTGAGGAGATTAGAGTTGAGCTATGTCAGTTTCAGAGGAATGTAGGGAAGGGGATGCACCTTGTCTTGGTTTTACATAAACCATGGCAGCTGAAGGGGAATAAGACAAAAGTAACAAGCAGTGGAAACAGAAGATATTCTGTATGTATTTGGATGTTCTGTTGTATTTGCAAGGATTTAAAACTGCTTGTAGTATTTTGGCTGTATCGCTGAGTATTTTTATCTTTTGATCTGCTTATACACAAAGAAATGTTCAATTACATATCACATTTCTTAAAACTCTGCTAGATTTTTTAAGTAGAACTCCATAAGCAGATGAAGTGTAACTTCCTTCATGGCATTTTGAAGCTGTGATAACTTTGGAGGCTCTGCCATTGGCAAAAAAATGAGTGCTGATTTTGCTTTCCATTAATATTGTGAGCCAAGAAACGAATCCCCTGCATCCTCCTAAATAATGACACAACATATGCTTGATTTCTTTGACTCTTTAGGTAAAGAATAGCTATGGGGTTGTCTCCCTTCTTTTCATAGTCCTATAAACCTTTGAATGTATTCTTCGAAAAGTAAGCCCAGACAAAGATTCTTTCTCCTGTTAGGATGTAGATGCCATGCTGTTTTCTTTCAGGCTTGTTAGCTTTGTTTACCTTACATGTTAATGTACTAGCATTGTATCTGCCTGACCACCAGGCTGATCAGCCAAGTAAACACCCATTCTTTTGTCTAGGGTAAACTGGGCTTATGCATTGCTTGCCAAACACATTTGAAGAACATAGTTATAAATACGTGCTAGAATTAACTCTTTGTACATAAGTCTAGTGAGTATGTCAGGCCTGACAGGAATTGCTGACACAGAATAATGAACCACCAGGGTGTCTGTGTGTCTCGAGAGAAATGTAAGAGGAACTAAATAAGAATAGTTTTAAAACGTGACAGGTTGTCTTTTTTGCTTGTGCCATTTCCTTTAATATATAGACATGGTTCTTTTTTGCATTTTTTAAATTTGGGAATCGTAATATCAGTTCTTGAGGGCTGAGAAAATAAAAGCTTAAGCTGTCTCTCGTGATCATGCTGCTAGTTCCTGCTTTTTGCTGACAGATTGAAGTTGAAATGAATTCTAACTGAGAGAGAGAGAACCCTTGATGTCCTTTACTTATAAACTTTAATTGATTTAATAGGTAAAGGTGAAGCAAAAAAGTAATAGGGTTTCAGGTTCTTAAAACCTATTATTATATTGTGTTATGCAGGTCAGGTTAGTTATCAGTGCTGCCCAAGCCATAGAGTTTAACCCAGTGATGCCTATAGCAAGCCCATTATACACCTGAGCCAGAAAATATCTTTTACAAAGTCACAAATTTTTCAGTCTGTCTCAACTGCCAGACAAGCCAACTGGCTGCACTACTGCGATCTAGAATGAAGTCAAAGGGATTCTTTCTAGCAGCAGCCTAGGTGTGGTAGGACTGGGCTGTATATGAACCAAGAAATGTCATCACTTTTGAATACTGATTAATTTCCTAGAGGCTAGGAGAACTTCCTGGAGCTAAGTTGTGACACTCCCACGCCACTTAAGCATTACCCTTGCAATTGGGTAATGTTCTGAGTTGCTTCAAACCACATGGCAGAAAATGCTCTCCTGTACTGTTATCTAATCATCCCCTTTCTCAAGGGCTTTGTGTCACAGACTCACAGATCGTGCCCACACTTGGCCCTGTGCGGTCCGTGGGGGGTGCCCCTTTCAGTGAGACAGCCCTTCTTGGGGGTCCACTCTTTCTCGGGGTCAGGCCCCTCCACCTCCTGGAGCTGCACCTCTCTGAGCCTTAGCACCTCTGTCTCTGCCGTGGGCCCCCTCGGAGAGACCATGCACTCTAGACCCCCGGGCCTCTTCACCCTCAAAGGTGCTGATGCAACCCTGTTCTCTATATCAGAGTGGACTCTCAGCCAGCGGAAAACAGGAGGGTTCTTGAGAGGTTGACACAGCCACAGGAAACTCTCAGGGCCTCAGGCCTGGCCTCTTCACAATAACAGCACTCTCAGTCTCCCTGCATCCAGGTGGGCTCTGCCTGCTTCCCCTCGCCAGCCGAGCCCCCCTGCTTCCCCGCTGGTCTCTGATACCCCGACCTCAGCCCTGCCTCAGTCCATTGTCTTCTCTCCAGGTACACAGGGTTGTAAACAGGAAGGCCTGAGTCCCCTTTCCTCGCAGCTCTCCTCTGGCTGGAACCGGCTGGTCAGGTCACCGAGGTCCTCTCTCTGCAGCCCATTGTCCTCCCACTGGCCAGAACTGGTTGTGTCTCCTGGGCTGGGGTCCTGAGTCCCTCTCGGGTCCTCTGTAACAACAAACTCCCTCTCTCCTCACCTCGTTAAACCAGTAACACCCAGGTCATTGAGTCCCACCCCCTGTGCATGCAAACCCTGGAAAAGACAGAAAACCCCAGGAAAACCCCCACTTCATCACACTTTGCTGTTATTTTTTGCCTAGCTAGACAACTCCCATTGCTTTGTCAGTCTATCAAATAAAACTCCAGGGTGTGCAGTGTGCCTCTTCTATCATTGTCCATCATAGTCTCTGGTGGGTGTGGGGGGTTCTAACCCCCTAGTGTGTCATTCAAATGGACGAGTGCAGCCAAAGTCACTTGTCTGTCCTTTTTTCCCCCCTTTCTCCCCAGGTTTTCACACAGCCGGAACCACCTGACTTCAGCCCGCTGACCAGTACAGTTGTTGCTGCTCTTTACGGGGAAGGGAGGATTTTCCCAACTTCATAAGACCTACATCTCTAATCCAGACCACTATCATCTGCTGTTGGATGTAATATTGTGACTCCAGGACATTTCAGAGCCTTCATCTATACATGTTTCCATGACAACCAAGGGTGGGGTTCACAATGCAAGTACAATTTAGACCTTTTGCAGAGCCCAAGGGAGGGGCGGTCTAATTGTTTTTACACTGTTCTCAATGGAGTTTTTAATTGTTCTCCCTGTGGACGTATCCATTTTTATTTGATTCAGAGCTTGTTAAAAGGTGGAGCAAGAAGGAAGTTCTCCTGTACTCAGATGTTTCAGAAGGGAGGTATGATGGGTTCAGCCTTCTCTCCCCACAAGGAAGTGTAGGTGAGTGGTAATGCACAAGGAGTAGAGGTGGCTCCAGGCTTTCCATACACTACAGCATTCTAGTGGAGTCAAAGTGGCACTCTGGCCCCACAAGATTTTTTCAACTCCTTCATACACTAGTGGAACACAGGCTTTAACTAGTAGCAGTGAAAGTAGGTTTGCTGCTGTCCTCCTACTCTTCATTCAAGAGTAGCTGCGTTGTTTTGTCACTTTCACAGGATGGGTTTGCTGACTGTTCTGCCAGCAGTTCTGGGGATGTCACTCTTTGAACAGGCCTTACTTTACTTAAGCTACACTAGAGCAAAGTTTGCCTCACTTCCACAGAGCAGCAGTGACAAGGCAGCTGCGTTTGGTCTAAAACTCTCTTATATGGGGTTGCTTATGCTTCCTGCTGCTTCTGACCAGCAGACATACCAGGTGCGTTGGCTTGTGGCAGATTGAATGCTGTGACTATCCTATGGTGAGCCAGACTAAACACTAAGATTAAAGTGCATTAGAAAAGGGACCTTTGTCATGCAAAGATGTTTAAAAGGTGAGTCTGAAATTCTTTACAATGATTTTCAATTGAAGAAAATTCAGCTTTTTCTTTACCTGTTAAATGGCTGATATCATTGCTCCTTGGTGACTATATCCCAAATGCGGTGCTTGGGATACCAAAGTCAATTTCTCCCCTACTTTACTCTCATGAACCATTTCTTAAAACTGTGCTCTAAACAACTTGAAGCCAACACAGTCTCAGCCAGAAGTACAATCCACATAATGAGCTGCATCTCTCATTATCGATGTATTAGCTGCCCTTCAGTAAAGCAGACACTTTGGTCATTCAAGGTATTCCTATGGAGCAACTTCACCTAGTTTTGCTTTCTTGACAATGCAAATTTAGCCAGGAATTTCAGTTCTCCACTTTGTCATAGATTTGTATACAAGATACTCCAAGGATCTGGAAGGAAACCAGGCTTCTAAAGAGACAGGATTGAAATTTTGAAAGCTGGGTGCCTAAAGCTAAGCAGCTAAATCTTACGTTCACATAAGTGATGTGACTTCAGGTAGCTCTTACAGCTTCCCTAGAAGCCAATGGGAGCTGCAGCTGCTCAGTGCCTCTAAAAGTTAGACCACTTAACTAATAGGTAAATGTGGATTGTGCTTCTGAAACCTGCACAGCTGAAGGTAGGAATGTTGGGCCTGGAGTCTCTACAAAGAGAACACATGAGCCCCACCACTTAGTCTTATGCTAAAGTGAACTGCAAACAATCTTTACTGCTCCTCTATGATGTATAAATACAGGCTCTGTGTGTTAACAGCACTGCTTATCTTTGTAGAAAATAGCTGCTATCATCTCTTGCTAGAGCTCACTTGTGGAGCAGAGTTTATTTTATGTGCTGAGGTAGCCATGGAGCCTGTATTTATGCACAATGACAAGTAAAGGGAACACTCAGCCGGGCAAAAGGGAAAGTCTCCTGCTGCTTTTAACTTTATTCTGTTCATGATGGTAGCATATTGTTAATAAGGTACCTTGTATTATCTTTACTCATGACACTGAAGTGCATGTGAAGGATGATTTTTAAGGAAACAATCCCCATAAATTTCCTCCAATATTCTAAGCAACATGGTGTGAGTTTTTAAAAGAGCACGGAAAGTAGTGGTTATTATAGCTTTGTTACACAGAATGCAAAGACTCTAGAGCTTTAACAAACATCACAGACCTTTCATAAACTGAGTGGACTTCTGCTGATGTATGAGTGTATCCTCCCTGCCCTCAGCACCATGGAGCCAGAGGGGAGTTGAAAATTACAGGCCAAGCTCTCACCTAACACCCTTTTAGGGAAGGAAATACTTCCTCTATTCCCTTGAAGTTGCTTTAGTGATCTTTAAGTTGCAGGAATGTTGGTCCACAGCTGCAACATACGATGACTTCAGCAGTGAAAAAGTGATGGTCTAGAACATCACTGAGGGTGACTGTATGGCAGAGAAAGCTGCCTGAACCTGATGTCTAGCCTGTTTCTAAAGCAGCTGTCAGCTTATTTTTCCCCCTTCCTGCTCTAACGCTGCTGCTGTGGTAGTGGATTAAGGGCTAAGTATTTTCTACTCTAGTAACAGTTTACTGAATTCTAAGCAGGAGAAAAGCAGAATCTGGTTCTCAGCAAGTGGACAGTGATTGATACAATCAATCAGGTCAGTCCAACACCAGTTTAAAAAACAGATGCAATACCTTTTATTCAAAGGGAAATAAAATAGGACAGCATGTTTACTCCAATAACATCAACACTTTTGAATACTGTTACATTGTCCACCATACTAGCAATAGCAGAGGCTTGATATGGGTGGTGACAGAGATACAGCTAGGAAGGTAGTTTCTGTGAAATAGGGTAGGTACTCTTTCTAAGCTAGGCTTACAGCCAGCTAAACTAGCAGGGTGGAAAGTGCATTCTCTCTGACACTTCCTCTACTTTTGGATCCTGTTTGAAATGTTAACAGATGTTCACAGCTAAATGATGGGGTGTCTTCTCTCAGCTGCATGAGGCATAGTGAGAGTAGTTGTCCCCTTGGAGCGGTGGGGTGGCACTGCACAGACAACACACATATGCCTACAACATGGGCCAAAAGGAGGGACCTTGTAATCCAGCATGTGCTGAAAATACTTAAGCAAATGGTCAGACCAGTGTAGCAGCACAACATGAAACAAACAGAAGACACACATGAAATTATCTAGACTGCTAGGAAGTGAACAACATTTAAATCAGCTAAGGAAATTAACATCCTGCACAATGAGGCTACAGGAGCAGGTATTTTTATTTTCTTTCAAAGAGCAGCTAAAGAAATAGTCCCTGTTGTATTTGCTTATGTGTTAGAATGAAACTAACAAATCAGGACTGAGTTTGTTGTGGTTTTCTGAACTGAAGCAGTTAAACTATACTGAGTTGAAGACTTTGTTTATAGTGGAACAAGAGGACATCTGTGTTAAGCAATCCAGTAAATGTTAGTAACATGTTTAAGAGTCTACAGGATTACAGATCATGCTAATATTATCTTGGATGTTTGCCAATAGGTGACAGCCAACAGGATCCTGATAGATAAGTACTTCCAGTATACTCCTGTCTCACTCTCACTATTACAGAGGGACTGTCCCTGCTCTGTGTAAAAGTATATAGAACACATTCTTTTCTTCATTCTCTTTCCAACTCTTCTGTTGGGCTGTCACTTTTCTTCCATTAGCTTTTATGCCTATTGCCTTCCTTTGCATAGCCTCCTTATCAAGCAATTTGGGACAAAGTTTCACCTATGAAAGTTACAAAGGGCTGTCCAGCCTCCCCTATGTGTTGTGGCCACATGCCTGGCCTTTTAATTGCATACACACCATTTATGATCTGTGCTTCCTCCAAGGAACAAATTCTATCATCATTTTTTCTCTATTCACTTTAATGGCTATTGCTTTTTTCCTCCAGTGATGGGAGAACATTTCATCCACTTTCTGATCACTTGGTGCCAGGGTGGTGCTCCATGAGAGCTGCAACCCTCCAGTTCTAGGGAAGGCTCTGCCTCTCCAGCAGCTGAGACCAGAGCCATTGCAGACCTGCCCTGCATGCAGGGCAGAAGTCAGCAAATATCAACTCTCAAAACCCTCTTACCATAATAGATAACAAGGATGGTCCAATGATTAGGCAGCTACCCTGGAAATCAGGAGGCAGATTCAACTCACTGCCCAGCCAGACACCCCTTGTGTGGCCTCAGCCAAGTCACTTAACCTCTCTGGCGCTCAGTTTCCTGTCTGTAAAATAAGAACAAGAGCACTGCCCTGCCAAACAGAGGTGTTGTGAGGGTAAATACATCTGATTGTGAGACACCAAGATACTGTGGTAATGGGGATCATATAAGTAGCCAAGACAGAAAAATGACACCCTGAAGCATTCTTTATGTAGAAAATTCATCAGAATTCCTCATTAG
Organism: Chelonoidis abingdonii; assembly: GCF_003597395.2. Lineage (NCBI taxonomy): Eukaryota > Metazoa > Chordata > Testudines > Testudinidae > Chelonoidis > Chelonoidis abingdonii. Next base: position 56,947,938 of record NC_133776.1, read on the forward strand.
ATATTTAATTAATAACTTTTCCAGAGCTGCTGAAAGCTGCGACCTACCATTGACTTTAAGCACTGTGCCCCACAATATGGGATATTTAAAAGCAAATGTGTGTCAAGTCTCCCTGAAAGGAGAACTCTAAATGAAAAGCCAGGAGGTTACATAAACTAATAGCCATCTTGTTGCTCTCATCTGGTTGCCTGGCCTGCTATGGTTACTTTGATCTCCATTAAAAGCAGGCTTCCCACCTCACTACCTGAATCCCACCAGCAATGACTTTTTCCCTTTTATAATGGACTGGAACCATAACTTTTACACAACAGGCTCTTGGCATAGAAACACACATCCTCTTAGAACCCCTGTACTCTCCAAAATACTGGCGTAACTGTTGCCACCCACATCCCAGTCCCTGAGAGACCACATCTGTTGTAACTGACAACCAGGATAGGAGTAGAAAGTGGCTGATTCCAAATTTTTTTTTTAAGGGCTGTCAAATGATTAACAGAGATTAATCATGATTAATCTGTTAAATACATTTTCAAATACATTGATTTCAATTACAACACAGAATACAAAGTATACAGTGCTTGTTTATATTTATTACAAATATTTGCATGGTTAAAAACAAAAGAAATAGTATTTTTCAATTCTCCTAATACAAGTACTGTAGTGGAATCTCAATCATGAAAGTTGAATTTACAAATGTAGAATTATATACAAAAAAACTGCACTCAAAAACAAAATGTAGGCTCTAAAGTTTTACAAGTCCACACAGTCCTACTTCCTGTTCAGCAAATCGCACAGACCAACAAGTTTTTTTACATTTGCAGGAGATAATGGTGCCCACTTCTTGTTTACAATGCCACCTGAAAGTGAGAACAGGTGTTTGCATGGCACTGTTGTAGCCGGCGTCACAAGATATTTGTGCCAGATGCAGTAAAGATTCATATGTCGCTTCATGCTTTGCCCATCATTACAGAGGACATGCATCCATGCTGATGACAGGTTCTGCTCGATACTGATCTAAAGCAGTACAGTCTGATGCACATTCATTTTCATCATCTGAGTCAGATGCCACCAGCAGAAGGCTGATTTTCTTTTTTTTGGTGGTTCAGGTTCTGTAGTTTTCATCAGACTGTTGCTCTTTTAAGACTTCTGAAAACATGCTCCACGCCTTGTCCCTCTCAGATTTTGGAAGGCGCCTGGGTCGAGTGCTGTAGCTACTTTTAGAAATCTCACATTGGTACCTTCTTACATTTTGTCAAATCTGCAGCGAAAGTATTCTTAAAACGAACAACATATGCTGGTCATCATCTAAGATTGCCACAACATGAAATATATGGCAGAATGCAGGTAAAAAAGTAGAAGACATACAATTCTCCCCCAAAGAGTGCAGTCACAAATTAATGCATTTTTTTAATGAGCGGCGTCAGCACGGAAGAATGTCCTCTGGAATGGTGGCCAAAGCATGAAGCAACATATGAATGTTTGGCATGTAAATACCTAGGAACGCTGGCTGAAAAAGTACCATGCAAACACCTGTTCTTATTTACAATGTCACCTGAAAATGAGAAGTGGGCAGCAGTATCTCCCGTAAATGTAAACAAACTTGTTTCTCTTCATGATTGACTGAAGAAATAGGACTGAGTGGATTTGTTTGCTCAAAATTTTACACAATTTTGTTTGAGTGCAGTAATGTAACAAAAAAATCTACATTTGTAAGTTGCACTTTCATGATAAAGATTGCACCACAGTACTTGTATGGGGTGAATTGAAAAATACCATTTCTTTTGTTGATCATTTTTACAGTGCAAATATGTAATAAAATAACAATAGAAAGTGAGCACTATACACTTTGTATGCTGTGTTGTAAAGTGAAATAAAATATTTGAAAATGTAGAAAATACTTGATACATTTCAATTGGTAGTCTATTGTTTAACAGTGTGATTAAAAGTGCGATTAATCGTGATTATTTTTTTGTTAATTGCATGAGTTAACTGATTAATCCACAGCCCTAGTTTTTTTTCAAGAGCTTTTTCAAACAGTATTGCTTTTTGATCAGGTGAAATCAGAATTGCAATACTTGTCAATGCATATAACTTACTCTTCAGGACTTTCCTCTTCTAATATATAAGGTAGATGGTAGTGCACTAGGTTGCTTAAGGCTAGAAAACTTGGAAGAAACTAAATCAGAGATGGGCAACTTTCAGGTAGTAGAGGGCTAAAGAATCCTCTAACACACTTTGGTGGGCCAGGCAGTGCGATGCAGGGGTGGGAGGGACCAGGGTGAGAGAGAAAGTCCATCCTGCACTCTCTCTGCAGCAGCAGCTCCTGTCTGCTGGGGGCTGCACCAACCCCCCTGCTCTGGTCTGTTGGCTCTCACCACAGCGTGATGTGACAAATGCATCCATGCACACGCAGGGCCTTCGCCTCAGGATGTGCCACCCGCCCTCTCTTCCTGGCTCTGGCGCTGCTGGATCACCTACCCCAAGCTGGGCTGTGGTGAGCCAAATAAAATGATCCAGTGGGTCTGGTGTGGCCTCTGGACCACCAGTTGCCCATCCTTGTACTAAATCAATGAGACACTACAAGGCCCAGTCAGCATGTATGGAATATTTGAACTCACTGAGTCTTGTTGCTTTCAGAGTGGCAAACTCTGGCTCTTGAGAAAGTGAGTCAGTGCCCGGCATTGTACAGAGGTGTTGTGCAAGCTTTCTATACAGCTCTGCCAATGTAACATAATCCTCTCTGCTATTCCAGGTCCCTGTCTCTACGGAGCAGATGATCAGTAATACCAGATGATGTGAGAAAATGTTCACTTGGGGCAAAGCTGAGAAAGGCATCTAACTTACTAGTAATGGGTTTTTCAGACATACTGCCTCTGCACATCTACACTGTAGGAAGTTGCATGCCACACACACAAGCCATGGAATCATTTAAAGAAGTAAAAGCCATAGCAGATAACTGGAGCTATACAACAATGTTTTAAACCATCGCTGTAAAAGGCTCTTTGCTCTTAACAGTCTTTAACTCCTCTCTGTCTCAAAGTCTACGCAAAAGGCTATGGAGGAGAGTCAGTGTGGACACACTCAGAAAACTTCAATTACTGATAGGTAACCCTCTTTTCTCCTTCATAAAAATTGCCTCTGCAGATTCCCACTGCAAGAGATTAACAAGTAGTTGAAATCCCAAGGACGGCGGCTGGGGATTTCTCATTCAAAAGGGAAGCTCCACTCTAAACTGGTTTCACACATTCCTTTCAAACAGACCCTGGATGTTCCTAATGTGCATTACTGTTCTTGGGAAGAAGAGGCAAGCAGAGCATCATCCAGGAAAACAGATGAAGACTGCAGAAGCTCAACCACCTGTTATGGAGTCCAAAGCCTCTTCCCTCAAGCTGCAGAGCTAAGGAAAAAGAGGGTTTAATCAGCTCTGAAGGGGAGAAAAAAATCACACATGTAATTCTTTGAAGATGCCATCACATAGACTTACTACTCTGGGGTCCATAGAGATCACTGCAAAGCTCAAGAATAAGGCATTTCACCTAGAACAGGTGACTGACCACTGACTCTAAAGGACCTAATTACCCAGCTTACATGCAGACGTCACATACCTTCCCAAGAGCAGGAAAGCTTTAGCGTGAACACGGGCACACAGAGCTTTACACTGAGCAGCTGTTTACTTCCACCACCATGACATTTACACTCAGCTAGGTTACAGCAGAAATGGCTAATAAACACATTTATACATCTACAACAGTTTATTTTAAGACACTAATAAATTAAAGTACATTTAACTTACAATGGACAACCATCATGATGCACTGGTCTAGTCTCTGCTCCTTTATGGATGAAGGTGCCAAGTGACAGGTCATGAAATCTTCTACCTAGAATCCTCCCATCTGGGATCCTAGTCCTTTCCCATCCAGCACACGTCAGACTTTGAACCAACACAACCCAGTAGTCTCTCTGGGGAAACAGTTGCACATGCAAGCCTCTGCATCTCTTGTGTTCCACAGGTGGCTCTGCTTTCTTCATCTTTCTGCCATCCTCACAACACACAGCACTTTCTTATCTCTCTCTAACACCTTATTGTTTCTTCCCTGACACAAATACTTTTCTACCTGAAATAAAAATCAGCCTCTCTAAGCTATGTTACCTATCAGCAGCATTTATTACTTTCAGCTTATTACAACTTTACCAGTCCTTAGATCAGGGGCATCCATAACTTGCTCAATCAAGTGCTGCATTGCACAGCATCCAAAGGAAACAGCATATCCGCAGGAAGTGGGGCAAACTATTTTTATCTTGAATATGGTGGCACAACCCCACAGGGAGCAGGTGCCAGGATATAATGCTCCACCTTGATGCAGGTGACCATCACACCATGTTAAAGCTGAAGATGGATGCCACCTCCAGAGAGTTAAGGGCTGGGATTTTCAAACATGCTTAAGTAGCATAGGAACACAAGTATCAGTGACTTTCAATGGGGCTTATATGCCTATGTCACTTAGGCACCTTTGAAAATACCACTCAAGAGCAGCAACATATTGCACTGGAGGATGTTGTGGTTAGTTCTTTGGCCATCCCTGCCTTAAATAATGTCTCACTAGCGGAGGGTGATTAAAGGGTTTGTAAGAGGAGCCCTCCACTCGATGATGGATGCAGAGAACTCTGGAGGAATAATAAATATATCTGGTAGGCCCCTCAGCATGCAGCACAGCAGGCTCTGAGCTCTAAGGAAACCAGGTGTGTTCTCTCATACAGGTCTCCCGCTCCAAGCTGTAAAATGTGATACAGCTAAAACTAAAAGCTTCATGTTCTCCCCATTTCCCCCCATCCCCGAAAAAAAGTGAAGTTGTTGCCATGGTAATTTCCTGAAGAGCTCCGTGATTTTACAGCAGCTGTATTTTCTGTTTGAAATTAAAGTGAATTCAGGCCTTACAGCTGCATACATCTGCAGATCCCCAGTTAGTCCAAGAAGTTTGTGGCCAGCAGGTTGAAGCTACGGCAGCTGACAGTCCAGAGGTTTAGCCACACTGTCAGAAGGGAACTCCCGGGGGCCAGAAAGCCTGATATCTGCAGTTATGGACCAAGAAACACAACTGACACACCCAATCACAATGAACATGGCCATCTGTCTCCATCAGGACATGTCACTGTATACCATACAGATCCTGTAACTGGAATGCAATGCATGCACACAGCAAACCATGGGATTCCCATGGAATGGAAATTTTGCAGCTATTGTTAAGGTTCATTATCTCTCCAGTTAGCTTTGACTGTAGCAGACTTTACATCTTCTAGTCCAGTCTAACCTGATGTGACCCCAGTTCTTCACTCCCCTTGTCCATCTAACTTCCATACCAGGTGGAAACAAGCATCTCATGTTACTGCTTTATCAACCCCTCCCCCCCACACTCCTGGTTCCATCCCATCGCGCTACAGATGTCTACAGCAGAGACCCAGCTCTGTTCCCTTCAGTTTGTGCGAACATCCTTTTCATCCATGGGAATCAACAGGCTCGATCTCCCTGGAGAATTTGTGGCTCTCTTAATCACTTCCATCCACCTAGCAAGAGAGGAACAACAGAACATTTACAACATTCAAGGCCACATCCTTTGCTTACAAAACATTTCTGGGTTCAAATGTATTGGATGGGCTGTTGATCTATGGAAAATTTCCACAGTACAAGAATAGCTTGCACTCTAGTATCACGCTTTCATCCAAGGATCTTCAAATGCTTTGGGTATGTCTTCACTTTGAGCTGGGTGGTGGTGGTTGGGGGAGAGTGATTCCCAGCTTGAGGAGACCTGAGCTAGCATGCTGAATAGAGGGCATAGCCATGGTAGCATGAGTACAGGAGGCACTACCCAACCCAAGTACATGCCCATCAGTTGATAGATATGTACGCAGGTCAGCTAGCCCTTCCCATTGCTCCCCCTGCCATGGCTACATTCTATTTTTAGTGAGCTACCTCAATCAGCGCTAGCACAGGATGTCTCCTCAAGCTGGGAATCACCCCCCAAGTCAAAGTGCAAACACATACCCCGTAAAAAACACTAAGGTTTGCAAACCCCTGTGAGGTAGGCAGTCTGAACACCATTTTACTGCAGAGGTGAAGGGATCTGATCAGCACCACACAGTGTGTGTAATGTCCTTACGTTAATGAACAAACTGAGGGTAACATGTTAAAATGGTTCAGAATCTGAACACTATTTGGCAGGATCAATGTAGCCAAAGTGACAATTATGCCTTGTATATAATACACTATACCATATACACATCATCAGTAAAGTTGCTTTAAGAAGACAGACCAAATACTCTATTTTTAACCTTCTTTTGGAAAGTTAAAGTCCCACAAAGGATGTTAACTAACCTACTGCAACCTAGGAAAATATATAAAAAAGAGGGAGGTCATGTAGTTGTGGGCTTGAAGCAGATATTGGCTTGTCAACTGGATTGCGTTAGACGGAGTGTAACTCTCTTCAGGAGCCAGCAGTTTCCAGGAGTGAGGAAGTTTTATGTTTTCTTCCTTCAACACAGCAATTACCCTGATTATCAGATTCTTTCCCCTGTAGTTCTATGGGAGGACAACTGCAAACAGTTACGTGATTTCTCATCACTAACACCATGGAATTTTATTTTGAACCACTCCCTATTTCAATCAATCAAATAGATAACTGTATATTCAAGGTATGGAGAGCAGCTGGCATCAAATAACTTGCAGACATATTTGGCCCTTTGCATAATCGTTCACAGACTTACATAAGGAGTCCCTAGATCAGTGGTTCTCAAACTTTCATGTGGTGACCCCCTTTATAAATTAAAAACACTTTTTTTATATTGAACATTATAAATGCTGGAGGTGAAGCAAGGTTTGGGAGTGGAGGCGGACAGCTTGTGACCTCCCATGTAATAACCTCACAACCCCCAGTTTGAGAACCCCAGCCATAGATCTAGTTTAATTGCCTTTCTTCATTTCACTGACTCAGATTTGTTAGACAAATATCTATCCAACACTTTCAAGCCCCTCAAGTCTATTCTAAGTGTCTTAGGACTGTGAAAGGGATTAATATCTTCCATGAACAAGTTACTAAATGAAACCAGATCTTTTGTTAGATCCAAGGTCAGAGAAACCTGGGAGGATACCTCTGGAGATAACCAACATTGGAATGGAGGCCACAAGGCAATACCTAAAATATTAACTAGAGATTGTATTAGAAAAACCCAGTATGAAAAATTATACAGAGATTGTCTCTCCTGTTCCCTGGAGTAAACTGTACTGGGGTTGGGCCCTGCCTGAAAAGAAGACTGAACCCACTGTGGGTGATGCTGCCCAAGGCCAGTCTTGTTTTGGAAAGTTAGCACCATGCACCTGGTTTTGTAATCAGGCTCACTTGATTCTCTTGTATTTTTCTTAGGAAAGCTCTCTTCACTTAAGAGGTTATCCTTGGCCACTGAGAACTGTTTGAGACTGTACCTCTTTACACAATGGAAAGAAACTCTTATAAAATGGGTAAAAAATGTCCCACTCTCGCTATCATTCTGGAATTCAATACTTCTCGGAATCTGGTTACTGGGAAAACATGGCAATTAAGAGAAAAACTTTAAACCAATTATATGTGGCTTGGAGAGTTTTCTTAAACTTACTTTCTGAAAAAGTGAAGAAGATAGGGACTTGGCTGGAACTATTCCGTAACACTGTGACCCATACAATATGGGACTTGCTGACAAGAGTTTGATGCTCTCAAGTGGGGATGGGGAGACTTCTTTTTCCTTACAGGAGGTAGAAGGGAATATAGGGAGAACACAAAATAATATTGGCCCAAGAGATTATGTTCCTGCTTTCTAGAAGAAACTCCGTTTTCTGGTTCAATTGACTGGTGTATAAAGTTGCACCTAGTTCTCTTGCATATAATATAATTTAAATATGTAAGTTTTGAGTATGAATGTATTGCAGTACAATCAGCATTCAAAAAATGTCACAGGGCAAGGCAGTTGCAAAAACAGCAATAGAACGCAGAACTCCTATCTCCCAGCCGTGTGTTCTAACCTGTATACCATGCTCCCTCTCTCTTTGAAAAACAAAAAGATTTCTGCTGTACCTAAATAACCACCTCTCTCAGTGCACTGTATGTCAAAGGCTGCCTGGGCCCAGTGTGGATATACTATGGGTTATGGTGGGCAAGGTAGTGGGCACCCACGCAGAGGGTATATACCGCTACACATGCTACATTACCCAGATTCATTGGGATTTCTAGTATGTCACAGTGTAGAAGGAAGTTGGATCTCCAGCTAGGCAGAACCACCAGCCATAGGAGCCAACTCTGTTTGTGCTTCAGGACCCACCAGCAGCCAAGCTCCCCTCCCTCCCCCTCCCAGCAGCCTCCTGCCTGCTGGTGGCCCCACCAATCAACTCCTCCCCCCTCATTCCCAGAGCATCCCGCCTGCTGCGGATCAGCTGTTCCATGGCATGCAGGAGGCTCTGGGAGGGAGGGGGAGGAGGGGAGTGAGGATGGGGCATGCTTGGGGGCAGGACTGGGGGAAGGGGTAGAGTGGGGGAGGAGCTGGGGTGGGAACAGGCAGGGCAGGGTTCGGACCTTGGGGGAAGGGCCTGGGCACCCTGAGGGAAACTTGGAAGCTAGTAGCTCTGCCACCAGCTATTTCCCTCAGAAGGGAGTAGAGGTCTGAAGCAGTGACCACCGAGAAGCTTTGCAGCCATCAGGGATGGTGAGGGAAAAGATGCCCTCTTTCTAGGAACCCAGTGGATCCCCTTGGGGGTACTTGGATTGTGCACAGCAACAAGGACTGGGATCTAAAATTTCAACTCTGGACTACCCACTTGTGGCTAAAGCAAATAGACTCTGAGATGGATGTAGGAACCCTGAATTTACCTCTCAAAGGTGTACTTGCTCTCAGCCCTGAAGAAATACACATGGGACTTGAACTGCAACTTGAAGACATAATCCTTCTGAATGCCATCTGCCTCCACTGGGGTGCTGACTGTGTAGCCAAGTAGTGGGAGACTGGCCAACGGATAATCATCCTGAAACACAGCCAAACAGTGCAGTTCTTGGTGAAAGCCATCCTTTACCAGTCAGCACATGGACAGCAATTGCAGAGCATGTGTTTGATCTTCCATATTGTACAGTCAAGAATGCTTTATTTTCTCTTAGCAGGGGGTGAGAAGAGAAGCTGCCTTTCCATCTATTTTGAGACCCGTATGTTGTAAATTATGATGAAATTTTCCCCAAGCTTGCGTAGTTACTTTAATAAAATTACATGCCTCTATTCCCCTGTCTCTCACTGTCTCCTGGATTTTCCCCACTGTCTCTCTCAAATCCAGAGCACTATTCCCACAGCAAAACAAAGATTTTGTTCCCAATAACACTGTTTTCTCAAGGCAAGAAGCCCATGTAACATGAAACAGGTTTACTGGGCTAATGAGGACAGAAGGCGCAGGTAGCATTGTGGCAATATTCACTACAGAAACATGCACAAATCACTCCACTGTCACAGGAATTCCTGAGGCCTATTTCAAATCATTAGTTGTGCTAAACTTTAAAAGGAGTGGGGAAGATTGGACTGGCATCTAAACACAAAGGAAAAGGAAAGGTGTAGGTGAAAGGTTCATTAATCAACTTGACCTCGTTTAGCCACTACTTCAAGAGACTCCCATCCCTCACACTTCCCACTTAGAAAACAGGATATCCTGATTAAAGCTGCGAGAGAAAGTCCCTTAGCCTTAAGGAGCCTGACTCTATTAATTGCTGCCTGCTATTTTTCTTGCTACATGCCTTTGGAGTTAGGCAATTCAGTGCAGATGATAGATGATTGCAAAATGCATCTAGAGGACAGTAAAGAGTTATAGCTGTGTCTTCTGTCCAGTATCTCTCCCTTTGTCCCCATACTGTTCCACTACTATAGCATACCTGGTGAGTTTTGTAGAAGAACAAACAGAAGTTGGTGAAGACAACCCAGAGCTTTTGCCAGCCATTACTATTTTTGAATTTCCTCAGCAGGTACCCTGAAAGCTGATTCTAGCAATGAAGAAAAAGAAAACAAACAATGTGAGATCACTGATCACTCTCCCCAAGAACAAGACAAATGCTGCTCCTGGCACTATTCCATATGCTGACTGATGTTCCCTATTGTGGCTGCTTCTAGACAATGCAGAACAATTAAGACGGCCCTTTTCCTATGCTTTGGGAGGCTTCTAGGATGTTCCAGTTTCTGATGGAATGCCTTAGCGCATTTTTGCATTGTCAATTTCCCACCTACACAAAATGGTCTGCTTTCACATTGCAAAACAGTTTAATATGCATGGCATTTTCACCTCAACAGAAGATGACTGAAGTTGATTATGTGATTATTTACCATTTCTTACTGTATGGGTTTCTAATTCTATTATACTAATGATTTACCATCCATAGCACCTCACTAAGAAGAGAATGATCTTGAGCTCCCCAAAAATCTAGCCCTACCATTGTTGCCGTCCGCATCCTGTCTTCCTGAAACATGCTAAGAACTAATAAGCAACATCCACCAAGTCATTGCATTCAGTTTATTTGTGCGAGATCAAAAATAAAACATGAGAAGAAACAAGCAAAAAAGTATTCCTGATTGACACTGGGGTTCTGGACTAGGATATGACTACATAAAGCTGAGCTGGAGTGGACAGCATGTTGCAAGGAAGCATTAAGTTAATATACTGGTATACTGGAACCTGAGTAATAGAATAGTGGTACAGTGAGATGAGAAACAGATGTGGCTAAAACTACAAGAAGGAATTACAGCATACTAGTTTTATATCTAATGAAAAAGAAAAAAGAAAACCCAGAGTTTAGGTTGGTGTAGCATAAACTGAAAGGATATCAAGGCTATTTTTGGAAAGTGAGACAAAGAGATCAGTGGACTTCCGCACCAATCACCAAACATCACGACTTCCATTCTGAATGTGTCAGGCATTCACCCACTTGCACAATGTTTAGGGTGCAGGTGGGAGGAACTAGAATTTTTTTCTGCTTTGGACTCAGCTCAGTGTTTGAGAGATGTTTTTACCTGAATCATGCATAAGTAATCAGACAGGGATAGGCTCTGGTTCCGGTACCAGCAGACATGGGTGATTGTGTTGGGCCGATGGGTCGGGCCCAGCAAATAGTGAGGACAAAGCTCTGGAGAAACAGCAAGAAAGCAGAAAACTGAGCAGTAAAAAAATAGAGCTTTAGAAGAAGAAAAAGTGATGTAAGAAAAGCATCTGTTAAATGACAAAGGAATGTGAAAAAGTCATTGTATTAGAATTTGAAATACAGAGCAAAGCAAAAAGGTGCTGGGAGAATGCATACTGCAATCCTAGAGTCAGAGGTATGCTCACAGCACTTCAGATATCACAGTGATCTGGTGCCATTCATAAATTTGCCAAAGGAAGCAAGGCCAGGTTCCTTCAAATGGGATCCAGTTTGCCTGCTGGCAAGATGACAAACTCAGCAGGGCTGGTTCAGGGGAGGAAACATCGCACAAATGGGAATATGCAGAGGCCCTCTTGAAGGAGAAATAGTTCAACTTTATGAAAATATTGAGAGTAAAGCAGTTTCTAAGTCCAGGGACAATGAAGGAAGTACAGTAGCTAATTAGCACCCAATCCCAGGGTTTGGTAGCTCAGGATTGGCTCTAAACTAGAACACCATTGGCAGAAAGAGAAAAATAGTCAGTTCCCTCTGGAGAGGCTGAGGATTTCAAGAAACTCAGGTTAAAAATTCTGTCTTAGAAGTTTCCTAGTTTTCCTTTCACATTTTTCTTCTTCAAAACACTCCCTTGAATAAGAACACTGTGGTGGAGTAGCGACATGTGTATATATACACACAGACACACATGCATGTTCAAACATTTATTAACCTTTCACTCACTCACTCTCTCTCTGATCACCACAGAAATGACTGATGGCAACAAACATATACTGGAGAAAGATCAGGTGGTGAATGAGTTGAGACAGACATTGAGAAGTGAGAGCTGTGCCCTATAGGGTACCTCGACAGCCACACTGTGGTCAGTCATGGAGACACTGGTGTTGCGATACCAGCACACGTGCATTGTAGTGTTGGCACGGTGGTGGCTCTGCCTGTCCAGGGAGCTATGAGAAGACTGTATGTCATCTTCGGATTCCTGCTCTAGAGAGACCTCATCAGAGGATCCTGGAGGAGGAGAATTCAGCGGCAGTTTAAGAAAACGGTGATACATAGCCTGTGGCAGAAACTGGGATTCCATGGAACATCTGCAACTTTTTCTTGAACCTACCCAACACTAACAGACAGTACGAATGTGTTACACAGCTCCTGAAAGTCACACTGAACAGATCATTCTGGCTGTCATGATCCAACTGCATTTGGGATATCTGACTCATATTAAAACACTGAGCATATGTTTTACAATATCACATCCAGAGAAGGATGTCACTTGGAAAGATTCCCTTCTCACTGTGCAACAGAGAAAATTCACCGAAAAAAGGAACGTCACATGCTTCATCACAGACCACAGTAAAAACAGCCTCTCAGACTGAAAACAGTGTATCGGGAACTTCTTGTCCATCAAAGATACCAGCTTCTATGGATTGGAAAAAGCACTGTGTGGTTAAACAGAGGAATATTCTCCAAAATAAGAGATGGTTAAGGGGATTATGGACCATGCAAAACACATTATTGCTTTGCAGCACAAACTTCTATCTGCTGGGTCTCAAAATACCAGAAACATCACTATAGCTAGGGGAGTCTACTCTAAGGAAAATGCGGAAACAGCACTCCATTAGCATATATCAATTATCCTTCCTGTCTGAGAATTTGGAAGACGCAGGGATCACAGCACCATTTGCATTATGTTAATAAAGAAGGAAAATGCTACTTACTGTTAGAGCGATTACACATGGAGCTCTCCAAAAACGTGTCATATTTCTCACTAGATTTTTTGGCCATTTCAATCGCCATGTTTAGGTCTTCCATCCACTTCCCCATCTCCAGACGGGTACTGCAAAACAAAGAGTGCTGCTGGCTAAGCATCTTGGTTTTGCACTGGGACATAGTGCTAGATTTTTGAATCAAGATGAACTTGAATCAAGTGCTAGATTTTTGATATCCCAGCATTTTGGGCTACCAAAATATGATGTTTTTCACAGTTTACCATATAGCAACAGAAGCAGCTTTCCTGACAGAGAGTTAAGTTCCACAACTTCATGTGTGCAAAGTCATAGAAAATTTCACTCCTCCCCATCCTCCTGCCATCTGAAATCAACCTGGGCTTGTTAGAAAAGTATAGAGGACAGTTGCAATGCTCATTGGCCCATCCCATGCAGTGGTAACTTAGTTAAGTTGATCTCCCTTGAACTTAATTCCCTCCAGATCTGAGCTATGACACTATTCTCAAGGGAGCTGATGTACCCAAATTTTAAAAACAGAAGCCCCTTAAAAAAAATCCAACATTTCCCAACATATATCATACAAAATAGGAGACATTTGTGGTAACTAACTATGAGGAAAACCTAGTAACCTCAGATAACTATGTTGTAACTGCAGGCAAAAGCTGACTTTTTAGTTGGTGACCGCTTTACTAAGGAATCACTTAGTAAAGTTTCAGACACTAATAAATTTGAGCATAAGCTTTCATGGGCTAAAATCCATTTCATTGGATGCATGCAATGGAAAATACAGTAGGAAGATAGATATACTTATGAAGTGGGTTTTAGCCCACGAAGGCTTAAACTCAAATAAATTTCTTAGTCTCTAAAGTGCCACAAGTACTCCTGTTCTTTTTGCCAATACAAACTAACACAGCTACCACTCTGAAATTTTACTAAGTGATTCCTTATGAAGCCTTCTGATGGGGATCTTGTCTTTTAAATGCGGAAAATCAAATGTAGGGCTCAAACATCTAATTACAGATAATTCTGGTAAATATATTGCAGCATGCCATTAAAATCTAAGACACAGAATGGGAGGGTTGAGTAGGGAGAAGTTAGAGTTTATGATTACCAAGCAGTTGAAGACACGTTTAAAATAACAGTTTAAAAACCACACAGATCTATACTGAAAAGGAGAGAGAATGGATAGACAGCAGACTGTCAGACTCAACTGCTCTATAATTTTAACAACATGTTCTAGGGTTGTGTGCCACACATATATTGGGATGAAATTACAAGGAATATCACCATTCTTTATAAGGGCTTTATGACTTATCTACTTTTTTTGAGATGAGAAATATTTTCTGACTGAAGATCATATTAAAGGAAGGCATCTTAGACTGGGTAGGTGGAATGACACTGAAAATGATAACACTGAAGCATTTGAAGGATGGCACTCCTTGTAAAAAGGATATCTATTTTAACTTTCATCTTCCAGAATAAAACAGAGAATGAAGGATGCTGAAGATTTATTCCAGAGCATATGGAAACCATTTATAGATTATATGGATGACACTGTGATTACTGGGTAAGAACTTCATAGGTCATATTTTTTATTTTCTGGAATAGTTGCTACAGAGTAATTTTTTCCTTTTAGTATCAAGACAAAGCATTTGCTCTTTTTCAAGTTTTAGAAAAATCCTGTCAAACATTTCCAAGTTATGATGGGGTGAAAAAAATTATATACTCTTCTGATTTTAATCATATTTCTAAGCTGTTTTTTTGGCTCACAGTTGACTAAAAAATGGCTGAACTTCAAAACTGACATTTTCAGGTAAGCTAGCACTCGAAAAGGGTTAATTTAGTCCTTTTGTTAATATGAAAAATATAAAATAAGTGATTGGTAGCCATTAAAAACTTGATTTCACAAACGTTTGGCAATAGCTTTCGCTAACATTAGGAGCTATGAAACTAGCCGAATAAAAAAAACCTACAAAGAATATGTAACCTTTAGATTAAGGGATCCAATTCTGCATCACCCGTGCATGCATAACTTCAACTGAATCCCATGGGAATTTTAGATGCACAAGAACTACTGGGATCTGTTCTTAGGAGATTGTAGAAATTGTAAATTAAATTTTACATCTGGAGTATAGAGAGATTACATCATGAGTATAAAGAAAAACAATAAACCTGAGTGACAAACCAACAAACAATAAACCAATCCAGTTTTAAAAGAGTCTTTTTAGCAACAAATATTACAAATTCTATCGTGAAATACAATGGTTTACCTTACTGTAACATTGAGGTAACAAATTTATATGCTCCAAATCTGGAAATGGAAAAGTTTAGGTTCTCACTAATTTAGCCAGTCTCTTTGTACATCCTGTCCTTTCTACAGCATATATTTATCACCTTAGTGTGAAGTTTTGCCTTGCAAAATTGACTTACAAATGTATCAATCCCAACTGTAATTCATATGTAGGCAAAGCTCACACTGAATTAACCAGAGACTTCCCGCAGTAATGACTGAATAAAGACTGAAAGATTTAGTTTATAGGTCATGTAAATATTCTGTTTTCTAATCACTTAAAAAAAAGCAAATTACAGAGAACTGAATATTGTGCAGAAGAAAAGTTTACTTTTGTAAATCAGTTCTCTGGATTATGTACCATTCCTTTTACTATCTACCTGAAAGCTAAATATGAGAGAAAGGTCTTGATTCACTGTTGTGTTGTCCAGCTGGGAGCTGCTAATACTCAATTTTCTAAAAGAGGAAAGGGCTAAGTTGAAAAGAACTTTGTTTACTTTACAAGCCATCCTTGAACTCATCTCATTTCCTGGCTTGTGCAATGCCTCCATTACATCTGCCCAGGAATTCTGCACTTCTTAATCCCATTTTCATTTTCTACATTTTAACTGGGGGTTGGGGTTTTTTTGGCCCTCTAACATATTTCCATGTTTAGGTCGCCAAATAGCATCACTTGTATCTTTCCCCCTTTTAAAATAATTGGTTAAACACTTTCACTGCAAGCTCAGTCAGCTCATCAGGAAACAAGGCACTAGCAATGTCACTTCTGCTGCTGTTCCTTTAAGAATGCATGGTTTGCTTAGATCAAATACTCCTTTCTGTAACATGGCGTTAATAAAAGGTGTTTAAATGCTGAATATTTTAAACCTATTGTCAAAACCATGCTTTCCTGAGGGCCCATGAAGCACTCCTCTGGCCCCTGCAATGAGCAGCCAAATGTTTAATCCAAGGGCTCTTACCTGCTTGTGGCTGGGAAGAAGAAATACATACCTTGCTGCCACTACTATTGTTTTCTGAGCTGAATAGATTGTAAAGCAGTGTGGGACAGACCATTCATTCTCACTCTCTTCCACCTAACATGAAGAAAAAAGGTTTCTCTCATCACTCACTGTGCAATGGTATGTACCCAAGTTGTTCTCTCGGGTTAGATAGGAACTCATTCACAACACCATGACTTCAGAGTTGCCACAAGTATGAAAGTCAGCTACTTCAAAAGCACTCAAAGTCTATTTTGGTTCTACATAGGAATCTGTGTGTTATAGTTCTAGTGCCACATCTGTCGGCTGTGTAAGTGCCATAGCCAATGGGGTCGGAAAGGAGCAACTCCAGCTAAGGTACATCTTATTACTCACCGGAGGATCCAGCACTATTAACTGTAAGTCAAAGAAAGAAAGAATAGCTTCATTAGAAGAAAGGGTAGAAGAGCTGATATGGCTAGCTGTGAAAAACAACAGCACAGATCAGGATTCCCAGATCAGTCTCAAACAGTCATGCAAAAGTGAAGAGTTAAACAAGATTTGTCTTCAGATTACTTTGCTAGAGAGGTGAAAAAAATGAGTGCTTTGTCCGCTGGCATCACACACAGATTAAAGCATGAAAAAGGTCCAGTCCACATCTCCATGGTCTTTGACAACCCTGGCAGCGAGGCTGCTTTCAACAGCCTGGAAGCACCTCATTTCTGACCAATAGATGAGACTTTAGTTCAGCATAACTGCATGAAGTGAATGCACCAAAAGGCCTCCGTGCACTGTGGCTTATTTATTTATTTAACCAATGCTGTGGTGCACTTTGAAAGAAACTACTTACCAGCATGCCATGCAGAGGGAGGTGTCCATGAATTTTGAACTGATTGGTACCCGTGACTCCTTTGCTTGTGTACAGCAACATATCTGAGAACTGACAGAGGAAAGAGGAATATAACCTGTATGCTTAAAAAGACATTACCAGGTACCTTTTCCACACAGATGTTTCGTTTAAGTTTGCCATTGTTTGTAATACCTTTTAAAAGCAAGAAACTTTATTTTCATTCTCTACCAATTTTGTCCATTTCCATTAACAACATTTGCTTTGTTTCTCTAATGGAGCTTGATAGTAACATGGCTTTTTAAATGTACTTAAATAAATCGGTGTAAGTAAACAATCAGAAAATGGACTGGATTACTGCTGTCCTCCATATACCATGAGAAGTAACTCAGTGAACTTTTGGTTAGCATGTTGAGCTCCATCATCTCTGTACTGGGACTCAATCCCTGAAAAACAGCTTGGTTTGTGGCTATGCCTTGAGGACACTTGATGTGTAGACAGCAAAGGAAGCACTCACCAGAAAGAACATCCTCTGCTGTAAACCTTTTTTAGTGAGCTTGTACAAGCAACCCTCCCGGATAAATTCCTGTGGGGAAAAAAGAAAGTTACATTAAGCTTTGCCTTTCTCCAAGTGCACAGAGTTTTGAGGTCTCTTCCTTTTCCCCACTTTCTCCTGGCTGCAAACACCATTTGGAATTAGTGAGAAACGGTAATTTCTGATAAAAGGCTGGACTTTAGCATAGTGGCTACTGAACTAATGTCCCATTAACCCTATAGAACTCTAAACTGTCCATTAGTTCTCTGATGTGCCACACTATCATTATGAGAATCAGAAAAATTATATATCTAGAATCTAAAAAATTCTCCCAAAGTCACGACTATTCAAGGTTAATGCTAACACTGTGGCATCTACTCTGTTGATGCTCCTCTCATCAATGCTATATTCTCTCAGGCCATTTTAAAGCAGAGATAAATCAGAGACAGACCGAGCAGCGTGGTCATTGTTTGGTGACAATGTATTACCTCTTATCCAAGGGCCAATCATAACAGCTCACCAAGTACCTGTTGTACTCAGAGCAGGGTAATGGAATATCAATCTGAGTTGAACTACTTTTGTTTTTGTTCCTTGCAGTCAGGGGCGGCTCTAGACATTTCGCCGCCCCAAGCACGGCGGCATGCCACGGGGGGCACTCTACCGGTCGTTGGTCCCGCAGCTCCGGTGGACCTCCCTCAGGCGTGCCTGCGGAGGGTCTGCTGATCCCGCGGCTTCAGTGGAGCCATGGGACCAGCTGGACCCTCCACAGGCAAGCGTGCGGGAGATCCACTGGAGCCGCAGGACCAGCGGACCCTCCGCAAGCATGCTGCCGAAGGCACTCTGCCTGCCGCCCTCCCGGTGACCGAGAGAGCGCCCCCCGCAGCATGCCACCCCAAGCACACGCTTGGTGCGTTGGGGCCTGGAGCCACCCTTGCTTACAGTAACATTACATGGGGAAAATGTGACCTGATATCCTATGAGAACCCTTACAGGTTTTAAGATAAATACATAGTTAAAGTCTGTGACAGGTGAATAAGTATGTAATATAAATGTTGTTCCTAAGTAGTCAAAGCCAATAAAGGCTTTAGAAGTTAAGCAAAGAAAGTTACCTACTCTGCCAGGTGCGATGAGGTTATCAATGCCAATCAAGTCATGTTGTAGCTCTGTCAACTTCTGGAAATTCTCCAGGCGAATCAGGCTGTTTTGGAGCTGAGATGTCATCTCTGTAACCTCCTCCAGTGCATCTGCAGGAAAAGCAACACCAACACAGTTCAAGGCTCCACAGACAAAGCCAGAGGTCCTAGCCATCAATCTATCATCAGTTATTTTGTACCACTCAGTTAAAAGGGCTCAAATTTATATATGCATTTATTTTTAATTACACGGAGAATATCATGCAACTTCATGGTAATTACATGTTTCTGGAGATTACCAGGCAATTACGATTTCTAAATCCAAAAGTAATTACCATGTAACCAATACTTTAGTTTGAAAGTTAGAAAATATGACACTATATGGTATGGCATCTTCTTTGCTACATTTATATATTTAACCAAGCAAGAGTTTCTGAATGAATATTACATCTTTTCCTCCACAGTATGAAGCAAGGACTCATTTTCCAACTTGGATTAAAAATATTAAAGACTGTCAAAAATGAAAAGGAAACAAGCTTTGGGAAATGGCAGAGGAGAAAAGGACTTTTCTATTCAAATAGAACAGTATTCATTAAAGCTATTTCTTTCTGCTACTAACAGCTGTTAATAAAATCTCCTATTCTGGGGTGGTGCTTTTGAAGGTGATGTTGCTTTCATACAGGGACGACTGTACCAGGGTATGGCAGAAGACTGATAAAGCCCCAAACTACAGTGTTTTAAAAAAATAAAATAAAAAAATTTAAAACACAAGTGAACTCATGCTTTGAACTTAAACGTTTTCCTGCCAGTTTTGTGCTTTTCCATTTAACATTTTCTATTATTTTTAAATGCAATTGAATTTACTAGACTATATTAATTTCACAACTTGAATTTACAGCATTTTAAGCCAAAACATCTCTCTTTGTGGACTAATATCATTACTGTTTAAATGACTGCAGAATGAGCGGAATGAGCAAGCCACACTTTTTGTAGGTCCAACCAAAAAAAAAAATAAAAAATTACACACACACACACACACTTTAATTTATTTTCTCTTCAACAGCAAATTTGCTAATCAGTATGTCTGCCCAGGGAAAGGACAAAGTCCAGTCTCCAGAGCTGTCAGTCACAGGCAATATATATCAGAACTTGACTAGCCAAGTTTCTTAGTTCAGTGTAGACAGCTCTCCAGACATTAAGCACCTTTTTATTTGTTGTTTTTTGGGGGGGGGGGGGGCGGGGGGAGGTGATGGCAAAATGATGATAAAAACAGTAAAACTCTGTGGACCTTTAGCCATGAAGCCAGATGGAAAAACACAGCACCTCCTCTCCCAGTGGAAGATAGTCAATGTTTGTAGTTCAGATGCCCTCCTGGCAGGGGTAAAAGAAACAAGGAAACCCATTTTTATAGGCAAAGTGGCAAGATACTTCTTGGAATAGCTAAAATAACTTTTGATTCAACAAAGAGAAAAACAGGTTGGGAAACTTCAGTAATTTGGATGGCCTCAGAAATCCCATCATATATGGTTGCAGCACCAGTTTTCTGTTATTTGAGTCTGTTATTCATCCAGTGCAGACACTGCACTTTCAGGAAAATGGTGAACATTCCCAACTCCAAGCCAACGAGTTTAAATGGGACAATTTGTGAGATGCTGTAATCCTCATGTCCCAGGTTCTACACACCATGTTTGTACCTTATTAACACTCTTGCACAAGTCATGGAGATGAATTTCTGCTTTGCTATCATTAAAAGAACACCAACCTGATTCAAACATCCCTTAGCTTTGAGAACTGGCCTTTCATAATGTAGCTGTCAAACTTTGTACAGTACTGTGGCAAAGCACTGATTTTTGAGACAAAATTACATCTGAGAGGTATTAGGACTGGGTCTCAGATGACTATGTTTACCAGAATCAAAGTCTACAAGCTTTCATAAGATGATTGATGGCTTCCTTTCCTTCAGGAATTTGGGGGTTGGACTGAAGACAATTCTTCACATGCAGAAAAGGTGGTGAATCCTATTACAATTCTGGCAGCTGCTTAACTGCATCCTGAACCTGCTGCTGATGGGGATTCAGCTATCTGCTCTCACTGGTATCACTGTTTTTGGTGGGTAGGTGAATACAGGCCAGAGAGGGGTGAGCTGGATGCCCTTTGTACCAGCTTCTTTTCTCCTTGTGGTCCCTTTTGCTGATCTGACATGCTGCAATCAGTTGCTTCTGATGGGCAACTCACCTCTGTTTCAGTCCAGCACAGGTACTTCAGAGATGGTGTTGCACAGTACTCTGCAGTGGGAAGGTAAGCATCTCTGAGAGAGTGGCCAAAAGCAGGGGACTGCCTGGAAACATGAGCTCAGTGGCCCAGGAGAAGGTTGCTTCTAATCACATAGGAGATGATCTAAGAATGAGACTCTCTAAAAAAGCATTGCTTGAGTGCCATGCCAACAGGGCACTACTCAGAGAAAAAGACACTCTGACCTCTATCAGCAGTAGCTGAACAAAGAGATTCCCTGCTCTAAAGGTGCTCAAATGGCATCTGTTTGTAGTATACAGCAAGATGGCGCAACTACTGGAGGAACCAAACAGGGGCCATTTTAATCTTGACCTGCTGCTTACAAACATGGAAGAATTGGTAGGGGAAGTAGGAGTGGGTGGCAACATGTGCAGCAGTGACCATGAGATGGTTGAGTTCAGGATCCTCACAAAAAGAAGAAAGGAGAGTAGCAAAATATGGATCCTGGACTTCAGAAAAGCATAGTAAATATGGCAGGTGACCATCTTGGCTTAACAGTGAAATCTTCAGAGATCTTAAACACAAAAAGGAAACTTACAAGTAGTAGAAACTTGGACAGATGACTAGGGAGGAGTATAAAAATATTGCTCGAGCATACAGGGGTGTAATCAGGAAGGCCAAAACACAATCGCAGTTGCAGCTAGCAAGGGATGTGAAGAGTAACAAGAAGGGTTTCTACAGGTATGTTAGCAACAAGAAAAAGGTCAGGGAAAGTGTGGAACCCTTAATGAATGGGGGAGGCAACCTGGTGACAGACAATGTGGAAAAAGCTGAAGTATTCAATGCTTTTTTTGCCTCAGTCTTCACAGACAAGGTCAGCTCCCAGACAGCTGTTCTGGGCAACACGATATGCAGAGGAGGTGAGCAGCCTTCAATGGTGAAAGAACAGGTTAAGGACTATTTAGAAAAAGCTGGACATGCACAAGTCCATGGGTCCAGATCGAATGCATTCGAGGGTGCTGAGGAAACTGGCTGATATGATTACAGAGCCATTGGCCATTATCTTTGGAAACTCGTGGTGATCGGGGGAGGTCCCAGACAATTGGACAAAAGGCAAATATAGTGCCCATCTTTAAAAAAGGGAAGAAGGAGAACCTGGGGAATTACAGACCTCCCCTCAGTCCCTGGAAAAATCTTGGAGCAGGTACTCAAGGAATCCATTTTGAAACACTTGGAGGACAGGAAGGTGATCAGGAACAGTCAACATGGATTCACAAAGGGCAAGTCATTCCTGACCAACCTAATTGCCTTCTATGATAAGACAACTGGCTCTGTGGATACAGGGAAATTGGTGGACATGGTATATCTTGACTTTAGCAAAGCTTTTGATATGGTCTCCCATAGTATTCTTCCAGCAAGTAAAAAAAGTATGGATTGTATGAATGGACTATAAGGTAGATAGAAAGCTGGCTAGATTGTTGGGCTCAACGGGTAGTGATCAATGACTTGATATCTAGTTGGCAACCGGTATTAAGCAGAATGCCCCAGGGGTCGGTCCTCGGGCCGGTTTTCTTCAACATCTTTATTAACGATCTGGATGATGGGATGGATTGCACCCTCAGTAAGTTTGCAGATGACACTAAGCTAGGGGGAGAGATAGATATGCTGGACGGTAGGGACAGGGTCCGGAATGGCCTAGACAAATTGGAGGATTGGGCCAAAAGAAATCTGATGAGGTTCAACAAGGACAAGTGCAGAGTCCTGCAGTTAGGACAGAAGAATCCCATGCACCGCTACAGGCTGGGGAGTGACTGGCTAAGCAGCAGTTCTGCAGAAAAGGACTTGGGGATTACAGTGGATGAGAAGCTGGATATGAGTCATCAGCGTGCCCTTGTTGCCAAGAAGGCCAATGGCATATTGGGCTGTATTAGTAGGAGGATTACCAGCAGATCGAGGGAAGTGATCATTCCCCTCTATTTGGCACTGGTGAGGCCACACCTGGAGTACTGCATCCAGTTTTGGTCCCCCCACTACAGAAGGGATGTGGACAAATTGGAGAGAGTCCAGCGGATGTCAATGAAAATGATCAGGGGGATAGGACACATGACTTATGAGGAAAGGCTGAGGGAACTGGAGTTATTTAGTCTGCAGAAGAGAAGAGTGAGGGGGGATTTGACAGCAGCCTTCAACTACCTGAAGGGGGGTTCCAAAGAGGATGGACCTAGGTTGTTCTCACTGGTGGCAGATGACAGAACAAGAAGCAAGGGTCTCAAGTTGCAGTGAGGGAGGTCTAGGTTGAGTATTAGGAACAATTATTTCACTAGGAGGGTGGTGAAGCACTGGAATGGGTTACCTAGGGAGGTGGTGGATCTCCATCCTTGGAGGTTTTTTAAGGCCCGACTTGACAAAGCCCTGACTGGGATGATTTAGTTGGTTTTGGTCCTGCTTTGAGCAGGGGATTGGATTAGATGATCTCCTGAGGTCTCTCCCAACCCTAATCTTCTATGATTCTATCTGTAACACAGAAGAGAAGCCAAATAAAAGTGCAAAAAGAGCTACCACACCCGAGAACATGATAGCCTCTGCAAAGGAAACTCACTGCTTGGCACTGGTCTGAATGGTGCTGGTCACACTCAAATGCTGGACAGGTAATCCAGGAGTTCTTCAATGGAAGCAGAAATATTGAATAGGGAGGATGGATTGGATTGCTTGTTATTGGCAGTTCTGAAGAATGTCTCCTGAGCTAAATGGCAGAACCCAGATGGAACAGTTACAAGACATATCTTCATAAGAAAAATACATATTTAGGTTGAGATTTTCAAGGCCACCAAGGGGATTAAATTTAATAGAAGATGTGTCTAAATCCTCTAGACAGCTTTGCAAATCTCAGCCAAGAAAGCTAGATACCTATACAGCTCCCATCTTCATAGTTATGTGAGCAACTGCCACATACATAAAAATAGAAACACTCTTAGCCTGCAGGAGAAACAGCATAGCTTCTAAGTGGCGCGCTTGCTTGTGCATCCACATGACAGAGAGAAAGAGAGGGCAAGTTCTGTGTATAACAAAATTTTTGAGGAAAGCTAAGTCAAAGAAATGAGTTTTGCATTTAGTTCTGAGCTGCAATACTTCTAGATCCACTAAGGGATGCTAAACTGCAAAACTGATATAAAGGAGAGAACAGAATTCAGACTAGCATCTTCACTGCTCACTCACTCCTGCAGTCGGCATAGTCCTGGTGTTCTACTGTGTAGTGCTTGCAAAGTCTCCCCAGGATCAGCTTGTAGTGTATCAGCCGCTGGATAGGCTTGAGCAGGAAAGTGTTGAGTGGCAGATAGCAAACCTTCTGCAATTCAAACTCCTTATAAACCATTTCCAGTTTCTTTAAGTGCTTAGTTGCTTTCTCCAGTTCTGTCAGGACCTCATCATGTTTCTGCAAGTAGCTGGTAAACTCCTGTTGGATCACAAGAGACACAGGAATGACTAGAAACTGGGGAAAAACCCTTAACATGGTCTAGATTTGACCAACGGACATCAAGAAACACTAGCATCCCCTTGTCCCTCATCTTCAGTTTTATTTACAATACTGAAACATGAACAACATAAACAAAATCTGCATATGCCCTGACTGTTGGTAAAAATAAACATTTGCAATACCATATATTGTAACTGCTCTATTTAAAATCTCTAATAAATATATTCATATATATGGTTGGCTGGCTTTTGTTCTCTGGACAGGGCAATTACTTATACTTTATAGGTGGCGTGGATAGCACTGCCTATTATTAAGGGTACCTGACACTTCCCACTACAAGACCCTGTTTTCAGTTGCTTATAACTTTGCCAAACTAACTGTTTGGGCTGAAATTTTTCCTGCTGGGAGTCTGCCTCAGGCTGAATATTTTTTTCTGGAAAATTTCAATCAAAACAGTTTAGCTATTTCTGCCGCCCAGGCAGAGTGGGAGAGGAAGCCACTTGACTCAAATGCAAAGGGGAAAAGAGCCGGACTGGAGGGAGGGAAAGGATTATATTGGTACAAGACGACAGTTGTGACTGGTACTGGTTGGGCAAGGAGATTGAGAATGGGAGCTGGGAACGGGATGGAAGGGAGGCTGGGAGACATTGTGGGAGAGACCAGGAATGGGTGGGAGGAAACTGGAAGCCAATTTGCAGGAGGAACTCTGAGATTAGACAAGGAACAGGGAAGCGAAGGCGAGACTAAGATTGGCTGTATAAAGGGACTGGGACTTGAAACCAGAGGGGGAGAAGGGTATTGAGGACCAAAAAGACAGATCAGTCAAGAAGCTAGGGGAGAACTGGGATTGGCTGAGCAAAGAAACTGGGATAAGGAACCAGGGAGGTGACGGGGGAGACTAAGATTGGACGAGGAGCCCAAGGAGAAATACTGGGACTGGGAGCCAATAGTGGTAGTGGGGAGACATGGACATGACTGGAGGGAAGAGGTTGGATGGGGAAGAGTGGAAAGAGATCAGACGAGGAGTTGGGAGGGGAGAACTGGCACTGCTTGGGCAAGGAAATGGACTGGGGGTTGGGGTGGGGATGAGTTTGGGACTCTGACGGTGAGCCCAAAAGGGAGAGACGTGGCGGGCAAGACAATTGGTACTGTGATGAGAAGCCTAAGGTGAGGAAACTGGGACAAGGAGCCAGGGGTGTGGAAGAGATCAGACCTGAGACAAGTTGGAGGGGTTGGGGCAGACGGGGTCAAGCTTGAGGGGGACTGGAGAAGACAGAAAACACTCCCCTCCCAAGCCTGAAATAGAACCCAAGATTCCTGAAACTCAGCCTATGCAATTTGCCTCCCTTACATGTATGCATTATGATAAAGTCTTTAATTATCTGTTCACATACTATTTTTTCCCCAGAACACCTGCCTCACTTGGTGCACAGGCTGGGTCTACTCTGGTGATGCATCAGCACTGTACGGCAAAGGAAGATGTCTGTAGGATCCCTGCTTCATTTGTTGCACAATTCGTATGGTATGCAGAGATGAGGCATGGAATTGTAGGGGGGAAAAGAAGGGTCTCATAGTTAAGGCATTCAAAGGCTGCCTTGGAGAACTGGATTTTATCCCTGCCTCTGAGACAGAGCTCCTATGTGGTGCTGAAGAAGTCACTTAAACCAAACTATTCATTGGTGATCACTGATGGCATGTTCTTCATTTTCTGGGTGCCTGACTTGAGACCCTGGGATCTGGGTACAGAAATGCTAAGCACTCAGCTGCAACTGAATACAATGGGAGCAGTGCTTTAACATATAGCTTGTCTTTCTCACAGAGAGTAGAATCAACTTTGTCTGTACAAAGTGCAAGCTGGTCTCCATATTGGAAGAGAAGAATAAAGGACTAGAGACTCAAGTATCAACCCTGCGTTGCATCAGAGAAAATCAAGACTTTCTGGATAGAAGTCAGCATTTGGTACCGCAGGCACAGCATGCTGAAGAATCAGAGAGGGCAGTGAAGAATGGGGAAGAAAATTGGCAGCATGCGACCTCCAGAAGAAGAAAGAGGAGAACCCATGTATCCCCAATGTAGATAGAGGTAAGAAATCTTCTTCAGAATCTCTGCACAGGTACTATGCCAGAGAATGTTTTGGAAGTGTCATCTGAGGGAAGGGATCAGAAGAAGATCCCATCGACTGCAAGGCAGGGGATGCAATGTCCTAGGGATGGGGGTTCCACGACCACCACTCCCAAGAGGAGACGACAGGTGGTAGTAGTCAGGAACTCCCTCCTAAGGGGGACGGAGTCATCCATCTGCCTCCCATCTAGACCGGGAGGCTTGAGAAGTGTGCTGCGTGTCTGAAGCTAGAATCCAGCATGTGACAGTGTCTGCCGAGATTGATCAAACCCTCAGACCACTACCCCTTCCTATTTCTCCACATGGGCACCAATGATACTGCCAAGAATGACCTTGAGTAGGTCACTGTAGACTATGCGGCTCTGGGAAGAAGGATAAAGGAGTCGGAGGCGCAAGTCATGTTCTTGTCCATCCTCCTTGTTGAAGGAAAAGGCCCAGGTAGGGACCATCGAACTGTGGAGGTAAATGCATGGTTTCGCAGGTGGTGTCAGAGAGAGGGCTTTGGATTCTTCGACCATGGAATGTTGTTCCAGGAAGGAGGATTCCTAGGAAGAGATGGGATGCACTTAACAAAAAGGGGGAAGAGTCTCCAACTACCTGAAGGGGAGTTCCAAAGAGGATGGAGCTAGGCTGTTCTCAGTGGTGGCAGATGACAGAACAAGAAGCAATGGTCTCAAGTTGCAGTGGGGGAGGTCTAGGTTGGATATTAGGAAAAACTATTTCACTAGGAGGGTGGTGAAGCACTGGAATTGGTTACTTAGGGAGGTGGTGGAATCTCCATCCTTAGAGCTTTTTAAGGTCAGGCTTGACAAAGCCCTGGCTGGGATGATTTAGCTGGGGTTGGTCCTGCTTTGAGCAAGGGGTTGGACTAGATGACCTCCTGCATAGACAGCTGCAGCACAGAGAAGTCAGCAAACAGAGCTGTAAACAGGGGAGTTTCAGTGGGAGTTCTGTTAGAGGAGAAGGTTTTTGTATTTTGTGTATTCTATTTTGTATTTATATGTGTGGAGGCTGGTAGAGGCAGTGTGCTGGGAGAGAAGCTGAGCCCTGATTAGGGGGTGGGGCTTCTCTGCTTAGGAGTCCTATAAAGGTAGCCAGCCAGTCAGGAAGTGGCATAGACAGCTGCAGCGGCACAGGAGCCAGCAAAGAGAGCTGTAAACAGGGGAGTTTCAGTGGGAGTTTGCAGGGGAGACTAAGAGACCTAGGCATAGGAATAGACAGGCTAGTGAAGCGAGAGAGTGGTGTTCTGCTGGTGTTCTGGTGCCCGTTGGGGGTTTGATTTACTGTAGGTGGTGGTGGTTTGCTTTGGTTTGTGTTTCCTGGACTAACAGGTTTTTGGTGGGAAGGCTATGACTGATACAGAGACAGCAGTGAAAGACACAATGAGGATGGCTGGATGTGGAAGCTGCGGCATGTACATGATCCTGAAGGGGGTACCTGAAAAGAGTTTCGTCAGCATGAAGTGCCGCCTGGTAAAGCTGATGGAAGAAAAGATCCGAGGATTAGAGATGCAGGTGGAAATGCTGGTTGAGTTTAGAAAGGGCTTCGAGCAGATGATGCAGCAAAGACATGAGGAGGTTGAAGGGAAAAGCTCAGACTTGCAGATGGAAGAAGGACCAAAGAAGTCTGAGAGGAGATTGCTGGGTGAAGAAAGTGGACAGTGGAAGCATGTGACTAAGAGAACCAGGCAGAGGAAAAGACGGCCCAGGTCCTGAGAAACAGAGCTCAGGAACAGGTTTGCAGAGTTGTAAAATGAAGAAGGGGAAGAGTAGGTGGTTGCTGAAGGTGAGAGGGCAAGGAAGAAGAGAAGAGCAGCTAGTCCTATAGAAAGAGGGGAAGAGTCAATGGAGACAATATCACCAAATATGAGCCCCAGCAGGGTAAGGGATGGGTTGCGGAGGATTGCAAGGGACAATAGAAATCGAGAGGACTTGCAGCCAGAGGAAACAGAGGATAGACCGGAGAATTGCACCATCACCAGGAAAACGCAGGTCTACATGACTGGGGACTCCTTACTGAGAAGGACAGACAGGCCTGTAACTAGAGCTGATCTGGAGAACAGAAGGGTGTGATGTCTGCCGGGTGCTAAGATACGGGATGTGGACCTGAGGCTGAAAAGGATCCTAATGGGAGTGGGAAAGAATCTGCTGATTGTCCTTCATGTGGGAACAAATGATATGGCTAGATTCTCGCTGGAACGTATCAAGGGAGACTATGCCAGGTTGGGGAAGACGCTTAAGGAAATCGAGGAGGCTCAGGTGATCTTCAGTGGGATTCTGCCTGTTCCTAGAGAAGGGCAACAAGGTGTGACAAGATTATGATGATCAACAGATGGCTCACAGCAGTGGTGCTATAAGGAGGGCTTTGGGATGTATGGCCACTGGGAGGCATTCATGGACAGAGGACTGTTCTCTTTGGGATGGACTTCACCTGAGTAGGGAGGGAAATAGACTTCTAGGATGGAGGCTGGCACAACTGATTAAGAGAGCTTTAAAACTAGGAATTGGGGGAGATGGTTGGGAGATGTCCAGGTAATCTCCATGCCAGGATTTTAACATTGAGAGGGAAGAAAACAAAGTAAGAAAGGATACAAGCCATGGGTAGGAGAATGGACATAAGGAGGAAGGGTAGGTGTAGATACCAGTCTAATAGGTGATACTGGTGGGTAGAATGTCTGGCCTAATCGGGTAAAGAATGTGAGTGAAGCCAAACAGCAAAAATTAAGATGTTTGTACACTAATGCAGGAGCCTAGGTAACAAAATGGAGGAACTAGAGTTACTGGTGCAGGAAGTGAAACCAGATATTATAGGGATAACAGAAACAGAAACATGGTGGAATAGTAGTCATGACTGGAGTACAGTATTGAAGGCTATGTGCTGTTTAGGAAAGACAGAAAATAAAGGCAAAGGTGGTGGAGTAGCATTGTATATCAATGATGAGGTAGACTGTAAAGAAATAAGAAGTGATGGAATGGATAAGACAGAGTCTGTCTGGGGCCAAAAAATCACATTGGGAAATAGAAAGCTACTAGAGCCTGTCCCCCTGAGATAACATGTGCTTGGGTGTGCTACAGACCATGGGGATCTGATTTGATATGGATGGTGCAGAGACCTCTTTTAATGTTTTTTCAATGAAGTAAATACTAATGGGAATTGTGTGATCATGGGAGACTTTTAACTTCCCAGATATAGACTGGAGGACAAGTGCTAGTAATAATAATAGGGCTCAGATTTTCCTGGATGCAGATAGCTGATGGATTCCTTCACCAAGTAGTTGCTGAACCAACAAGAGGGGACCATTTTGAGATTTGGGTTTTTGGTGAGTAGTGAGGACCTAATAAGAAGAAATGGTTGTAGGGGACAACCTTGGTTTCGAGTGATCATGAGCTAATTCAGTTGTTAAAAAATGAAGGATAAACAAAAATAGATCTGTGACTAGGGTTTTTTTTGGTGGTAAAAAGGGTGGCTAAAAATGATCAGTGAAGGAAATTAGTTTGGGAAGTGGATTGAAGAGAACTTGTGCATCTAAAGGCGGAGGAGGCCTGGAATTACTTCAAGTCAAAGTTGCAGAAACTATCAGAAGCCTGCATCCCAAGAAAGGGAAAAAATTCATAGGCAGGGATAGCAGCACTGGCATTGTAGACCAAGCTGGATGAGCAAGCATTCAAGAGAGGCTGTGATACCTTAATTTAAAACAGCAGTAAAGGCTACAAGAAAGGTGGGAGAGTATATAATCAAGCTACCTTATTGAGGTAGACTGTAAAAATAATAAAAGGAAAGCCATGTAAGCAGAGTCTGACTTGCAAAGGTCAAGGCCACATAGGGAAGAAAGATTCTAGTGCTTCTTAATGGAGTGCCTGTTGGGGTGCTTTAGAAGCAGGGATTTCTGATGACCAAAGGAAAGGGACCGCTATTGACTGAAAATAATGGGAATTATGATCAGGGATGGGATTTGAAATTTATTTACCAGATATAGATGGAAAGCTAGTAATAATAATAGGTCAGATTCTTCCTGGATCATAAGTGCTGATGGATTCCAGAAATGGCTTAGTTGGAACCAACAGTAGAGGGAGAACATTTTAGATTTGGTTTGGTGAGTAGTGAGGACCTCATACAGAAGAAATGGTTGTAGGGACAACCTTGGTTCAAGTGAAGTGAGCTAATTCAGTTTGCAAAGAAATGGGATAAACAAAAATTAGATCTGTAGACTAGGCTTTTTATTTCAAAAGGGCTAACTTTAACCTGGGTAATTAAGGAAATTAGTTAGGGAAGTGGATTGGACTGAAGAACTTGGGATCTAAAGGTGGAGAGGAGCCTGGAATTATTTCAAGTCAAGTTGCAGAAACTATCAGAAGCCTGCATCCAAGAAAGGGGAAAAATTCATAGGCAGGAGTTGTAGACCAAGCTGGATGAGCAAGCATCTCAGAGAGGTGATTAAGAAAAAAGAAAGCAGAAAGCCTACCAAGGAGTGGAAGATGGAGGGATCAGCAAGGAAAGCTACCTTATTGAGGTCAGAACATGTAGGGATAAAGTGAGAAACCAAAAGCCATGTAGAGTTGGACCTTGCAAAGGGAATTAAAACCAATAGTAAAGGTTCTATAGCCATATAAATAAGAAGAAAACAAAGAAAGAAGAAGTGGGACCGCTAAACACTGAGGATGGAGTGGAGGTTAAGGATAATCTAGGCATGGCCCAATATCTAAACAAATACTTTGCCTCAGTCTTTAATGAGGCTAATGAGGAGCTTAGGGATAATGGTAGGATGACAAATGGAATGAGGATATGGAGGTAGATATTACCACATCCGAGGTAGAAGCCAAACTCGAACAGCTTAATGGGACTAAATCGGGGGGGCCCAGATAATCTTCATCCAAGAATATTAAAGGAACTGGCACATGAAATTGCAAGCCCATTAGCAAGAATTTTTAATGAATCTGTAAACTCAGGGGTTGTACCGTATGAACTGGAGAATTGCTAACATAGTTTCTATTTTTAAGAAAGGAAAAAAGTGATCTGAGTAACTATAGGCCTGTTAGTTTGAAATCTGTAGTATGCAAGGTCTTGGAAAAAATTTTGAATGAGAAAGCAGTTAAGGAATCTGAGGTCAATGGTAATTGGGACAAAATACAACCTGATTTTACAAAAGGTAGATCGTGCCAAACCACCCTGATCTCCTTCTTTGAGAAGGTAACAGATATTTTTGACAAAGGAAACGCAGTGGATCTAATTTACCTCTATTTCAGTAAGGCATTTGATATGGTTCCACATGGGGGGTTATTAGTTAAATTGGAAAAGATGGGGATCAGTATAAAAATTGAAAGGTGGATAAAGAACTGGTTAAAGGGGAGACTCCAACGGGTCATGCTGAACGGTGAACTGTCAGGCTGGAAGGAGGTTATTAGTGGAGTTCCTCAGGGATCAGTTTTGGGACCAATCTTTTTATTACTGATCTTGGCACAAAAAGTGGGAACATGCTAATAAAGTTTGCGGATGACACAAAGCTGGGAGGTATTGCTAACACAGAGAAGGATCAGGATGTCATACAGGAAGATCTGGATGACCTCGTAAACTGGAGTAATAGTAATAGGATGAAATTTAAGAGTGAAGAGTGCAAGGTCATGTATTTAGGGATTAACAACAAGAATTTTGGTTATAAATTGGGGACACATCAGTTGGACGTAACAGAGGCAGACAATGACCTCAAAGTATTGGTTGATCACAGGATGACTATGAGCCGCCAACATGATATGGCTGTTAAAAAAGCTAATGCGGTCTTGGGATGCATCAGGCGAGGTATTTCCAGTAAAGATAAGGAGGTGTTAGTACCGTTACACAAGGCACTGGTGAGACCTCATCTGGAATACTGTGTGCAGTTCTGGTCTCCCATGTTGAAGAAGGATGAATTCAAACTGGAACAGGTACATAGGAGGGCTATTAGGGATCTGAGGATGGAAAACCTGTGTTATGAAAGGAGCCTCAAAGAGCTTGGCTTGTTTAGCCTAACCAAAAGAAGGCTGAGGGGAGATATGATTGCTCTTTATACAAATATCAGAGGGATAGACTTGAAATTAGATGAAGATTTCTAACCATTAGAGGAGTGAAGTTCCGGAACAGGCTTCCAAGGGGAGTAGTGGGGGCAAAAGACATATCTGGCTTCAAGACTAAGCTTATAAGTTTATGGAAGGGACGGTATGATGGGATAGCCTAATTTTGGCAATTAATTGATCTGATTATTAGCAGGTAAATATGCCTAATGGTCTGTGATGGGATGTTAGATGGGGTGGGATCCGAGTTACTACAGAGAATTCTTTCCTGGGTGCTGCCTGGTGAGTCTTGTCCACATGCTCAAGGTTTAACTGATCACCATATTTGGGATTGGGAAGGAATTTTCCTCCAGGGAAGATTGGCAGAGGCCCTAGAGGTTTTTCGCCTTCCTCTGCAGCATGGTGCACGGGTCACTTGCTGGAGGATTCTCTGAACCTTGAAGTCTTTAAACCACGATTTGAGGACTTCAATAACTCAGACATAGGTTAGGGATTTGTTACAGGAGCGGGTGGGTGAGATTCTGTGGCTAGCATTGTGGAGGAGGTCAGACTAGATGATCATAATGGTCCTTTCTGACCTTAAAGTCTATCAATCTCTTCCAATCCCAATCTTCTATGATTCTATATAAAGTGATATATGATGCTAATTATGCTCAAAAATCAGGTCCAAGGTATTTCAAATGGAACATTCCAAAATTAAGAGATATTTTTCATATTTATTTCTCTGTGCCTCAGTTCCCAATTTCTAAAATGCAGATGACACGCCATCTAATGGGATGGCCTGGGGCCACATATTAAACAACAAGGATAAAAGGAAATATTGAATAATTGTTAATTAAGAGAGCCATCCTGTGCCCTGAATAAGGCAGGCATCATGTGGAAAAAACAGTATGTGATCCAATAATTAATGACTATCATAATGCATATAACACAAGGGGGCTGAATTAGGGTTGCAAAGGCAGCCTTAGTTCTGGTGTTTCCTAATTTTTTGAGTATATGCCATATAAAACAGTAACATGAAACCAGAAATAAAAAATTAAATCAAAAAGTTACAATACAGTTGCTATTGCTGCTTGGTAGTAATCACAGTTTACAATCTATGAAGAGCGTACATAATATTTAACAACCAAAGAGAAAGGAACTAGTACTGGCAATGTGGACATGTGTAAAGTTTGCAAGCAAATGAAAAACCAGTTTAAGCTGGGTAAGCCTTGGGACTGACTGCAAGCCCGAAAGAGAGACTAGAACTCAGAGAGGTAGAGACAGGGTTGAGGAGACAGGGGTAGGGAAGAGACCAGCAAAAAGCTTTGTGCCCACGATAGTACATTCCTCTCCAGAACCTGGAATGGAACCCAAAGTTAAGGTAGTTTAAAGATAGCAGGACAGACACCTCCCACCCTACGCACACACCACAAAAAATCAAACAAAAACAAGGTGTCCACTGAGACAGAGGATAAAAAATTCTTTAAAAATTAGTTACTACGGTAGAGATTGGTTGCACCAAAACCATGATATTTTTAACCATCTCTTATAGTTCATGTTATAAAAACAAACTGAAGATAGATCAAAAAGGCAGATACAGATAATGCCAATGACTGAAGAACCCAGAATACTTCTATATTATTTTGCTACAATTATGCTAGTATAACTGTGTGTGAACACTATTCCTGAATAAAAATGGATTTCATTCCAGAATAATTACTCCAGAATTTAAAAAAACAAAACAAAACAAAAAAACAGAGTTATACTGACATCGCTATAATGGAATAATTGTTCCTTTATATCTATGCTGCTTAATTTCCTCATGCAGACAAACGCTTGGTCTTCTAAGCAGCCAGTTCATATCTGGTCTTCGATGTAGGTGGTATAAATATACAATGGTAGTAGTGTTAGTTGCTTCAAATAGTCTCCTGTTAAGTTTTGTTTTAAAGTGAATTTACAAACAATAATCAAATAATTTACAAATCACTGAGTTGGGTGAAAATGCTACAATTGGAACTACTGTCAATAAGTGATGCTGATCTGAAAATTTCAGAGTTTCAAGAGTCAATTCTTCTACCTTCAGCATGCACATGTTCCTCAGCATGACATCTCCAATCCGTTGATAATCTCCTTTCACATGAGAGTTGGATTGTCCTTCCCTGAAATAAACATAAACAATGGAATGAGAAACTGCACTAAGATGAGGGCTCTGGATACACAATTTTTTGAGTCTATTAAAGATGTCTTTTCGATAACGAAAGGAAACAAGACTTATTCTCCCTTTCGATCCATCTCCCTATGCTTCCTACTTCAGTTTAAATCATGGGGAACACCAAATATGGTGGCCACAAAAAAGAACAACCAACCACAACCACACGAGCAAAGGATCAGAAATTAACTCCATGATGAGGTTGGTAAAACTGTTCGGAGATTTGTAAAAATAATCTTGACAGGGTACCATCTGAGTTTGAGTTATTTTTGTTAGCTTTTGTACACTGTATTTGTTCACTTCTGCTCTTCCAGAACTAGGCTTCTGTAACCGTATACAATTATTTGGCTTATGCCCTCTCTGGCAGAATCTTCATAAGCTGAGGCACAACCACCAAGTCATGAAATCCAGGGTCTACACAGAGAAAATCTGGCCTGCTATTATAAAGAGGTAGAAAAATCACTAAATCAATTAAATTCCATGAACAGAACTTAGCATGTTCGACCTATGATGGCTAGTTGGATTCCAGTACGTTATGTCTCAGGCTACAAGAAAATAACACAAAAGGTCATTGGTCCTGGAATCCCTTCTCTAAAATCAGAAAACCTGTTCTGTGAGAAAATAATAACTTTGCCTTATGCATCTTTTATTCATAGAAACATTTGTTTTCCAGTTACTTTATTTGGAGATATTTTAACCCGACAAAGTAAAACACCCCAAAAGAACATGTACTATTATCCTTTTGACCTTGTGATTCTTCTCTTTGCTAGGGCCAGGAAAATGAGGTCAAAATTTTGGAACAGGGAGCAATAGGTTCTGCTGAAAAAATGCACACCTGTGAATGCTGAGTACATAACTATACACAAAAAGGGTGATTAGGTACGTTATAATATCATTTACATGTACAAATCTGAGGGATTGTGGGGACAATAATGCATGAAATTGTGGCCTTTTAAGAGTATTTTAAGAGTAGTTTTTCTCTTTCTATAATTTATACTTTTAAAAACACCTCTTTATATATTCCTTTTACACACAGTTTCAGAAGTGCCAAATTGTACAGATTTGAAGGATCATCTACAGCCTTTGTCTGAGAATACAGCAGACAATCCCCAAGAACTCAGGCACAAAGCTCACTATTAAGTCTTACCAGAGTGCTACCCTCTGCTCCATCTCTTTCAGGAAACTTCGGTGAAACTCATAGATTGGATCTATATTAGAGAAGAGCAGTGTCATCAGACCTTCAGGCATGGCGTTCTCCTTGATGACTGCACTGCGGAACCACTGCAGGAGAAAATATAAATTGTCTATTTAATAACATTTGACACACAACCATCTGAATTTTAGCTCCTGAAGATACAGGGAGAGAAAGAGCAGGAGGGAAAGGGAAACGTCTAAGAAAGATGTTATCTAGAGAATATAAAGAAAGATGCAATTTCTCTCCTTGCCAAGCTTCAAAAATTTGAAGCAAGTCATTTGGCCCCAGCCATAGGCATATTCCATGTTCCAGTGGCAAGATGCAGATAGACTATTCTACAACCACAAAAAATTATGTGATTCTGGAACTTTCCCACAACCAGCGTTGTATATCTGCTTTTATTTCAACACTAATGTAATGGTTCTTTTGTAAATCTTGTAACAGTAAATGGAGTTATTCAGCAGTTGGAGACATTTTGCTTTGTATTATATGTTTTTTTTTAATATCTTTAGTTCCTAGTGTTTTCACAGGGAGGAAGGGAACATACCTTATGTTTTTGAGGTGCCAAGTATTTCAGTTATTTTATGTACAGTTTAGAATTTCTTAGGTGAATGAGGAGGAAGTTACTCATATTGTGTAGTAATGATGGTTCTTCGAGATGTGTCCCCCCCCATGGGTGGTCCACTGTAAGTGTGCATGTGTCCTTGTGCTGCCAATCAGAGAATTTCAGTAGCAGTCTGTCCCATCCACACGTGCATTGCCTCACCCACCATGAGGCTAGCTAGCATGCACAGGCATTTCCCCCTCAGTTCCTTCGCTAACACAGTATTTATTAGCAAAACGCCAAGTAGAGGGGAGGAGGGCGAGTCGTGGAGCAGCCATAGAGACAAACACCTCAAAGAACCATCGTTACTGCACAAAGTGAGTAACTTCTTCTTTGTCTTCGGGTAGTATCCTTATGAGTGCTCCACTGTAGATGACTCCCAAATAGTTATCTTGTGCAGTAACTGAGGTTCTTCGAGATGTGTCCTTGTGGGTGCTCCATTTCAGGTATTGGTGCGTCCCAGTGCTGTCAATCGAAGATTTATGGTGGCAGTATCCGCACAGGTTACGCGTGCGCAGTGGGCATCTTGTGCTGCCGTTAGTGCCGCATCTAGCACGCGCACAACCCGAGCCCTCCAGTTCCTTCTCTACCACAGAGTCCTAGCAGCGAACTCCGAAATATAGGGGAGGAGGGTGGTTAGTGGAGCACCCACAGGGAGACATCTTGAAGAACCTCAGTTGCTGCACAAGGTGAGTAACCCTCTCTTCTTCTTTGAATGCTGTCCCTGTGGGTGCTCTACTTCAGCCCCTCAGAAGGCAGGAGGGACTTCAGGTTTATTTGAGTCATAGAGATAAGTAAGGTTAGGCCAACTATGGCATCAGCCCTGGGATCTTGAGTGATTGCACAGTGCTCAGTGAATGTGCGGACAGAGGCCCAAGTGGCCACCCTACAAATCTCTAATATAGGAACACTGTTTAGGAACATTATAGAGGTTGAAACTGATCATGTGGAATGCACTCTGATGTGGGTAAGAAGGTCTGCATGCTGAATATGATAACAAATGTTGAATGCATGTAGAGATCCATTTAGACAGTCTGAGTGGATATTGCACAGCCTTTTGAACGTTTGGTAGTAGAAACGAAAAGTCTAGGAGATTTCCAGAAAGGTTTGGTCCTTTCCAGGTAAAACGCTGATGCCCCCCTGATGTCCAATATATGCAAGTCAGTCTCTGTTGGAGTCTCATGAGGCCTGGGATAGAACGTAGGAAGATGGATTGGTTGGTTCATATGAAAGGATGTTGTTACCTTTGGTAGAAATTTTGGGTGCGGATGTAGCATGACCTTGTCTTTGAAGAATATTGTGTAGGGAGGATCAGCCACGAGAGCCTCATCTCACTCACCCATCCGGCGGAAACAATAGTGACCAAAAGTAGGAGGAAACAGGTGGCTAATATCAGACTGAGGTCCCAGGCCGAAATAGGTTGGCAAACCTCTGGGTAAATGTTCTGGAGACGCGTGAGGAAGTATTAGGTGATAGGGTGCGCAAAGACTGAGGTCCCATCAATCTCATGATGGAATGCTGTAATGGCCGCAAGGTGGACTTTGATTGAGCATGTGTTTTTCTTGACACCAGGAGGAGAATCTCTTCCAGTTTTGAAGGTAAGTATTATGCGTGGTTACTTTCCTGCTGTTTAGTAATACATGTTTGACTTGTTCCGAGCAGGCTAGTTTGCCACAATGGAACCATGCAGGAACCATGTTTGTAGGTGGAATTTCTCCAGATTTGGCCGAAGAGTGCAACTGTTGTTCTGAGACAACAGGTCCAAATGGCAAGGGAGAGCTTGAGGGGCGCATATCGCCATGTTCATCAGATAAGGGTACCATGCTTGCCCGGACCACATCAGGATTATGAGTATGAACTTGGCCTTGTCTAGGCGTATCTTGTGTACCACAAATGATATTAGGGGAATCTGTGGGAACACGTACGAGTTGTGCATCCCATGTGATGAGGAAGATGTCCCCCAGTGATTGTGGTCCCATTCCCGCTCTCGAGTGGAACATTTCGCATCTCCACAAAACCACAAATGCGCACAGGTCGATGAGGGGAGTGTCCCACAGGCAGAATATGGATAATAGGACTCCATCATTCATTTCCCATTTGTGTTCTCTTCCTCAGTCTTTCAAAAGGAGACACATCTCCTGTCCCTGCATGGAGGGTGCCCGGAGAGGAGGTCTGTTGGTCTGGCTCTGGTTGGAGAGATTTCTCCATCAGTATCATTTTCAAGCGGAGATCTCGGTCACGTCAGGCTCTTGCTTTCAGATTACTGCAGTGGGTGCATTTTTGCGGGATATGCGCCTCCCCAAGACATTGGACATACAAAGAGTGTCCACCCAAAAAAGGCACTGCTTCATGGCAAGAGCCACATTGCTTAAAGCCTGGGGAGCCAGGCATCTTAACCGTTAACTGACCCCGGTGTGGGGAAACTATGGGGAGCGTAAACTGAGAACGTTAACTTTTTTTTGTTTGTTTTACTAAAACTATCACTAACACTAACTACAACTATTAGAAGGACTAACTACTTAAACTGTTGTTTTTAAAAGTTCGGCGAGAGTGACGAACACTGCCCCAGAGCTCAGTCTTCAGCAGAGGATGGCTGAGAGGGAACTGGATGGCTCGGGTCGTATGTGCACCAGACGTGGCACCAATGGATACCGCAAGATGCCTACTGAGCACATGCGACCTGCACAGATATTGCTACCATACATCTCCAATTGACAGTGCCAGGGCACACCGGCATCTGAAGTGGAGCACCCACAGGGACAGCACTAGAAGAAGAATTTCTATTTTTTCAAGTTAATGGTTAAAAACCTGGTGTGAGGAACAACAACATTAAAGAAATTTAAGTCTCTTACTACTGTAATGACTTCTAGGTCTTTCACATATGTCCGTTCAGTAGCAAGAATCTCTTTTGCTATGAAATATACCTTCTCTGTTGGATATCGCTGAAAGAAAAGAAAAACTACCAATTAGAATTAAACATACATATATTACATTTCTTGTTTTTAATCATGAACTCACTTTCGACCAGTTCCTGGATCTCTCTGAGGAGAATTCAAGCAATGCTACTTCGGCAAAACTGTTGCCTCCTGCAGTGAAAATGGAATGTTTCATTTTCAAAGCACTGGTAGTCAGATCAGTGTTGGATTTCTCAAACAAACATTGAAGTTTTTGTAAATTATTTTTTATGCGAGTCTAAAAGAAACCTCTAAACTAAATTAGATCACACCACCACCTGGGACTTAGATACCACTTTTCATTCCAAAATCTCAAAGTATTTTACAAGAGTGGGGAAGGTATTATTCCAGCTTTCACAGATTTTAAATAATTCTGTAATAAATTTAAGTCTGACCCGTGTTTCTAATTCAACAGCATCAGTGTTTTGGCAGTTTCTGAATCACTCTGCTTCCATTTACTCAAAGGTGACACTAAATTAGCTAAGAAGCCACAACAATCAAAATGTTTGCTGCTTCGTTGCCATGGGGTGACTATGGTAGTACTCTGCTCTATCAACATGGATACAGAGATTTAAGATGCAGATGCTAGATCCTGGGCCTTTCCTGATGGCTGACTTTTTAATTTTAATATCATTTCTTCTAAGAAAGCAGACACACTATATCCCTAGGCTGAGCAGATAAGGTTTCTAGGTACAGCTGACCGGGGTTGCAAGAGTTTGTAAGAAAAACAAAGGCCCTAAATAATACCAGTTTGGAAAGGCAGTGAATTCTTACTTAAGAAGAGTTACCTTCAGTTTTATCAATGCCATTTGTCCAGTGTCAAAAAACCACTGAAAGAATCACTTTGTTTCACTATATTTGGAGTCAGTTTCTTCCAAACCCTAAACTCCTATTTAAGGGTGGGGAGAATAGGAATGGACATCGAAGCAGAAGGAAGGAAATGGTGAAAACAGATTTTCTGTGGTTGCAAGAAATCAAAAGTCAAGTTGGCTTAAACACACATATTATTAAAAAATCCTTAAATAATATTGAGGGTCTGATCACATTTCAAGTTAAGACACCACTTTGTCCTTAACTCACCTTGCTATGTGCCCAAGATCCTCAATTTATGTAAACTAGTATAGCTCAATTGAAATAATGGAGCTATGCCATTTTACATCAGCTGAGAACCTATTTATCTTTTTGTCCCTCTTAATAGTATTACAGCTTTAAAAACTATTTCCCCTTTTTTTTAAATATATACACCAAGTAAAAGAAGAAAGGCTCCCTCTACTAAAAAATAAAATCAGTTGCATTATTTCAGGTAACCCCACTTCAATTAATTCTACTGGTATAAAAGTATCAAGGGGCACTGAACCTCTAGAGAATCTCAGAGTTATTAAAATTATGGCACCAGAAAAGCACACCCATTCCACCCTATACTGTACATCACATAGCCTCACTAGCATCCTATTGTACAGCAGGCAGGCACCAGGAGCACAGAGAGGACCATGTAGGTGCAACAGAAGTAAATGCTTTATTGGCTACAGTCCAGAAGTGATAAACAACAGCTGGCACTACTACTGGGATGAGTGAGCTCTATGACAAGTATTGGAAGCACCTTCCAATACAATTGCACAGATGACGTCAATGTATATATAACATACCAGATTTGATGTGTTAATACTGCACTTGTGCAAAACATTTTAATGGCTTGTCAGAAAGTCATTCTTAGGCACACTCTTCGATGGGCGCATCCTACAACATTATTTCGTCCAAATACTTGTCTAGCTCCTTTTTAGGTTATTTTGTGTTTGTTGTTCCCATTATTGGTTTATTTTTGGTCTTGATTCCTACTGATGTAAAGAGATTTCCAAGTTCTTGTAATTTCTAATACCAGATGGAAAAGCCTGCCTATGACCTCTGCAGCAATGATACTGCTGTGCTCTGAGCTTCTGCATAGCAGGTCCCCTGAGCCCTGCTGACCAGACAGCTCTGCTCCGCTTCTCTCAATACTGGTCTTCCAGCAGCTGCCACTTACCTCATCTACAGGCTGCTGCACGTCTTGTCTTGGCCACCCAAACTACCTATGGGAGATTCTTGGGCCTCCAGGCGCCTCTCTTTTCTTTGCAATTCTCCCCACTCCACTCCACCCCCAGCCGTACTAGGAGGGTTTTCAAGGCTGCTGTGGTCTCAGTGGAAAGACAGAAGAACCTGGGTAAGTGCGTACGAAAGGAAAACTGAGCACGTGGGGAGAAGAGGGTGGTTTGGACAGAAGAAGTGAAGGAAGAATAGAGATGGAGATGTCGGGGAAGGAGGAAAGATGGAGGGGGATAGTCCATAATTATTATATGCCAGCACTAGTTTGGAGGATGATAAATGAATGCGAGGAAGAGACAATACTTGGAGAGCAACAACTAAAAGGTGTGTGTATATAAAATACTGAAAGGTTTATTGTTCAGATGAGAAGGTGCAAGACAGGATAAGGAACTTATATGTATAGGAAAGAAGCAGTAAAATGAGGAGATTGGTGAGACCACTCTGGATGAGGTAGAATTATTTCATTTTGAGATTAAATGCAATAAAGGAAATAAGTTTACAGAGAAGCTTGCTATAAGATGCTTCTTCAGAAGGAGCAACAGAAAAGTCAGCAAAAATTAAAAAGCTATGCAAAAGGAACATAATAGTATTAATGAGAGATTTCAATTATTTGAACACAAACTGGGACACAAGAAGTGAAAGAAATAAATTAAACAGGCTTTTAGACAGGGCAATAAATATAAGAGATGCTATTTTTTTAGTCACTGCTTTGTGCTGAATCATAGAGGGCAGGTAAAGAGGCCACTATCTGTCAAAGAGGTCAGTCAGTTGATTGATGTAAGTACATAACACCCACAGGCTGGCCTATATACCCACTATCTTTACCTGAGCAGCAGCCAATTCAGAATCCAACTGAGGAGGAAGGAAGTTCAGAGAGCAAAAAACATGCTAATTTTTTTGCAGGGGAGGAAACGGATGGGGAAGGAAATTGGGGATTCTTTCCCAGAAAATATTTTAAAAGTGAAAGATCTTTGGAAGCACCTTATTAGCATGATAAATGTGACACTCATTCTCTTCTTTCTTTTTGTTTTAGGGCTTGCATACACTACAAAATTAAGTTGACTTGAACTATTTTGACCTTGAGCCTCCGAATTAAGTCAATTGTGTGTGGCCACATCATGCTCATTGTCTCGATGGAGTGTGTCACTAGCAGCACCTGTATCGATGCACAAAGCAGTGCATTGCGGGTAGCAATCCCAAAGTGCAACTTGCCATAGTGTGCTTTGGGAAAGTTTGTGCAATGCCTCATGAGACCAATACATTGTCACAGGGGAGAATGGGAATATTGCATCGGCATCCCATAATGCACTGTCCTCCGTCCCTCATATCAATGGCAAACAACCCAGCGGTTTTCGCGCCTTAAAACTGCCACGCGTACTCCATGTTTCTGGGGTTATGGCGCCTGCTCAGTTGTGCTCTCTTGCTGCAAGCATCTCAAACACCTTGCGGTTTCTCCTGCAGTATTTCCAGAGCCAAAGTAGGGTCTGCCGCATGGAACATAGCAATGTCCTGCAAACAGCCCTGCTGCAAGCCATTGAAAAAAACAATTCACAGTTGCTGCTGGCAGTCACAAAGCAGCTGCACTCTGTTGAGTGCCATTTCTGGTCCCATGAAACAAGCACCAGACCCATGTTTCCTCCTGTAAGCCCGGTAATTAAAGCCCTCACTATTGTTTTTGCCCTCCCTCATGAACCAACTGGCTCTCCTCATTACTGACAAGATCAAAGTTACCCAACTTTCTTCTGTCTCCTCTAACTCTGTTACTATTATTTATATTGTAGTAGCTCCAAACATCATGTTAGGTGCTGTAGGAACATAAAGCAAAAAGATGGTCTCTGCCCTGAAGAACTCAGAATCTGAGTTCTCTTCCTCGAATGTTCCTCATATGCAATCCTCCACTCTTCTTCTCTCCCCTCCACCTTAGAAGGCACAGCTGTAGTAAGTGCCTGGCATTAGTTCTGAATATCTCATTCTGTTCATATCTGCTCCATTCTGCGTACCCTAATAGGTAGAGAGGGATGCACCCATCCCAGATGGAACAAGGGCATATGGTGTGGAACCAGCATGCAGAGAACTCACACAGTGCCTGCAGCAGCAATGGCAGGATGATGATGTGAGGCTTCCTTGCCACTACAAACATTTCCAAGCTAAAATCTAGCTTGGTGAGGGGGGAGTTGCTCTACTTTATCTTCTTTTTAAGTTTATTTTCTAACCTTTATACATCTCTGAATGCTCCCTTCGAAGAGTCTTTAACATTTCAGTTGTCTTTTAAAATAAATATTGATAAGCAGCAAAAAGGGTATTTATTACTCTAGATAGCGTACCAACCCTCACCTAATGCCCTTTACACTGCAGAGCAGGCATGGTAATGACATCTTTTAAACTGTCTTTCAGGTGCCAACTACAGCGCTATTTCTATTTTTCCTCTCAAATAAGAAAGTTACTCCCCTTTGTAACTGTTGTTCTTCGAGATGTGTTGCTCATATCCATTCCAGTTAGGTGTGCGCGCACCGCGTGCACGTTCGTCGGAGAAACTTTTACCCTAGCAACACTCGGTGGGCCAGCAGGTAGCCCCCTGGAGTGGCGCCGATATGGAGCCTAATATATACCCCTGCCGGCACAACCGCTCCTCAGTTCCTTCTTGCAGGCTACTCCGACAGTGGGGAAGGAGGGCGGGTGTGGAATGGATATGAGCAACACATCTCGAAGAACAACAGTTACAAAGGTGAGTAACCGTCTTTTCTTCTTCGAGTGCTTGCTCATATCCATTCCAGTTAGGTGATTCCCAAGCCTTACCTAGGCGGTGGGGTCGGAGCGAGACGTTGCGGAACGTAAGACCGCTGAGCCGAAGGCGGCATCGTCTGTAGACTGTTGGACCAATGCATAATGGGCTTCGAAGGTGTGGATAGAAGACCAGGTAGCCACGCGGCAGATTTCCTGTATAGGAACATGGGCCAAGAACGTAGCAGATGAGGCCTGAGCCCGCGTAGAGTGGGCGGTGAGATGGCCCGTCTGGACTTGAGCCAAGTCATAGCAAGTCCGAATACATGATGTAACCCAAGACGCAAT
Organism: Chelonoidis abingdonii; assembly: GCF_003597395.2. NCBI lineage: Eukaryota > Metazoa > Chordata > Testudines > Testudinidae > Chelonoidis > Chelonoidis abingdonii. Next base: position 56,992,561 of record NC_133776.1, read on the forward strand.
ACGTTGGGAGGAGATTGCCATGCCCTTCATACGTTCTGCCACCGCTACAAATAGCTGCGGTGATCGCAGCAAGGGCTTGGTCCTCTTGATGTAGAAGGCGAGAGCCCTCCGGACACCCAAAGTATGGAGCTGTTCTCGTCACGATGAATGCGGCTTTGGAAAGAAGACTGGCAGAAAGATATCCTGGTTCACGTGAAAGGCGGAGACGACCTTGGGAAGGAACGCCGGGTGTGGTTGCAGCTGTACCTTGTCCTTATGGAACACAGTATATGGAGGATCCACAGTCAGTGCACGAAGTTCTGAGACTCGTCTAGCCGAGGTAACAGCGACTAGGAATGCTGTTTTCCAGGACAGGTACAGTAGCGGGCATGTGGCCAAAGGCTCAAAGGGGGACCCCATGAGCCTGTTTAAGACCAGGTTCAGGTCCCAGGTAGGGGTAGGGGGCTTGACCTGAGAGTATAGCCGTTCCAAGCCTTTGAGGAACCTGGAAACTATAGGGTGGGAAAAAACGGAACTGCCAGCTTCCCCCGGATGGAAGGTGGATATAGCCGCGAGGTGTACTCGCAGAGTGGAGATTGCCAACCCCTGCTCTTTGAGAGACCATACATAGTCCAGGATAGTGGGGATTGATGCAGAACGCGGAGAATGGTCGTGTTGGGCACACCAGTGGCAGAAGCGCTTCCATTTTGTGAAGTATGTCGAGTGCGTGGAGGGCTTTCTGCTTCCGAGCAACACCTGTTGTACTGCGGCGGAACAGCTCAACTCCGATTGGCTTAACCAGACAGGAGCCATGCTGTCAGATGGAGGGACTGTAGGTCCGGGTGGTGCAGCCTGCCGAAGTCTTGCGTGATCAGGTCTTGCCAAAGCGGCAGGGGAATTAGGTCTGACAGGGACAGGTCGAGCAGCATGGAGTACCAGTGCTGCCTCGCCCAAGCCGGCGCGATCAGAATAAGGCGGGCTTTGTCCCTGCAGATCTTGAGCAGGACTCGTTGGACGAGAGGAAATGGTGGAAAGGCATAACAGAGGTGGCCCGTCCACGGAATCATGAACGCGTCCAACAGGGAGCCCGGGGAGCGACGCTGTAGGGAGCAGAACACCTGGCATTTTCTGTTCATTTTGGACTCAAACAGGTCGATGTGGGGAAAGCCCCACCTCTGGAAAATCGAATGGAGAACGTGGACAGACGGACCATTCGTGCGAGAGGAAGGACCTGCTCAGGTGATCTGCGAGAGTGTTTCGTACCCCTGGAAGAAAGGAGGCCACCAGATCTATGGATTGGGCTATACAGAAGTCCCACAGTCGGATCGTTTCCTGGCACAAGGGAGACGATCTTGTCCCTCCCTGTTTGTTGATGTAATACATGGCCGTTGTGTTGTCCGTGAACACTGCAACACAACGGCCGTGTAGATGGCCCTGGAACACTTGGCACGCCAGCCGGACCGCTCTGAGCTCTCGGACATTGATATGAAGCGTCAGCTCCCGGGGTGACCAAAGGCCTTGGGTGCGCAGGTGCCCTAGGTGGGTGCCCCAGCCCAGCGCGGACGCGTCCGTTGTTAGGGACGTAGAGGGCTGGGGAGGATGACAGGGCAGGCCCGCACACACTTGGGATGACATCTTCCACCAGTTGAGGGAGCTCAGAACATCCGGTGTAACCGTCAGAAAAATGTCTATGGTGTCTCTGCCCGGTCGATAGATGGAAGCAAGCCAGGTTTGCAGTGGGCGCATTCTCAGTCTGGCATGTTTTGTAACGAAAACACATGCAGCCATCTGCCCAAGGAGAATGAGGCAAGTACGGGCAGAGGTAGTTGGAAACCTCTGAAGACTTTGGACAAGGGAGACTATGGCCTGAAACCGGTGCGGGGGCAAACTGGCCGTTGCAAGGTTGGAGTCCAGCACTGCCCCGATAAATTCTATTCTTTGCGTGGGCACCAGGGTGGACTTGTCCAGATTGATGATCAGGCCTAGACGTATAAACAGCTCCCTGATGATGGCGACATGGCTGATGACTTGAGCCTCGGAGGTCCCTCTGATAAGCCAGTCGTCGAGGTAAGGGAAGATGTGTATTCGACAATGGCGTAGTGAAGTGGCGATGACCGCCATACATTTCGTGAAGACCCAAGGGGCCGAGGAAAGACCAAAGGGAAGGACAGTGAACTGGTAGTGAGCCTGATTCACCACAAAGCGCAGATACCTCCTGTGGGGGGGAATAAATCGCAATGTGGAAATATGCGTCCTTCATGTCGAGAGCGGCGTATCAATCTCCGGGATCCAGGGAGGGAATGATGGTCCCCAGGGACACCATGCGGAACTTGAACTTTTTGATGAACTTGGGGATCAGGAAATATCGGGAATAAAACCTCTTGCCCTTTAACTCCTCCGGTACCTCCTCTATAGCTCCGATTGATAGGAGCTTGCGAACCTCCTGCATGAGGAGTTGCTCGTGAGAGAGGTCCTTGAAGAGGGACGGGGAGGAGGGAGAGTGGGAGGGAGGCGGAGAGACAAACTGAAGATGGTATCCAAATTCCACCATACGAAGGACCCAACGATCTGAAGTCAACTGGGACCACGCCTGAAGGAACGAGGAAAGGCGGTTGGACAACTGGAAGGGATCCAAAGAGGGAATTGGTATGCTGCTCTTGGGCGCACCCTCAAAAGTTTGTTTTGGGTCCCGATGATGGTTTGGCGGGACCTGAATTGTTGCCCGCTTGAGGTCCCGACTGCCATCTGCGGGTAGTACGACCTCTTCTACGGCAAAATCCTGTCTTGGCCGAGGCAGGGGGTAAGGGCGCTGAGGCTGGGAACAGAATGACCGTCTCTGAGTCTGGGGAGTATGCATTCCCAGTGAACGCATGATAAGCTGGTTGTCCTTCAGACTCTGCAGCCTGGGATCAGTCTTTTGCGAAAAAAGACCTTGTCCATCGAATGGCAAGTATTGTATGGTATATTGCAGTTCTGGCGGTAGGCCGGACACCTGTAACCATGATATGCATCGCATGGCTATGCCAGAGGCAACCGTTCTAGCCACCAAATCAGCAGAATCTAGTGAGGCTTGCAAGAAGGTTCTCGCAACACTCTTCCCTTCCTCTACGAGCACTGTAAACTCCTGACGGGAGTCCTGGGGGACCAACTCAGTAAACTTGCCGACCGCCTCCCAGGTGTTATAGGCGTAGCCGCTTAAGAGGGCTTGCTGGTTTGCCACGCGGAGCTGAAGTCCTCCGGCAGAGTAGATTTTTTGGCCCAACAAGTCCATGCGCTTGGCCTCCCTAGATTTTGGCGTGGGGGCTTGCTGGCCGTGGCGCTCCCTTTTGTTGACCGATTGTACCACCAACGAGCAAGGGGCGGGGTGCACATAAAGGTATTCATACCCCTTAGAAGGCACCATGTATTTGCGTTCTACTCCCCTGGCTGTTGGTGGAATGGAAGCCGGGGACTGCCAGATGGTGTCTGCTCTGGCCTGGATCAACCAGATAAAGGGGAGGGCCACTCTGGTAGGCGTTTCCGCTGATAGGATGCTAACCACTGGGTCCTCCACCTCAGGGACTTCCTCTGTGGGAAGGCTGATATTTTGGGCAACACACCGCAGAAGATCTTGGTGTGCTCGCAGATCAATCGGTGGAGGCCTCGATGATGATGTGCCCGCTACTGCCTCATCTGAGGAAGATGATGACGACAACCCTGGGATGAGTGGGTCCTGGACTGATGCCGCATCCTGGTGGACCTCCGTCTCCGGAATATCATGCTGTTCCGGAGCTTGTGCAGAGCTCTCCTCCATATCAGCGGGGAGAGGTCTGCTGACAGTGGCCTCAGGTGCACGGTGCTCTGAATGGCCGGAGCGTGATGGCCCCGTTGGTTTGCCTTGGGCTTGGTGATAGGCCCATGGTGTCCAAAAGGACCACTGAGGTGGTCCATGGTCCGGATGGGCTTGAGTGTCCGAACCCCCATAGCAGGCACTGTCCGCGTAGGAAGAGGCAGACGGATGATGTGACGGCCACGGGGGAGCTGAAGTAGACTAGACCAGGTCTCTGCGCCCATAGTACTCCTCTCTGCGCAGTACTGGCGAACGGTACCGGGAACTGTGGCGGTGTTGGGAGCGGGACCGGGACCTGCGACCAGCGCGGTGCGGGAGGTCAACCGGTGCCGAACATCGTCATGCCTGGATTGGCTACGAGAGGTGCGGCGGTGCCGGGATCTGGAGCGGTGCCGATGGTACGATGGAGACCGGGATCTCGAGCAGTGCCGCGAGTGCGACCGGTACCTGGATGGAGAATAGCACCGGGACTGCGAGTGGCACAGGGATCGGGAGCGGTGTCGGGGCCAAGAGCGATCACGGGATCCCGATTGAGACCGACGGTGCTCAGTGGTGCCCGGGGAAGGCGGTCACACCATGATAGGCTTGCCCAGCGACTGAATGACCAGCACCGGCAGTGCCGGGGGTTGGGCAGCTCAGGCTCTGTTAGAGCAATGAGGTCCCGCGCCGTGGAGAAGGTCTCCAGCGTGGATGGTATGACAAGCTCTGCCGCAGCATGGGCTGGGGAGCTGGTAGGCACCGGACTCAACGGCTCTTGAGAGACCGGAATCAACGGTGCAGAGACAAGCGGTGCCGCGGCAGTTGACAGTGCCGGGCGGTCCAACTTGGAGCTACGCTCTGACTGTGGTGTAGCTGTAGGTACCGCAAGAGCCTTGTGCTTCTTGCTCCTCGGGGAGAGGGAGCGGCGCCGGTCGGAGGATTGGGCCGGTGAAGGGTGGTGCCGAGGAGTCCTCACTGGTGCCGGGCAGTCCGAAGCAGTTCCCGGTGCCGGAGTCGGTGCCGAGGATGGAAGCGTTAGAGCTGCCTCCATCAAAAGTTGTTTCAGGCGAATGTCCTGCTCTTTCTTTGTCCGGGGCTTGAACGCCTTACAGATATGGCACTTGTCCGAAAGATGGACCTTGCCCAGGCACTTTAAACAGGAGTCATGTGGATCTCCTGTGGGCATCGGCCGACGACAGGCCGCGCAGGGTTTGAAGCCCGGTGAACCGGGCATGGGCCCCGGTGCTGGGGGAGGAGAAGGGGCGAGCCTCCGATCCTCTTTAACTATACACACAAACTACAACTACTTCAAATGGCAAATAAAGCTAGAGAAAAAACTATGTACACGAAAAAACTATACAACGAGCAAATCGCTAGGGAGGTGGAGATCAGCTAAGCTGCGCTCCACTGTTCCAACGACCGACACGGGCGGTAAGAAGGAACTGAGGAGCGGATGGGCAGGCAGGGGTATATATCAGGCGCCATAGCGACACCATTCCAGGGGGCGACCTGCCGGCCCACCGAGTGTTGCTAGGGTAAAAGTTTCTCCGACGAACGTGCATGCGGTGCGCGCACATCTAACTGGAATGGATATGAGCAAGCACTCGAAGAAGAACCTATTGTTCCTTCCCCATCACTGAGCCTCTTTCCTTTTCCAGAAATCCAATGCAAGTGCCAAAAAAGAGTTAACACTGCAGTTCTGCAAGCACATGGTGCCACATAAAAGCAATGAGAAGCTAAGGGCTACTGAACATTTTCGCCAAGTGTTTTGTAATTTAGAGAAATGCTGAGGAAGACTTACCTTTACTTGTGTAATCATTTGATTTTAGTAAATGGAACTATGATTTTAAAATACAAAACAATACATAGCATACAAAAACTTAAGTTACACATTCACGCCCTGATATTTCTATAAAATTACAGCAGCACCCACCAGCACCAACACATTTATATTAGTATTCCCATTGTAAGTCTCCATCTTCCAGGTATTCATAAATAGGCTGTAAAAATTTACCATGAAACTTAAAGTCTCATCCTGGGTAAGTTTCATTTTAAGAAATTATTTTCAAGAGGAAACTGAAGCTTTAGAACTCTCAGAAGTTGACCATGTTTAAAATCAATTAGCAACAAAAATTCACCCCAAAGCTTAAAAACTTTTTTAAATGAGTTTCAATCCAAAGGGAATGCAAATTGTTGAGATATTACACTTTTGAAAAATGAGGTATATGTGACAGAAATGGAAAAAGACTGAGTGCCACTATAATATTTATATATATATACACACACACACACACACACAGGTCACAATTGTTTTATTATTTCCTTTTATATATGATGCGCCTACCATAAAAATGAGTGCAGCTCAATATTTAAACAGACAAAGTAATTGTTAGCTGATACAGTGTCAAAAACCATCCACTCACCAACCTTCAAAAATAACTGAAAGCTCCCCACTCTAACTTCACCTTTTGATAAAGCTTAAGTAGTTTTTGCCACATTCCCTGTACGTTAACAGATTTTAGCTCGGTGGCCCTGTCCACCCTGGGAAATTAAATCAGGTTAGAACAAAGTTTTAACTAACATGACGTTAAGCACATAGCGAAGACAAGGACTGTCTAATCAGTTGACAACGTTAAATACAACCAGTGCTGTGCTTAACAACACACACACTTAAGCAACACATACACTCGACTCCAACAACAGCAATGAGGAGGACTATCTTGGCATGAGGTTCTAATGCAAGAGACTCCGGGACCCCACGGTCAACATACTCCTACTGAATTTTCATTGTAAGAGCTTGCAAACACTAAGTTTGTATTAGCATAAAATATTGTTAATAGTAACGAAGAATATATAGAGAATTCCATCAGAATCCACTCTAAGTCAATACACACGCCTCACTCATTGCTTAGGTTCTCTGTAGTGCCATTGCCTTACCTTGCGTTTTACTTCCTCTTCTACCCGGGCACTGCCAGCATCGCTCAGGACAGGACTCAGAAGAGGAGATGAACCCTGGCTAGCTGGGTTCAAATTCACCTGAAATGTGGGATTCGAGCTCTGTGGACTCTTGAATTTGAAGGAAGAGAGCTGAGGGTGGTCCACTGAGAGGCCTAGAATTGGAGAAGGAAGGGAAGATGGATTGGGAAATAAGAAAAGATATGTTATGACAATGGTTCATCTAAAAAAGCTCACTTCCCTACCAGCAATGCAAAGATTAGCCAATAACTATAATCTTACATTACTTCAAAAATGCCAAAGAAACTGGCACACAAACATTTTCAAGCAGATTGAAATCTCTTGGAATAATTGAGTAATCTATACAATTGAGCTATTAGCTGGCAATTAGATATAGTTTGAGCTATTGAACACAACCTGCATAGGGACTAATAAAATGGCTCAGTTCCTCCTTATTGTGTTAAATAGTGACCAGTACAGATTACTTTTACAGAAGAGTACATTTTTACATTTTCCTTTTTTAAAATTAGAACTCTCTTTAGCCCCAGAGAGAAGCTAGGACACGTTATTGTAGTAAGTATTTCTTCAGAAAGCAGGGAGCAAGGGAAGTGGGGGAGGAAGGAACGGAAAAATCATGAATTCAGAATTTGTGGAGGTGCGGAATATGCTGCTAGACACACAGGGACCACATACTATATTCCACCTTTGGCTCTCTAGATCGACAAAATTTGTTAAATATTTGAGCTAAATGTTTTACTGACTTCAACAAATGAAAATGATCTTGTAACACTGCAGCATACAGAATTTTTAGCTAGGTAGAAGAGAATCTTGTAGCATTCTTCAGTAATTCAAAGGGTATGGACAAAGACGCTTTGCTCTAGTAGATTTATTTTGGGAGGGCAAAAAATAAAGCAGGGACATGTGTTATTCAAATTATCATGACCACAATATTTCAGACAAAGTAAAACGTTGTTTTCCTAAACCCTCCCTCTGATAATGAGTCAAAATTCTGTAGGTCCAGACCTCTGAACCAGTTCTAAGCTCTCAACACAGAACCATAGGACTGGAAAGGACCTTGAGAGGTCATCTAGTCCAGTGCCCTGTACTCATGGCAGGACTAAGTATTACCTAGACCATTCCTTACAGGTGTTTGTCTAACCTGCTCTTGAAAAGCTCCTGTTATGGAGATTCCACAACCTCCCTGGGCAATTTATTCTGGTGCTTAACCACTCTGACAGTTAAGAAGTTTTTCCTAATGTCCAACCTAAACCTCCTTTGCTGCAATATAAGCCCATTGCTTCTTGTCCTATCCTCAGAGGTTAAGAACAACAGTTCCTCTCCCTCTTCCTTGTAACAACCTTCTATGTTCTTGAAAACTGTTATCATGGCCCCTCTGAGTCTTCTCTTTTCCAGATTAAACAAACCCAATTTTTTCCATCTTCCCTCATAAGTCATGTTTTCTATACCTTTAATCATTTTTGTTTCTCTTCTCTGGACTTACTCCAATTTGTCCACATCTTTCCTGAAATGTGGCACCCAGAACTGGACACAATACCCCAGTTAAAAATGTAATGCTTTCCATCCTCAAAGGGCTCTACAAACATTAACCTATGCTTGTAACACCCCACTGCGGTATGTATGTATTATTATTTGTTTTACAGATGGAAAACAGGGCTAAGTAACTTGCCCAAGGCCACAGAGCAAATCAGCGACAGTTAAGAATTAGAACCCAGGAGTTTCTTTCTCAGAGAGTTGTGTTCAGTCCATTAGACCAAACTGCCTCAAGAGCTGCTACTGGAACAATGGACTGTACAGCAAGTGCTCGTTCCTCCAAAGACACAGCTCAATCACTTTTCTGAAACGTGCTTGAATTTACACAATGTTCTCTATATGATAATCTATCTTTCTCATTATAAACCCCTATTTTCAGAGGATTACATGTCAGTATAAAACAGATTCCAGGTTGACACCAATTAATGCTCCACGCTGGCACTCCCACTCCAAAATCTACTGTGTGTAATCTCAGCACATACTGTGACCTTTGTTATATTCAACACTAGCTTTTCAGACAGATTCTCTTCCTGTAGTCAGATGACTAAAATCATAAAAAAAAAAAATCCTACACTATACGCATTCAAAAATATCAGCCCACAGGAACAGAACTGTAAATGAGACACTCAATATCTTTTAACAAAAAATAAAAAGCAGAGATTAACTGATTGAAGGAGAGCCAGTTATGAGCATTTTGATATACTTTTGGCAAGAGAGAGTTGCTGTTTGTTTGGCTCAGGAAGCAAAACTACTTAATTGCGTGGCTGCAGCATGACAATGATGAGGAAGCAAATGCATATTTTCACATTGACAAATGCAGGAAGCTAAACACCATTGCACTCGGTCACCTGGAAGAGATTCAGATTATCGAGGCTGTAGAGTTAACTATTAACACACTTCAGCAAAATCATTATCAAGTGTCTATTGTTTCTGCCTGTGTATTTTCTCATTTCAATTGCTTTTATCTACCAGACCTATAACACAGGAAAGTACGAATAGCTGACATTGTTTTTACATATGAAAATACTGCAGGGAAAGTAGTTTACTAGGAGTTTGCCTTTATATATGAATGAAGGAGTTAAAATGAGATGGAAAATAATTACCCTTTTTAACATTAAAAAAGTGCAGCAAAAGTGCCATAGAAATCATAAAGACTTCCTATATATTCAGAAATTAGCACCAAGCAGCTGCAATTGTTCCAAATATTGTGTCTCAACTACTTTAATGGAAGCAATAATATTCAGAGACAAGGGGAGAATGAGGTTTAATTTCCTGCAGCCTATTTCAAATGACTTGTTCCAGTATTGACTCATGTTACCAGCTCAAAATATGGGGAGAAACCCAGGAAATTAATCTAAATAGACATTTGTTCTTCTTTATCTGGTTTCAAATACTATGTTTCTTGACATCAGTGTAAGATTATGAAAATCAGAGGCATACTCAACTAATTACGTCTGAAAATATGTACATTAAAAAATGTAGGTACCTGGTATTTTCTTTCAAGTTTGATTTTTAGAAAAGGGACAAAGTAGGTCTAAATGCAACATATTTCTTAGGCTATAAGTTTTTCTAGGTGAGATTGTTCTCTGTGTCCTTGTGCATTGGTGTGGTGTAGGACAACAGTATCTATCATGTTTGTGTCACTGGGATACGAGTAAGGACTTATTCATGGAAGATGTTACAACAATTGCCGTTTTATAATATGTAGGATTAGCCTACTGGTAAATTCAGTAGCAACCTATTTAGGACCCCAATCTTCTCTTTTCTAGAAAGGACAGTAAAATCTCACATAACACTAATTTTTTAGGAACTTTTTTTATTTGAAATATGATTTTAAAAGTTTGATACAAATGCACATATCACGTGTTACAGTTAGCAAAAGGTGTTTAAAACACATTACAAATGCAGATTTCAATTTCAGTTCTCTCAGAAACCTATTATAAACTTCTTATGTACTTCTAATAGAGCAGCAATGGGGAAATCCTCTGGCAAGTTGTGGAGTGGCTCCCATAGCCTCTTCTGGTTGATAAAGGATAATGGAAGGATCCAAGTAGTAGTTTAGGAAGTGCCCACCATTTTCAGTGGCTGTTTAAGGTAGAAACCTGCTAAATATTTATAAATTGGTGGCAATACGTTCAAAGTGTTTGTCTGGTTTCTGTTCTGGGCAGATGATGGCCCACTGAAGTATTCACACCCTAAAAAGCAGGCATCAGTATCCATGGATATTACAAGAGAATTACTTTACTTAAGAAAGGCAGATTTTGATATCTAGTTGACAGAGCCCCTTTAATCTTCTACATCAAGCCAGAACACACAACACTAAAAATTAGCATTTGCTCATTGCAGTTTTTCTTTTAATATAAAGCAAGAATGGGGGATGCATTATGAAACTAGGATGCATGTACAAGCATGCAAAAAACTCTCCATTTGCTTTTGTTCTTGCTTTAGCTACAATAAATAAAATTATGCTCTCATATCCTGTGCAGTCACACTGAAATCAATAAAACTTTGCCTGTATGAAGGCAGAATTTGACTCAATGAGCTGTATGCTCTAAACCAAAAACTCAGTACCTTTAAAAATACTGCTCCTTTAAAAACAGTAATACATGTTTCAAAGACAGACATAAATTGTCCTAAAGGGCAAGTATAGGTGTGTGTGTATATAAAATTATAGCTGTGGGTGGGAAATTAAAAGCCTTCAACATTGCCTGAACCTTACCATTGTTTTCAATGGATGCAAAATTAGTCCAATGTGGATTGCTTTTGAAAATTTCTATCCTATAGCTGCTGTACCAATATTAGTAAAATGTTAATTATTTTATTGCTGTTTGTTCATAAGCTCTCCTTTCACAAGGCCATAAGGAAGAGCGATGGCCTTTATCTAAGAAGCTAGCGTCCCAGACCAATACATAATCATCAAAATCAAAATTTGTTCACCTACGGTTTTTTGAAGGCTATCCAAACATGCCAAAGATTTTGTTTTGACACAGCCATTACTGGAATACCTTAAACACTTTCTACATGTAGACTGGGAATCCATTTTCTAAAAGTTGATTATCTTCACTGAATAGGGATGTGAGCAGCCAAACTGAAGTTCACGGGGAAAAATAGTTTAGGACTGTATACAACACTGGTCATAAGTAGGATGTGGCTCTTTGGGATCTGCTCATTTAAAAAAACACTTTGCTTTTAACTCAGATGTTGTAATTACTATATCTTACCTTTAATGTTTTCTTCAAGGGCCCACTTGATTCAGATCCCTTTAGATTCAAGATTAACATAATTATCTTCTTAAAATGTATGTTTTTCCCCCACTCAAATGTCGTTAAAGTACTTCTCTGTTCTCTAAATCCAGACTAGTTTGTTGAAGAATGAGCAGCTTATTAGCCACAGGCTCCTTGTTAGCTTGGCCAACTAGTGTGCTCAGAGTACCAGTAGTTATTACTTTCCTGAACTACTAGGAATTTATCCCTCTATCCAGTTGAAACTTGGGGAGTGAGGGTATGGAGGAAGATGGGAGGCAAAGATCTGAAAAGTTATTACATGACATGAAGAACAAAGTGCTCATTCAACCAGCAGTACGAGGAAAAAAAGAGTTTGGGAAGCACAGTTCTAAGTCTGAGGCATGAATTTGTTAAATCAGCAGAAAACTGCTTCTGGCTCAGCATTAGGGACAACAACCGGAGGACACACCAGGGAGATGTCACTATTGTACTGGTCAGGTTTACAGACTAAAGTGAAACTGACAATGATGCACAATGATGGCCACTTTCTATAAATCTCCAGTTTGCCTTCCTCTAGTGCTGTCAACTAGATTGCTGCTTTCATTTTTATTGTCCATATTTCATAGTTTGAACTGGAAAACAATCAGCAGATATTACCTCTTAATCCCCAGAATTTAGAGCCAAGGACTGTGTTTATTGAGATGTAATAAATTGTTAAAAGAAAATCACATACATACTACGCCACAAAAAAATTAATGTTATAGCTAGGAAATAAACAAAATAAATCAAATTCACAGTAGTTCGGAAGGAAAACATTATGTATGTCTTCCAACGCCCACACAATAGCATGGGAAAGCAGATGAACAGAAAGTATTTGAAAATACATACAGTATGCAAAAGGCTGCTTAAACTGTGGTTCTTCTCTAAAAAGTGACTGTGCAAACATAGCACCCTCAACAGATAAGTTTTCTGTATGCATTCAGAGCCATTTGTTACATTAGTGACAAACATATATTTATATTCTTTTTTCCCCTCTGGTCCGTTGTGTAAAGCTTCTACAGCTTTAAGGAGGTGCGCTCAGTTCTATTTCTTCTCACACATCAGAATTAAGAAACTTCTAGTTATTAGGGCCAAATTCTGCCCTTGATTACAAATGTTTATTCCCATTAAAAAGAATGAGGTTGTCCAGGTCTGAGGGTAGAACCTGGGCTACACAATTATTATATCTGGCCTACAAATGCTGCACAAGCCAAAACAGAACACAGCTTGGCTTCCAGAACTGTAAACTCAGGCTAGGATCTGACAGTTAAAAGTCTTCTGACATGCAAGCAGAGCTCATTTGATTCGGAGTCACTGAGATGCAATTTAGATGGAAACCCTATGATGCTATTTTAGAGTTATTTTTCAGAGTAGCTCTCCACTCAGATCCCAAACTTAAACCAAAAAAAAAAAATTAAATCACAATACAGTTTAAAACCATATATTGGAATGTGTTTCTTGACATGGATATAAAAATAAATAATTTGGGACCTGTAGATTCAGGGTGTGTAGATTACATTCTGAAAACATTCTACATGTCAAGAGATTACTAACACCTAAAGTAATGTAAGGAAGGCAGTGAATTCAGGCTCTTTAATTGCTGAAGTGTTAATGAGGTCATCAGATGCTAGAGAAGCAAGACAGTTACTTTTTCGTAACTGGTGTTCTTCAAGATGTGTTGCTCATGTCTATTCCACAATAGGTTTGCATGCTCGCCACATGCACCGGTGCCGGAAGTTTTCCCCTACCAGAACCTGTGAGGGGAGAGGAAGTGCCCTCCATGACCCCTGGAATGGTGCCTGCCTGACGCGGTATAAGGGGAGCTGCGTGCTCCCCCCACCTTCAGTTCCTTCTTGCCAGACAACTCTGAAAGAGGGGAAGGAGGGCGGGATGTGGAATAGTCAGGAGCAACACATTTTCTTCTTCGAGTGATTGCTCAAGTGTATTCCACAATAGGTGATTCCAAGCTATATCTTCTGGAGGTGGGTAGGAGTTCACAAGTTCTTGGGACGGAGTACTGCCCTGGCGAACCCAGCATCATCCCTGGTTTGGGAGACTATTGCATAGTGCGAGGTGAACATGTGAACTTAAGACCATGTGGCAGCCCTACAAATGTCCTGTATGGGGACGTGGGCCATGAAGGCAGCAGACGAGGCCTGTGCCCAGGTCAAGTGTGCCCTCACAATAGGCAATAGGGGGACACCTGCCAGCTCGTAACAGGACCGGATGCATGAAGTGATCCAGTTGGAAAGCCGCTGGGTGGAAATCAGCTGGCCTCGCAACAGCTGTGAGTTCTCAACGGCTTGGTTTGCTGGAGGTAGAAAGCCAGAGCCCGCCTCACATTGAGCTTCTGGAGGCAGTGCTCCTCACTAGTCACATGAGGCTTGGGGCAGAGGATTGATAGAAAAATGTCCTGACCCATGTGGTAAGCAGAGACCACTTTTGGGAGGAACGCAGGATTTGAGCAGAGCTGGACATTGTCCTTATGAGAGACTGTATATGGCAGCTTAGAGGTCAAGGCCGTAAGCTCCAAGACCTGCCTGGCCAACGTGACAGCAACCAGGAAGGCCATCTTCCACGAGAGGTGAGACCAGGAACAAGTGGCCAATGGTTCATACGGGGGCCCCGTAAGACAAGCCAGCACCAGATTCAGGTCCCATTGTGGGACCAGGGGCTTAGAATATGGGTAAAGCCAGTCCAAACCCTTAAGAAACCGGCCAGTCATAGCATGGGAGAACACTGTGTTCTTGCACCACTGGATGGAAGGCCGATATGGATGCTAGGTGCACTCTGACTGATGAGGGCGCCAGGCCCTGGGCCCTAAGGTGGAGGAGGTAATCAAGGATAAACTGGATTGGGGCAGCCACTGGGGACACCCTTTGGTCCGCCGCCCACCGAGAAAACCGAGACCACTTCGCCATGTAGGAACAGTGAGTGGAGGGCAGTCAACTTTCGAGGAGGACACGCTGAACCTATTCTGAGCATATCCTTTCCTCGCCACCTAGCCACTGAGCAGCCACACCATGAGGTGAAGAGCTGCCAGGTTGGGTGGAGGTGGCGGCCCTGGTCCTGAGAGAGCAGGTCCAGCTGGAGCTGCAATGGCAGAGCCACCGCCAGGCCCAAGAGGGTCTTATACCAGTGCTGCCTGAGCCACGCCGGGGCAATGAGAAGGACCCTAGATTTATCCATCTTTATTTTCCCCAGGACTCTGCCAATCAGAGGAAATGGGGGAAAAGTGTAGAGAAGCTGGCCTGACCAGGATAGGATAAAGGCATCAGAGATAGCGCCCTTCCCTAAGGACCTCCCGGAGCAGAACCGGGGGCATTGTCAGTTCTTTCGGGTTGCGAATAGATCCACCTGGGGAGTTCCCCACCTTCGGAAGAGCTGGTGGGCCACTTCCAAGTGTGGAGACCACCCGTGCTGAGAGAAAAAATCTCTGCTCAAGCGATTCGCCCTCAAGTTCTGGGCACCCAGAAGGTGAAAGGCTTTTAGGTGGATGTCGTGGGCTATACAGAAGTCCCACAGACTGAGGATTTCGTGACAGAGGCCAGAGCATCCGGCCCCGCCTTGCCTGTTGATATAGAACATTGAGGCCGTATTGTCCGTGAGGACCCTGACTACCTTGCCCTTCAGGTATGAGCG
Source organism: Chelonoidis abingdonii (assembly GCF_003597395.2). NCBI lineage: Eukaryota > Metazoa > Chordata > Testudines > Testudinidae > Chelonoidis > Chelonoidis abingdonii. The sequence continues at coordinate 57,007,759 of NC_133776.1, forward strand.
GAAGGCCATACACGCCACTCGCACCAGCCTGAGTTCCTTGATGTTTATATGAAGGGTCAGGTCTTGCAGAGACCACAGGCCTTGGATTTGAAAATTGCTCACATGGGCCCCCCAGCCCAGGTCTGATGAATCAGACACTAGCTTCAACAATGGGGCCCTATCCCTGAATTGGACCTCTTGGAGCATGTTGCTTGGGGCGGACCACCACCGCAGGGAGGTGATCATTGAGTTCGATATAGTGAAACCTTGTCCATTCTGTCCGTGGCCTGGGAGAACTTTGAGGCCAGCCAGAGCTGGAGGGGCCTCATCCGGAGTTTGGCATGATGGACCACATACATGAACGCCAACATGTGACCTAGCCACTGCAGGTAAGCCCTGGCTGTCATCACTAGGAACCTTGCAACCGAGTCGATGAGCCCTTTCAGGGTCTTAAACCTGTCTGGGCGGAGAGAGGTCCTGGTTGATGTTGCATTCAGGAGCGCCCCAATAAACTATGCATTGGACCGGGACTAACTTGGACTTGGTGTTGTTTACCAACAAGCCCAGGGCAGTGCATGTGGACGGGAGTGCCACATGATTCCTCACCTGCAATCAGGAGGCGCCGTTGACCAGCCAGTCATCCAGATAGGGCAATATCTGGACCCCCCTGGTGCCTAAGATAGGCCGCTACCACTCACACGCACTTTGTAAAGACCCTGGGGGCAGTGGACAGACCAAATGGGAGGACCACGAATTGGTAGTGATTCTGTCCCACCACAAAATGGAGGAAGCATCTGTGCACTTCGAATATGTGGATGTGGAAGTACGCATCCCGTAGAATGAGGGCAGCGTACCAGTCCCTGGGATCCAGGGAGGGGATGATGGAGGCCAGGGAAACCATGTGGAACTTGAGTTTCACCATGTACTGGTTCAGGTCTCACAGGTCTATGATGGGCCTGAGCCCCCCTTTGGCCTTTGGGATAAGGAAATACCAGGAGTAATACCCCCTGCCCAGGAACTCCTTGGGCACTGCCTCTATTGCTCCTAGTTCCAGGAGCCGCCCGACCACCTGCTCGAGCAGAGCCTCGTGCGATAAGTCCCCCAAGAGGGATGGGGGCAGGGGGTGGTTGGGTAGGAAGGACGTAAAAGGAAGGGTGTTAACCTTGGGAGATGGTGTTGAGGACCCACTGGTCTGAGGTGAGCTGCGACCCTTCAGGGAGGAAAGCATACAACTGACTGGGAAAAGGAAGCTTTATTGGGGGTGGATCTCTGCTGAGAAATGGTAGGGTATCCCGAGCATCCTGTCAAAAACGCCTTTTACCCACCTGCTTGCCCTTAGAGGACCCAGGCTGGGAGGCAGGCGTTTTCTATAGTCCCACTGCTTCTTATAGGCAGCTTTGTACTTCAGGAGGGCAGCCTGGGCAGGAGCCTCCTGCAACTTGAACTTGGGCTTTGCTGGAGTAGGGACATAGAGGCCCACGGTCTGGAGGGCTGTGCAGGAGTCTTCCATGCCATGCAGCCTTACGTCTGTTTCTTCAGCAAACAGAGCCTTCCCGTCAAAAGGGAGATTCTGCATTGACGACTGCGCTTCGCTGGATAGCCCAGAGAGCGGGAGCCAAGACGCCCATCTCACAGACACCACCTTGCAGCTGTGTCTGCTGCATCTGAAGCAGCCTCCATGAGCACCTTAAATTCCTTTTTATTGTGCTCCCGGGAGTCCTCGAACTTGGGGAGGGATCCCCAGAGATTAAACTCGTAGCAACCCAGGAGAGCACGATGGTTTGCTACTCTCAGCTGGAAGCTTGACAACAAATAAATTTTTCTCCTAAAGTATCCAGCCTCTGAGAGTCTTTGTTCTTAGGGTCGCAGCTGGCTGCTCCTGCCATTTCCTGTGGTTGACTGACTTGACCACCAAGGAGTTGGGCGCCAGGTGGGTATACAAATACTTGCGCCCCTTAGTGGGTACAAAGTACTTGCATTCCGCCTTCTTAGAGATGGGAGCCAAGGAGCCTGGTGTTTGCCACAGGGCATTTGAAATTCTTGCCCCCCCTTCATGGAGCAGCAAGGCCCAGTGCCTAGGGGAATATCACATTGAACAGGGAGTCCGAGGGCTTCTCTATCTCCTCTGCCTGGGGGTGGAGGCTCGCTGCCACCGTTTTTAAGAGGTCTTGGTGGGCCCGGTAGACCTCCTGTGGGGCCACAATCAGCTCCTCTGGACGGGACGGAACGGGACGAGAAGGCCGGTGCAGTGCTTTAGGTGTTGGCCGGCACCGGAGGATCCACCATCTGGTCGGACTCCAGGCACGGTGCTGATGACACGGATCCCCACCAACTCCTTTCTTGGTGGTCTAGGGATGGAGGCCAGCGGTGCTTCCGACACCCCAGCCATCAAGTGAGTCCCTATCGGGGGCTGCACCGGAGGCCACAGTGCCCACTTGTACCACTGGGCTGGCCACGACACTTGGTGCCACTGCACTTGCTGAGGCACTGGCAGGGCTGGCTGTTCAGGCTGGCTAGCCTGGCCTGTATACGGGTGGCTGTAAGTGGAGGCCAGGCTGGCGTACAAAACCGTTGCTGCCTCTGGACCAGGAGTAGTGGCAGTGCTGGAATCTGCATCAGCCACGGGACCGAGGCGGAGGAACGGCACTGACGGCAGTAGCTGCTCCGTGAACAGCATCGACAGACGGACCCATGACAGCGAGACACCGACAACCGATGCCACGGTGCAGTGGCGGAGACTTGGAGCGGGAGTCCAAGCTGGAATGGCATCAATAGTCGTGCCGCAACTGACTGTGGTACCTTAGAGACGAGGACTGTTGATAACGTCCGCCGCAGTCCCATTGATATTCACTCTGCAAAGACGAGCGGTGCCGGGAGTCCCGGTCAGATGACACCCATCCAGACAGTCTGGCTGCCATCGAGGGCGATCCACATGGACTGAGCCCTGAATGGTCGCTGGGCGGTGACTGGTGTAGGGAATGTTCCCTTGACCAAGACAGGGCCGGCGACGACTGCAGCGATCTCAGCAACGGCTTGGCCCTTGAACATTGGGCCAATATCGGCGAAGCTCTGGGCACCAGCATGGACATGACGTCCCTGGCCAGCTGGAGGGCTTCGGGCTTAGATGGCATCCGGATAGGCCTGCTCCGCAGGGGCCGCACTACTCTGTTCAACGTGACTCGGAAGCCTAGGGCCCGGTGGGATTGAGGGCTATCCGACATGGGCCTAGCCTCTGTCCCAGACTTCCCTCGGTGCCATTGCGAAGAGGGAGTCTTTCCGGTCCTCTTGGCATGCCCCATGGAAGGGGAGTGGTGACAACTGGTCAATGGTACCGATGCTGTGGTGCCGAGTACCGGTTCGGAGCCATGTGCCAGGCTTGGGGCCAGTGTCGACTCCATCAGGATGGTCCGGAGTCTAATGTCCCTTTCTTTTTTGGTCTGGGGCTTGAACGACTTGCAGATCTTGCAGCTTTTGCTGATATGGGTTTCTCCCAAGCAGCGCAGACACTCCGTGTGCGGGTCCCTCCTTGGCATAGAATGCCTAAAAAGGCCCCGGACCGGGTTCACTAACTAACTAAACTAACTGAAATAGCTAACTGACTATAGGTACTAATGAATGAACAAGCAGTTCTGGGGACAAGCTGCAGCACAGCTAGAGCTGAGCAGTTCTGACGCACCTTCACTGGCCGCAAGAAGAAACTGAGGGTGGAGGGAGCTGCATGCTCCCCTTATACCGTGCCAGGCAGGTGACACTCCAGGGGGGCGCTCTCCCCCTACGAGTACTCCTAGGAGAAAAACGTCCAGCACTCGTATTTTGGCAGATAACTTTTTCAATTCACCGTTAAAAGGTAGTGCCCCACTGTGTTTAAAACAGTGTTTCTCAACCCTTCTGATACCAGGGAATGGCTTGCTGCCTTCCTAAACTGTGTCAGAGAGATCTGAGGGATAGGCACCGGTCCACAAACCGGTCATTGTAAAACACTAGTCTAAACAACCAGAGGACATATAGTGCATATTGCTTATTTCTGCCTCTTTTCATTCCACTAATAGTATTTTAATGTGATTTTATACGTGAATTTCTTTTAAGAAATATAGCGTGTGGAATAAAGTTTCACTTTGCACTATTAGGATCTGATCCAAACACCACTGAAAGACTCCCAGTGAGTTCAGATGGGCTTTGGATCAATCCCTGATACCTAAATAGTAAAGTATTATGCAAACAGTGACACCATTGTGCTAAGAGCACATTTTTATACACATTATACAACATCATGTAAGAACATAGGAACAGCCATTCTGAGTCAGACCAAAGGTCCATCTAGCACAGTATCCTGTCTTGGGACAGTAGCCAATGCCAGGTGCTCCAAAAGGAATGAATAGAACAGGTAATCAAGTGACCCATCTCGTTGCCCATTCCCAGCTTCTGGCAAACAGAGGCTAGGGACACCATTCCTGCCCATCTTGGCTAATAGCCATTGATAGACCTATCCTCCATGAATCTATATAGTTCTTTTTTTAAACCCTATTATAATCTTAGCCTTCACATCTCTGACAAAGAGTTCCACAGGTTGACTGTGTGTTGTGTGAAAAAATTCTTTGTTTTAAACCTGCTGCCTATTAATTTCATTTGGTGGCACCTAGTTCGTGTGTTATGAGGAGGAGTAAATAACACTTCCTTATTTACTTTCTATAAAATCATGATTGGCCTGGAGACCTCTATCATATCCCCCCTTAGTCATCTCTTTTCCCAGCTGAAAAGTCCCAGTCTTATTAATCTCTCCTCATACGGCAGACGTTCCATACCCCTAATAATTTTTGGTGCCCTTTTCTGAACCTTTTCCAAGTCCAATATATCTTTTTTGAGATGGGGTGACCACATCTACATGCAGTATTCAAGATGTGGGCATACCATTGACTTATATAGCAGCAATATGGTATTTTCTATCTTATTGATTCCCAACATTCTGTTTGCTTTTTTGACTGCCGCTGCACATTGAGTAGATGTTTTCAGAGAACTATCCACAATGATTCCAAGATCTCTTTATTGAGTGGTAACAGCTAATTTAGACCCCATCATTTTATATATATAGTTGGGATTATGTTTTCCAATGTGTATTACTTTGCATTTATCAACATTAAATTTAACCTGCCATTTTGTTGCCCAGTCACCTAGTTTTGAGAGATCCTTTTGTAGCCCTTCGCAATCTGCCTGGGACTTAACTATCTTGAGTAGTTTTATATCATCTGCAAATTTTGCCACCTCATTGTTTCCCCTTTTCCAAGATCATTTATGAATATGTTAAATAGGACTGGGCCCTGCACAGATTCCTGGGGTATACCCTATTTACCTCTCTCCATTCTGAAAACTGATCATTTATTCCTACTCTTTGTTTCTTATCTTTTAACCAATTAACAATCCATGAGAGAACCTTCTTTACTATAGTTTCAACCAGTTTGCCCTGTACTGAAGTCAGGTTTACCGGCCTGTAATTGCCAGGGTCTCCTCCGGAGCGCTTTTTAAAAATTCGTGTCACATTAGCTATCCTCCAGTCATTTGGCACAGAAGCTGATTTAAATGATAGGTTACAGACTACCATTAGTAGTCCTGCAATTTCACATCTGAGTTCCTTCAGAACTCTTGGGTGAATACCATCTGGTCCTGGTGACTTACTGTTTAGTTTATCAATTTGTTTCAAAACTTTCTCTAATGACACTTCAATCTCAGACAGTTACTTAGATTTGTCACCTAAAAAGAATGGCTCAGATTTGGGAATCTCACTCACATCCTCAACCCGAAGACCGATGCAAACAATTCATTTAGTTTCTCTGCAATGGCCTTGTTGTCCTTGAGTGCTCCTTTAGCATCTCAATCACCAAGTGGCCTCACTGGTTGTTTAGCAGCCTTCCTGCTTCTGATGTACTTAAAAAGTAATAGCAACTTTTTTTGAGTCTTTAACTAGCTGTTCATCAAATTCTTTTTTGGCCTTCCTAATTATATTTTTATACTTCGTTTGCCAGAGTTTATGCTTCTTTCTATTTTCCTCACTAGGATTTAACTTCCACTTTTTAAAGGATGCCTTTTTGCCTCTCACTGCTTCTTTTACTTTGTTGTCTAGCCATGGTGGCTCTTTTTTTGGTTCTCTGACTGTGTTTTTTAACTGGGGCTATAACATTTAAGTGGAACCTCTATTATGGTGTCTTTAAAAAGTTTCCATGCAGTTGCAGGGATTTTACTTTTGGTGCTGCACTCTTTAATTTCTGTTTAACTAACCTCATTTTTGTGTAGATCCCCTTCCTGAAATTAAATGCTACAGTGTTGAGCCACTGTGATGTTTTTCCTGCCACAGGGATATTAAATTTAATTATATTATAGTCACTATTACCAAGAGGTCCAGCTATATTCACTTCCTGGACCAGATCCTGTGCTCCACTTAGGACTAAATCAAGAACTACCTCTCCTCTTGAGGGTTCCAGGACTAGCTGCTCCAAGAAGCAGTCATTTAAGTTGTCAAGAAACTTTATTGCTGCAGCCATCCTGAGGTAACATGTACCCAGTCAATATGGGGATATTTGAAATCCCTCATTATTATTATTGAGTTTTGTATTTTAACAGCCTCTCTAATCTCCCTGAGCATTTCACAGTCACTATCACCATCCTGGTCAGGTGGTCTGCAGTATATCCCTACTGCTATATTCTTATTATTCAAGCATGGAACTACTATCCATAGAGATTCTATGGTACAGTCTGGTTCACTTAAGATTTTTATTTCATTTGATTCTATGCTTTCTTCCACATATAGTGCCACTCCCTCACCAACATAAACTGTTCTGTCCCTCTGATATATTTTGTATCCTGGTATTACTGTGTCCCACTGATTATCCTCATTCCATCAAGTTTCTATGATGCCTATTATATCAACATCCTCATTTAATAGAGGCACTCTAGTTCACCCACCTTATTATTTAGACTTCTAGCATTGGTATATAAGCACTTAAAACTTGTCACTTTTTAGCTGTCTGCCATTACATGATGTAATTGAATGGGACTTTTTTTCTTTTGACTATTTCTCACCAGATCATACTTGTATTTTATCATCTTCCATCCTCTCCTCCTTATTAAGACATAAGGAATCTTCATTTATAGATCCTCCTCTAAGGGATGTCTATACCACATGCTCCTCTGCACCTGCCTGCTTTCCCCCAGCCCTTAGTTTAAAAACTAATGTAAAGTGTAATGTAAAGTGTTCCTTATCTTGGATATTTCAAAATACTACTTTTAATTAAAACAAAGACAGACTAAAATCTGAACTTATTCTCTGCAAAACTGTTCTTTAAAATAATTTTAAAAATGTTTGGGTTATAGAGGCATAAAAAAACCCTCTACAATTTTTAATTCATAGATTTTCCACTCTTTTTTCACACACTATGGCTTTGACCCACTAAAGCACTTTAAACACAGCTATAATTTAATGGAACTACTCACATGCAAAAGTTTTGCACCTGCTTAAGAATTTTACTGGAAGGGCCCAATTTGTTTTAAAAATTCTCACTCTTAATTTTACAGGTTATGATCAGAATGTGAACTTATTGATTTTCATATTTCTAAAAATATACTTGAGTAACCAAAGCATCTTTAAAGATCATATTGCATTTGTCATAATATCTTAGTATCGTGGGTAGCGTATATTAAAAACTTTTATAAAATTTTATATTAATATAGTATAATGTTTACTTCAGTATGACTTGGGTTAGTTTAAGATGAGGCTGCCATCATGCAACTTGATCATGCATGACTACTGTGTTTGCATCCAGTGAATTGCAGGTTTGGGGCTTAACTTACGAACCTCCGAAACAGCGACATGTTGCAATGAAAATAGCAGCTCAAATTCAGATATTGTAACAACTTACTATGACTAAAGTTCTAGTATCTTTTTATGTTAGATCACATACTTTTGGTACAGAATCAGAGACATCAGTCTTAATTCTCCTTGACTACTAAGAAAACAAGGCAACAGTTTGTTTTAACCTCTAAGCAGTTCAAGTATGGAAAGCAATTCCAATTTTCAGGAAGTTCTAAAAACAATTGTGTAAAAAAAAAAAAACCACACCAAATCCAGCTCACCTTACTTATGTAACTAGATGCACTGATTTCAAAGGGACTATCTTGCATGAGTAAGGCACGCAAGATTTAGCTGTATAAGTATGGCCCTCTGAAAAAGAATGTGTAACACAGAAAATATGAGTACATGACCTACTTGTCACCATGCATTATGCTTACAATCACTGATGGCTAGTTATAAGGATACAGAGCAGACTGCCTAAGAGAGGCTGAACCAGAGCTAAACAGGAAAATGTCTCTGACATAAATGGTGCTTTTAGGATGAAATCTGAACTCTTCTTCTCATCTGTACTCCATAATAAAGGGGTTCAAACAAAACAGTAACTTGAGCACTATTTGCTTAGGCTACGGTACTGTCCCAAATGCCTACAAAAAGAAAACTAAGCTGGGAAATCTGGTAATAAAACTCCTGGGAGTCTTAGCCTATGAGAACCAACATTTAATCTATTTGAAACACCAGTGAAAAGAAAAATAAAAGCTAAAAAGCCCATTTTGTCATTCATATAAAAGGTTTCCTCATTTTATTGTATAAACAATATTTGAAGTTCTCAATAAGTACAAATCTGTAGGTTTATAATCAGCAATTTCAACAGAAAACAAAGCTGTAAAACTCCCCAAATAATTCAACAAAAACGTTTACTGGGTTAAAAAAAAAAAATCAAGTTCCAAAAAGATGTATTAAGAAATTCCAGCCCCCTTTGCATTGTTAGCGTAATGTTTTTCTGCAAAGATTAGCACCTGTTGAACTGGGGATCACTTCATGCTAAGGCACAAGTAGTTTTGTGAGCTGAATGTACAGTACACCTGCACATTCTGGTGATAGGTCTTTGCACTTTCTTACCAATGTTTAGAACACTGCCACAACAGTATTACTGAGTGAAGTCAGAGCCCTGCACATTGAAGCTACAGTAGAATATTGTGATTTTATAGAATTTAAGGTAATGTCTTTCCACAGGTTACACATCTTAGTTTTAATTATTTGAGAAGCACTTCAGATTCAAAACCCATTAAGTTATTCTTTAAAAGCAGCAAAGAGTTATTCTTGACTCAGTGGATTAATCTTCTAATAACCCACAGAGAGGTAAATGAATTAAATGCGCTTTGCAATATACATTTGGAGCTGTAAAAATCTCACAATATCCATGTATTTGGTATATATGTATACTCATACATATACGCACAGCATTTGTGATGAGTTCAGTGTTAAAATGGCTACAGTGCAGATGACGACTGGGAGTTTGCACTGAGAATTGCGCTATACACCTATTTAGTCCATTAATATCTAATAATTAAGGCTGAGCAACCTTTGCAAAATGACAATAATAAGAATGACTTACCAACAGGTTTGCACCAAAACAACATTATAATAATTAACAAGATTTTATTTGTTATTGTTTTCCCACAGTCTTATCAAGATTTGCAATAAACAAAATTAAACAAAAGAAACCACCACCACCACCACCACCTAATACCACAGGATAAGTGAATTCAATACTTGTTTTATCCAGTAACTCTGAGGTTATTGGGCTTTTAAGTGAAACTTGACAGAAAATCAATATATTTCCTACTCTATATGAAAGATAAAATATGAGTATTTCTGGGAAATGGACAAAATGTTACTTTAATGACTCATACTATTTTAAAATTACAAAGTATACACCACAACACGCTAATACGAATGTAGTAAACTTTACCAAGGCTTAACTGGATGGCTGTTTGTTCACAGAATGTTCTGACACCAGTGTTTTGTAAATCAAATGGACTCCCATGACTATACATACCAAGACTAAAATGCTCTCTTATATAGTGCTTGACACGCTTCAGATGATTTAGTTGGGGACTGGATGATTTAGTTGGGGATTGGTCCTGCTTTGAGCAGGGGGCTGGACTAGATGACCTCCTGAGGTCCCTTCCAACCCTGATATTCTGATTCTATGACATTTGGTGAAAAATATATTAAGTGATGAGTGGGTGTAAATATACATAGAGAAATATAGATACAGATTGTTTTATCGAGCTCTAAGGCCTACAATGCATTTTATATGACTTTCTGTTGCACTCTGAAGTGCAGTCAAATACCTTATCTCTAGACCTAAATCCATTAGTAGGCTATAGCTACAGCAGTGAAGAATCACTATTGTTTATGCCTATTCTATAAATGCATTTGTATATATACAAATACCTGATTAAACATTTAGCAGTTGCTAACACAGGGTCCCGTGCCATGTAGGGGAGTTCAGAGGCAGATGGGATGAATGGCCTCTCAGAGGAAGGAGAGTAGTGTTTCTATGGCATGCTCCCCTTTCACTTAACGAAGGCTGTGCAAGTATGAGGATATGGAATGTGGGGTAGAATAGTATACTGGAGTATGTGTAGGTGAATAGTTGCTTTTCATATCATGCTCTTCTTGGCCATTGGCTTATCTGAGGTGAAACCTGTGCAGTAGTTGATGGCTGACCAGCATTAAGTCCCTTCCATGCCTTCCGTTCACGAGGTCAGAAATCATCCTCAGAAGTGATGCTGCCAGGAAGTACCACGGAAAGGCTGCTAGTCTTTGGCTTGCCACTGCCCAAATCTGAACAAATGTCTTGTGTTCTTTTTCAAAATCCTCCCTGTTCAGGGGACCTTGCATAGGAGACTCCACAAGGACCATCTTCTAAAGTTTCCCATGCAATTCCTCCCCTGGCCCCACAGCACCCCAGTCCATGTGTAACACGGTGCCCATAACTTAATTTCATACTCAGGTTCTCCTTGCACTCCAAAAAACAGTTTCTATATGTAAGTATCCAGCACCTTCTTTTAAAATTAAACAGCACACTATTAACTTTCTTTAAACAAAAAATTTTATGCTCAAATTAATATTCAATATCGACAACTATTATTTAATAATACTGAAGTTGTGAAAAAGTGAAAACAAAACTGAAAGTCTGCTAGCGTGTTCTCAGTTTAGAATGTTATGCTTAGGTATTGAAATACACATTGTACCACATCACAAACTGTACCAGCAAGGTAAAACAGCCTAAGTGGAAAACTGAAAACCTGCCTTCTCACCTTCTTCCTTGGCTGGTCCAACCAGAGACACCTCCATGGGGAGAGGAGTAGGTGTGGAAGGATGCTGTGACTGCTGCCAGGGAAAAGAGCTAGCTAGATAGCAACAGTGGCCTATGTTAGAACTGACACCTCGACTGCTGAAAGGCACTGAATCCAATAATCTCTCTAGAAGAGGACTGTATCTTTGCACCACCCATGAAGATGCTTCTGAGGGCCTCTCTCTCCCCTGGGAATAGATCAGCAAGATTAAATGAATCTGAAGTCTGACCATCTGTAGGAAATGCTACAAAACATTCTTCTTTGACAAAACCTGTCACAACAAGACACTAAACACTAACATCCCTTTCTACCTGCCCCCAAAAACAACACACAAAACCTCTCGAGATTAACTAAAATTAAATAAACACATAACCCTACCCCAAGCCAAGTTTGTATACTCTAAAAAGGGAAAAGAGCCAGAGATTATAAAATTAATTGACTTACATGGAGGCATTCAGATACTAGAACAATGGATGGCATTATAAAAACCGCAAAGAGTCATGTGGCATCTTACAGACTAACAGACGTATTGGAGCATGAGCTTTTGTGGGTGAATACCCATGCATCCGACAAAGTGGATATTCACCCACGAAAGCTCATGCTCCTATACGTCAGTTAGTCTATAAGGTGCCATGGGACTCTTTGCTGCTTTTACAGATCCAGACTAACACGGCTATCCCTCTGATACATTATAAAAACTGTAAGAGAAATATCTCCCTCTTCCCCCACCAATAGCACAGGGGTTTGAAGTCCCTCCATCAGTCTGCTAGCCAACACTTAAGTTTTGATTACCTAGCCCCCTTACGGTATTTAGGTCAGCATTAGAAGAGTGTTTCCCCATTCTGTCTCCCGTATCCCAGCTTTCTGGAGAAGAATGTAAAAGGAGAAATACTTACTACCCACTCTAGTGTGCTATCTTAGCAACTGGATGCTGCCTTTTAGCTCTGTTTGTATGGCTCTGATCAGCATGTCCTTATCAGAGTATTCCCAACCCCCGTCTTTGGAAAGAAAATGGAGTCAGATGCTGTGGAAGTAAAAATAACTTACCTGCTGTTATGCTTCACTAAAAATATTATTTGAATGGATTAATACTTTTCGCCAAAAAATTGCCTACCTGTCTCATGCTAGAAGCCAAAGAATCAAGAGCTGGAATCTAGTCATTATGGTATCTTTCAAGAATGAAGCATGAGTTTAAATAAAAGCATTACCTTTTGGTTTTTTAAAAAACCCTGGGGTTTGTAATTGCCATTAAAAGATACACAGGATTGCAAAGTGCAGATAGGAGTAGAAAAGTTTACAACTACCTTTTTAAGACTCAAGAAAAAAATATTAGTAAGCTTTCATATATGATTATAAAGAGAATTTGGAGAAGAACTTTGTGGGTTTTTTTAAAAAACACTTTAGACTCAGTCAATCCTTAGGAAAGCACTTGTGACAAAGTCCTACATACAGACAAAAGGCAATATTTAATCTTTAATATCTTGGAGTTTTTGAAAAGAAACAGAAATTGTCCCTGCCCATATTACTATCCAAAGACTTGCCTCCCACTCTCCAACCCCCTAAAAGAGAGTTCCCCAATTAAAGCATTTTTCAAGTTATATAATGGAAAAATAAACTAATTATAGCATGACCACACCAGCTAGGTGAGATAGCCAAAGAACAAAAAGTTTGTCTCCTCCAGCTGCCTATTTACCCATGCCATATTCCACATTCTGACATTTCCACAAACAGAAATCAAGTCAACAAGAGGCAAAATGATTATTATATAGAGGGGGAGGAGGGGAGGGAAGAGAGAGAGAGAGACCACTGCCATTTAAAGAAACAGAACAGCCACAAACACTTGAAAAATGACACAGCTAATACTTCACCATATGGTATTATAGGTATGTTTTCATTTTATAATGCCAGTCAGCAAATGCAAACTTCTGACACTTCCCAGTGCAACAATAGGAATTCCACTCAAACACAATGCATAGAATGAGTACACATACTGAATGCTTTAAGGCAGGGGTGGCCAACTTGAGCCTGAGAAGGAGCCAGAATTTACCAATTTATGTCAGCAGCCTCCCATCAGCTCCTCCATCTCACTCCCAGGGCCTCCCACCCCCAGCAGCCCCAGGGATTAGCACCTCCCCTTCCCACCCACATCAGCTGTTTCATGGAATGCAGGAGGCTGGGGGAGGGGAGGGGGTTGAAGCAAGGGTATGGCAGGCTCAGGGGAGGAGGCAGGAAGGGGTGGACTGGGGGTAGTGCCTATGGCAGAGCCAGGGGTTGAGCAGTGAGCATCCCCCGGCACACTGGAAAGTTGGCACCTGTAACTCCAGCCCTGGAGTCAGTGCTTATACAAGGAGCCACATATTAACTTCTGAAGAGCTGCATGTGGCTCTGGAGCTACAGGTTGGCCAGCCCTGCTTTAAATGAATGATCATGTCTGTAGAAGGAATAGTTAGAACAGACTACAAACAAAATAGGTGAATGAGGGACAATCACCTCATTAAGTTTTATTGCACACTGAAAGAACTTTCCTTGTAATGTTTCATCAGGATTCTTTAAGAAATTTTTAAGTGGCCTACCAAGTATGAAGGTTCCTTTTCAATACATCAGTCCCTTACCCAGGAAACACCATATGAACATTAATGGAAAAACACACTATATGAACAAATTAATTATGCTAATTTATCCACCCTGTTTATTTTAGAGGGAATCCAATGAAGTGATATTGCACTATTATCCCATTTAGGAAAGGCAGGTTCAGAATCTGGACCACACGGAATGTAAACCAAATTGCCTCAAGAGGCGATGCTTTTGACCCCAAACCTGCCACAGGGATATTTTTTATTTTAAACTCGTTTCTTGCACAAGGCCTCAAAATTTTGCATCTCAGAATTCCAGTCCCTACTAAGAATATCTATTAGGTGGACTGAGAGCAAGTAAGTTTGATAACCTCCACCATCACTAATTTAATGAATTAGTACAATGGATATGATCACCGAAATCTATATTTACATCTTTTCAATTACACCTTCATGAATCATGTTACATAAAGTCACCTATCTAAAAATGCCTATGAAAGCAGTGAAGATAAAACAGTGGCTGATGGTATTCACTTTTTTTTATTATTATTATTATTATTATTAACTTTACACCAAGTCTTTATTTTCCTGAAAGGAGCCATCTTATTTCAATAGCGTTCTGCTGAATACCGTGCAGAGTTTAAATTAAAGACAGCTAATGCCTGATTTATCTTTTAGTATTTCTCCCAGACCAAGCAAATTTTATATGCCTTAATTAAATTAAGTTGCAGCCATTTTTCTGCAGTGTAATTCATTAAATTAAGACAAAGAAGATGAGAAAGTTCAATAAGGAGTTAAGTGCCTTTATAATCTGTGTGTCACTCCAAACAGCTGCAAAACAGCAGGGAACTTGTTCATTGCTGGACTGTTGTTGCTCACAGTGTGCCTTCAAGTTCAACAATTCTCTTCAGGGGTAGTTCAGATGATGCCCAGCATGCATTTGCTCCTGTACACATGCTCCTCTTCTAAATTGCCATCTAAGATTTTGATTCTTTGAGGTGTATGCCAGATTTTTGTTGCATAAACTTGACATTTTAAGAATAATTTTCACAGCTGATTCACAGATTGTCCATCCTTGTCTCAAGAAACAGCACAGATTCTTACTGCATTGCAGGACCACAACCTATGTATTGGATGTGGCCTGTAACAACTGACCTACAAGCGGCAGCATCTCGTGCTGATGTCAGAGGAAGTGTACACTAGACTAAATCTGACATACAAACATGTTTCCGGGAAAGTAAGGAATAATAGGATTATAATTTTTCTTAATTCTGGTTGGCCCAACTGACAATATTAACCTTTCTGAAATTTTTTAAATTTAGCATTTTGCATAAATCACAGTTGGTTATAGAGTTTCTGAATACACATTTCAATATAATGCAATAACAAAGCTGGGATACTTCAAGGGAAAATAAAGAGAAGGAAAGAAACAGGAATCAACTATATTATGCAAATTAAAATCCAGCCACTGAAATAAGAGTTTTCCACCTCAAAAATTATTTAAATTATACCTCTGAATTGAAACCTCTGAACTGAAAGTTCGAGCGGATACCTCAAACTACCAATCAATTATTGATGTGTGTTTTTCCTGTTTGATCTTCTTGGGCAAGATTCTTTAAATTATTCTGAAAATCAAAAGTGAAGCTCTCACCAATTGTCTGAGCAAAGGGGTTGCTGAAGAAGTGGTTTCCATCCATTGGAGCTGCACTTTCCGAATCCCAGGAGTCTGTATCTGTACTGATAGAGTCTTCTGTAGTAGTAAGTGGACAGCTCAGCTGCTCCAGCTGGTCAATGATGTCAGTGAACTGAAAGGCTGAGCTGGATTCAGAGCGAACCGAGTAGGCTGGGAAGTTAACCATAGAACTAGCTTCAGAATGAATAGCAGAGCTATACGTGTGAAAGGATGATGCACCATTCAGTGGCAAATTATTGAGGGAACTGCTTTCAGAACGGTTGTTTATGAGTGAACTGGTTTCAGAAGGACTCAAAAGGCTTTGCATTCTGCTTGCTTGTGCTTTAACCTCAAACAATTCCGATGTATCTGATGGCCTCTCATTGCCATTGAAATCACTCCCTTCAAATTCAAACTCATCTTCCATGTTCATATCTACTGCTTCTATGGAGTATCTGTCAGGGCTTGACTGAGAAGACACCATACTTTGCCGAAGAACATCCTTAGTTAGTTTAGTTGAATCTGATGCATGCCTAGATAAATCAGACCCCATGTGGTCTAAGCCACTGTACACATATGAAAATGCTTCAGATCCCCCAGCAAAAAAGGAGATTTCTGTTGGATCATCATCAATAAATTCTTCTGAAACCTGCAGCTGGGAGTTCGTCAATGTGAAAAGAGGGTCACCCCTACCGCAATACCGATGCTTTTTATCAGCAATAAAAACACCTGTGGTAAAGTCATCCTCATCATTGTCATTTTTAAAGATAACCCTGCTCTCCTGGTTACCCTTCTCTATTTCCAGATCTAAACCACAACTACTCTCAACACCAGTGTAAGTGGGGTTGCAGTTTCCTACAACATTACAAAACCCAACACCTTGGAATGATTGGAGTATGGGAGATCCAGGCTGCTGTGTTGCTTTCTTCCCAGTTTCTTCAGTTGGTACTGCAATACTCTTTTCTGATGTTGGACTCCTCATATATGGTGCTCTGGGGTCCAAGAAGGAATGATTCGTCTCCATACAGATGGGCACATCAGTAGTGGTAGTGGATGATGTATAAACTGAAGGGAAGGAGGCAGATACTGAGGCATGGGACCCAGGAGCACCTAAGCCCTCAGTAAATGAGACACTCTGAAGTGGAAAAAAAATAGAACAGGTAAAAAAGTGTATTTATCATACATAGAAAAAACACTACCTCTGATATCTGACTCAGTAAAAGTGTGTACTAGAAAGAGATTTTCTGCAAATACAGCTTCATATACAGAAAAAGACCAAAATCTCCAGAAAGATAAAAACTCACCTTTTACAACTTCTCGTGATCAGCTATTAAATTACTCCCATCATTTTTAAACCCTCCACTAACAGAGCAAACAACGAAACACACACAAGGGTATTGGAGGGAATTCACAAAATATTTAGGGCCAAGTCCTGAAGTGCTTGCTTCAGCACAACTCCTTTTGCTCATATGACAGACATTTGATCCAAAACACATGAACAGGACTGCGTATCTCAAGGAATAAGTATGAAAATTTCTTTTCAACTATGTGAAGTATGAAAGATAAGCCATGTGAGAGTCACTTCAACCTACCTACAGTACCCATTAAAATTAGTACCACAGGAAAAAATTATGCACAGCATGAAGATTAAACAGCGAAAATGATTCTGGATCAACAAGACAACATAATCAACTTTCCCTACACTACCAAATTGGAAAGCTGGCTGTCAGTCTTACTGACCATAATATTTAGAGTGGTGCAGGACTAACCTGTTTTGGCACATCTGTGTTCAAAGT
The DNA here is from genome assembly GCF_003597395.2 of Chelonoidis abingdonii. Classification (NCBI taxonomy): domain Eukaryota; kingdom Metazoa; phylum Chordata; order Testudines; family Testudinidae; genus Chelonoidis; species Chelonoidis abingdonii. The sequence goes on from NC_133776.1 coordinate 57,024,987, forward strand.
GTGAGCAGACACTCTAGCTTTGCTGTGCCTCCTGAAAGAGAGAGAGAGTATGCTGTGAACTAAGTAATCAATCAGCCTTTCTCCTCCCCCTACCCAGTCTCACTCATTCTACCCACCCATGCAAAAGAGTAAAAAGATGTTTGAAAAGTGTGAATTGGGAGTGCTTTGTTCCAGGTGGGCCTTGAGTGTTATAGAAAGGCTGTCAGCAGCGGACCAGCTGAGCGGCAAACAGCAGAGGCTAACAGAAGGAGTTTGCCAGGGGAGTGCACTCAGGCTTTCATCTTGCAGGCTCCTCTGAGTAGTTACTGCAACAGTTAAGGAAGCTCTTAGAAGGAAGGAAACATGGATGGTGAGCGTTCAGCTGTTACCACCTGTACAGGATGTGCCAGGTTTGTCTTTCTTCCACAGGACAAAAGTGACTTTGTTTGTACAAAGTGCAAGCTGGTCTCCATATTGGAAGAGAAGGTTCAAGGTCTGGAGAAACAAGTATCGACCCTGCATTGCATAAGAGAAAATGAAGATTTCCTGGACAGATGTCAGGATATGCTTCTACAGGCACAACATTCTGAAGAATCAGAGCAGGCTGCGCAGCAGAGACAGAAGGATGGTAAAGAAATTTGGCAGCATGTGACCTCCAGAGGAAGAAAGAGGAGCATCCATGTACCAGCAATGCAGATAAAGGTAAGCAACCATTTTCACGTTCTCTCCACAGGTACTAATTCGGAGAGTGGACTAGGTGATACATCTGAGGGAAGGGAGCAGAACGAGACTCCACTGACTGGAAGGCTTGAGATGCGTTATCTTAGGGATGGGGGTCCCATGACGACTGCTCCCAAGAAAAGAAGGCGGGTGATGGTGGTCAGGGACTCAAACAGGAAAACCGAGAGGTCTGCTCCTTGCCAGGAACTAGGATTCAGGATGTGACAGAGAGATTGCAGAGATTTATCAAGCCCTCGGATCACTACCCCTTCCTGCTTCTCCATATGGGCACCAATGATACTAAGTGTATCGCTGCAGACTACGTGGCTCTGGGAAGAAGGATAAAGGAATTTGAGGTGCAACTGGTGTTCTCATCCGTCATCTCTCTGGAAGGAAAAGGCCCAGTGAGAGACCGTCGAATCGTGGAAATCAACAAATTGCTATGCAGGTGGTGTCGGAGCTTGGATTCTTTGACCATGGGATGGTGTTCAAAGAAGGAAAAGTGCAAGGCAGAGACCAGCTCCACCTAACGCAGAGAGGGAAGAGCATCTTCGCAAGCAGGCTGGCTAACCTAGTGAGGAAGACTTTAAACTAGGTTCACTGGGGAAAAGAGACCAAAGCCCTGAGGTAAGTGGGGAAATGGGATGGAAGTACAAGCAGGAGAGTGCAAGAGGGGAGGACTCCTGTCTCAGAAAGCAGGACAATCAGCAAGTTACATTAAGTTCCTACACACAAATGCAAGAAGCCTAGGAAACAAGCAGGGAAAACTGGAAATCCTGGCACAGTCAAGGAACTATGATGGGATTGGAATAACAGAAAGTTGGTGGGATAATTCACATGACTGGAGTACTGTCATGGATGAATATAAACTGTTCAGGAAGGACAGGCAGGGCAGAAAAGGTGGGGGAGTTGCACTGTATGTAAGAGAGTAGTATGACTGCTCAGAGCTTCGGTATGAAACTGCAGAAAAACTTGAGAGTCTCTGGATTAAGTTTAGAAGTGTGAGCAACAAGAGTGATGTCATGGTGGGAGTCTGCTACAGACCACCAGACCAGGGGGAAGAGGTAGACGAGGCTTTCTTCAGGCAACTAACAGAAGTTACTAGATCACAGGCCCTGGCTCTCATGGGAGACTTCAATCATCTCGATATCTGCTGGGACAGCAACACAGCAGTGCATAGACAATCCAGAAAGTTTTTGGAAAGCGTAGGAGACAATTTCCTGGTGCAAGTGCTGGAGGAACCAACTAGGGACAGAGCTCTTCTTGACCTGCTGCTCACAAACAGGGAAGAATTAGTACGGGAAGCAAAAGTGGATGGGAACCTGGGAGGCAGTGACCATGAGATGGTCGAGTTCAGGGTCCTGACACAAGGAAGAAAGGAGAGCAGCAGAATACGGACCCTGGACTTCAGAAAAGCAGACTTTGATTCCCTTGGGGAACTGATGGGCAGGATCCCCTGGGAGAATAACATGAGGGGGAAAGGAGTCCAGGACATGCGGCTATTTTAAAGAATCCTTATTGGGGTTACAGGAACAAACCATCCCAACGTGTAGAAAGAATAGTAAATATGGCAGGCGACTAGCTTGGCTTAACAACGAAATCCTTGCTGATCTTATACACAAAAAAGAAGCTTACAAGAAGTGGAAAATTGGACATATGACCAGGGAGGAGTATAAAAATATTGCTCAGGCCTGCAGGAGAGAAATCAGGAAGGCCAAATCACACTTAGAGTTGCAGCCAGCAAGAGATGTTAAGAGTAACAAGAAGGGCTTCTTCAGATATGTTAGACAAGAAAAAAGTCAAGGAAAGTGTGGGCCCCTTACTGAATGAGGGAGGCAACCTAGTGACAGAGGATGTGGAAAAAGCTTTTGCCCTGTCTTCAGGAACAAGGTGAGATCCCAGACTACTGCACTGGGCAGCACAGCATGGGGAGGAGGTGACCAGCTCTCTGTGGAGAAAGAAGTGATTTGGGACTATTTAGAAAAGCTGGCCGAGCACAAATCCATGGGGCCGGATGTGCTGCATCCGAGGGTGCTAAAGGAGTTGGCAGATGTGATTGCAGAGCCATTGGCCGTTATCTTTGAAAACTCATGGCGACCAGGAGAGGTTCCGGATGATTGGAAAAAGGTAAATGTAGTGCCCATCTTTAAAAAAAGGGAAGGAGAAGGATCCAGGGAGCTACAGGTAGGGTGACCAGCCAGCAAGTGTGAAAAATCAGGACAGAGAGTAGGGGGTAATAGGAGCCTATATAAGGAAAAGACCCCAAAATCGAGATTGTGCCTATAAAAATCGGGACAACTAGTCACCCTAACTACAGGCCAGTCAGCCTCACCTCAGTCCCTGGAAAAACGATGGAGCAGGTCCTCAAGGAATCAATTCTGAAGCACTTAGAGGAGAGGAAAGTGATCAGGAACAGTCAGCATGGATTAACCAAGGGCAAGTCATGCTTGACTAACCTAATTACCTTCTATGACAAGGTAACTGGCTCTGTGGATGAGGGAAAAGCAGTGGACATGTTATTCCTTGACTTTAGCAAAGCTTTTGATACAGTCTCTCACAGTATCCTTGTCGGCAAGTTAAAGAAGTATGGGCTGGGTGAATGGACTATAAGGTGGAAAGAAAGTTGGCTAGATCGTCAGGCTCAACAGGTAGTGATCAATGGCTCCGTGTCTAGTTGGGGCACTCCGCTTGATCCCAGCTGCCAAAGGTCAGTCCTGGGGCCGGTTTTGTTTAATATCTTCATTAATGATCTGGAGGATGGCGTGGATTGCACCCTCAGCAAATTTGCAGATGACACTAAACTGGGAGGAGTGGTAGATACATTGGAGGGTAGGGATAGGATACAGAGGAATCTAGACAAATTAGAGGACTGGGCCAAAAGAAATCTGATGAGGTTCAACAAGGACAAGTGAAGAGTCCTGTACTTAGGACAGAAGAATCTCATGCACTCTTACAGACTAAGGACCGAATGGCTAGGCAGCACTTCTGCAGAAAAGGACGTAGGGGTTACAGAGAAGCTGGTTATGAGTCAGTGTGCCCTTGTTGCCAAGAAGGCTAACAGCATTTTGGGCTGTGTAAGTAGGGGCACTGCCAACAGATCGTGAGAACATGATCATTCCCCTCTATTTAGCACTGGTGAGGCCTCGTCTGGAGTACTGTGTCCAGTTTTGGGCCCTACACTACAAGAAGGATGTGGAAAAATTGGAAAGGGTTCAGCGGAGGGCAACAAAAATGATTAGGGGGATGGGGCACATGACTTAGGAGGAGAGGCTGAGGGAACTGAGATGGTTTAGTCTGCAGAAGAGAAGAATGAGGGGGGATTTGATAGCTGCTTTCAACTACCTGAAAGAGGGTTCCAAAAAGGATGGATCTAGATTGCTCTCAGTGGCCCCAGATGACAGAACAAGGAGTAATGGTCTCAAGTTGCAGTTGGGGAGGTTTAGGCTGGATATTAGGAAAAAAACTTTTTCACTAGGAGGGTAGTGAAGCACTGGAATGGGTTACCTAGGGAGGTGGTGGAATCTCCTTCCTTAGAGGTTTTTAAGGTCAGGCTTGACAAAGCCCTGGCTGGGATGATTTAGTTGGGGATTGGTCCTGCTTTGAGCAGGGAGTTGGACTCGATGACCTCCTGAGGTCTCTTCCAACCCTGATATCCTATGATTCTATGTTATATCCCCGTTTCAGCAATGACTGAAGGAAGGTACAGCAAGGACATGAAATATTTGTGAATTACTATAAAACACAGAAGCAAGACAATTACTTAAAACAGACATTAGATTCAGACAATTCATGTCTTCAAAGGAGATTGCAAAAGCAACTGCAAGGGCATGGAAGAACAGAATAATGAGACAGCATAAAGGTGTCTGTTCTTTTAAAAAAAATCCCTCCTCATCAAAGCACACAAATATCCATAAATTAATATGGTGTCAAAGTCAATTCATGTGCAACACTTATGCAAAGTACCTTGTCAGTTAACTATATACAATACATGGCACATCATAGTACCCGTTTTCCATAAAAAAAAACAAACCCTTTTTATAAATTATACAAGCTGGTGATTTGATCCACATATAACCATTTTTAATTAGAAAATCCCTCCACAAGACAGGAAGCTGATCAGAAGTCTAAATAGTTAATATATATTTTTTATGGAATTTTACATCTTTTTATCACCAAGATTAATGTCCCGTAGACCTTTTCCCATTTTGTGAAAATTGCCTTTGGAATGTATTTTCTAGTTAACTCATGCAAACCATACACCCCCAAGAAAACCACATGGACTGAAATGAAGGATGACATCTCTTTGAAACATTTCCTACCAGTAGTTAGAGTGTGTGTGCACACTTGAGAGAGAGATTCAAAGAATAAATCAAAGGTAAATACAATTTCAAGTCTCTGCTCTGCCACAGACTTCCTGTGCGACTTTGGGCAAGTCATTTAGCCTCTCTGTGCCTCAGTTCCTCATAATTTTATAATTAAAAAAATGTCTCAAAGCAGCAATTTCATTAAAAGTGAGATTTAGGATATCAACATAGGGACTCCAAGAGTCTCAACTTCATGTCACCTTTTAAAAATCATGGGTTTTACCTTTCATAGGGAGTTTTCTTCATCCCACTATCTTTAACATAATCCACCAGTTGTTTCTGTGTTCGTCCACTGTGAACCAAGCAAAGTACCAATATTATAAAAATCACCACAAAAGAAGTAGATAAAAAAGTCCAGGCTTGGAACAAAGTATGTTTATGCATCAGGAACAGATTCTGAAACTTTTAGCTCCAGTGAATTACTTTAAAGCACTTTTTCATCATGATTTAATTTCCTAACTATAAAAAGTTGTGTTTTATAAATATACTGAGTTATGCTATGCCATACCTGTATCTGAATGAAGACCCTCTGCTGAAGAAGACTGCTTTAGCCTTTGGTTTCGGCTGATCAAACAGCCTGAAGAAAGTGTGATATTCCACACAGATTTTCCAGAAGTTTTTACACTCATCCCTACTGCCAAACAGAAACTCCAGTGTATCCTGATATGGACCCTAGGAGCAAAACAGACGATCAAGTAGCACACACAAGAACACTGAAGATAGACAAGAAAATAGCAGCTGGTGCAGCTGACCCCAGGACCACCTGAGCAGCGCCCCCTCCAGCAGCAGCAGGGGCCCGGGCTGCCCCCCTCAGGAGCAGCAGCGAGGCAACGGGCTTCCCCCCACTTTAGCAGCAGGCCCCAGGCTGCCCCCACCCCAGCAGCAACCACCGGAACATCCACCCCAGAGCAGCAGTGTCTGCTGGAGCACTCCCCTCCCCCAGCACCTAAGATTTAGTTAGGGGGTATTTTTAGTAAAAGTCACGGACAGGTCACTGGTCGTGACATTTTGTTTATTCCCCCGGACCTGTTCATGACTTTTACTAAAAATACCCGTGACTAAATAGTAGCCTTAATCATGAGTTCATCTGCATTCAAAAGGAAAGTGTCACAATCTCATGGACAAGCACAGAAGACAGAATAAGCACTTTTGGCCACTACTGCTATATGGACATCCAGAAACAGGTGAGAATCTAATAAGCACCTTATGTTGTGAACCTGAGTCACATAAGGCAAGCAAACTTCCTCAACTGAAAGTGCTAATGATATCGTCTCTGCCATTTCTTCTATTTGTTTCCCTAGGTCTTTCAGGATCACTTTATTTTTATCTGAATTGAGAGCCCACAAACAATTACCCATCTGTAACAGTTGTTCTTCAAGATGCAATGCAGCAGTGTATTCCGTTTAGGCGGCGCACACCTAGCACACTAGAGCCAGAGAACTTTGCCTAGCAGGACCTGTAGGGGAGGCGCTCATGCCCTGCAGCCCTAGCCCCATCCCAAGGGCAGTCCCACTCCAAACTCCCTCAGTGGCTTTGTAGCGAACATCAGAAGTACAGACTCTGATGCAGTGGGGGTGGAGGGTGAGTTGTGGAATACATGTCTGCATCACATCTCAAACAACAGATACAAGAAGGTAATGATTTTTTCTCTTTTGAGTAGATGCAGCCATGTTTTCTATTTAGGTGACTCACAAGTAGTACTCACAGCAGGAGAGAGGTTGGAGTCTATTTAAACAAGGACTACAAGATTGCCTTCCGAAAGTTTGAATCTGATCTGGATGCAGCAGTAATAGCATAGAGGTTTATAACAGTATGCACAGATGACCAAGTGGCAGCCCTACAAACGTCCAATATAGGAATGTCACTTAGAAATGCCATCAATGTTTCCTAGGGTCTTGTGGAATTAGCATGTATCCTTTGAGGCAGCGTACACAGGAAGTTATCCACCCGGAGATCATCTGTGAACAGACTGCTTAATCCTTAATTTGGTCTGCATATGAAATAAACAAACAAGGTAAGGAGCGGATACGTTCGGTCCTATTGAGATTCAGTCCTATTTTCTCCTATTGAGACAAAGCTAAACATCGGTTGATGTCCAGTGTGTGAAGACGTTGTTCCTCTGGAAGTGAATGCTGCTTAGGGAAGGACACTGGTAAATAGGCAGCTTGGTTCAGGTGAAACTGGGGAACAACTTTGGATAAACACTTAAAAGTAACCCCGTGGCCATATCCTATCTTTAGAAAATTGAGTACAACGGGATTCCACCATCAAAGCCTACAACTCGCCTACCCTCCTGGTGGATGTTATCACCACAAGGAAAGCAGTTTCTGACAAAGAAGGGAGAAAGAAGAAGTTACTAGACGCTCAAATGGAGGCCCCAAGGGAAGAGCTAAGACAGTATTAAGGTCTCACAAAGAAATTGGCTCATTAATGAATGGGTAGAGACAAGTAACTCCTTTCAAGAACCTCACTTCCATGGGGTTTGAAACCATCGACTTTTCTGTAGGCAGAAACACCCAAGTCATCGCCAGGTGGACTTTCAATGAATGAAGTGCAAGACCAGAAGACTGAAGGTGTAACAGGTACTCCAAAATGCTCTGGATACAAGACAACTTCAGATGAACTCCGCAGACTAATGACCAAATCCAGAACAGATTTAACTTTGACAAACAGAACACTTTGGTGGAGGGCTCCCTACTATTGAGCAAGACTTGCCAACACCATCTCCAAACATAATTCCTCCTCCTCATCTACCCATGCAGTATCCATGCTGTGAGAAGCAGGGAGCTGAGTGCTGAATGCAAAACCCAACCAAGATACTAAGTCAGGAGGTCGGGATGAAAAGGAACAGATACAAGTGGGCAGACCATTAACATGAAGTTTGGAGAACCAACAACATTGCCTCAGCCATGCTGAAGCAATGAGAATGAGCTTGGCATGGTCAACTTCAGCTTGAGAATGACTTGCAGGATGACCAAAATTGGAGGAAAACCATACAAAACAGTGCCAATTCTCAGCTCAGGTGAAAAGCATCAGTGAAGGAGCCCAGACTGAGAGACCCCACCCCTGGGATTAAAAGATCTGACATTTCTTGTCATCTCTAATGGCAAGCAGCTATCAAGAGTTTATGGAATGCTACCTATGGCCAGAGGTATTGCAGAAGATGACATACATAAATTTCTCAGTGCCAGGAGCAGAAGACAGGCAAATCTTTCTGATCAGATGAGGAGCTCACACATCCCAGTGAACTCCACCGGAAGACCCAAAAACTATTTGTGATGGTCCATCACCAAGCAACTCAGCCTTTCTGCAATCTTGTTTTCCTTTTCTGCTGAGTGACAATGAGAAACATCTTACAATGGACTACCCACTCATATTAATGGGGTTCCCCAACACAGGAGACATGCTCATCTTACTTCCTGCTTGTTTATGCAGAACATGATATCCATACTGATTGTTTGAATCAGGACAACCTACTTTCATATCAGCTCCCTGAAGGTCCTTTGCACACTCAGAATTACCCTGTCTTTCACAACATTTATGTACAATTGCTATACTTGTAGGAACTAAATGCCCTGGGCTGAAGTCTCTACACAATGGCTCTTCAGCCCAGTGCATGATTCACCTAGGATCACAACAACTAAACCCACGTAGTAATATCCTGCAGCAGGTATATAATTCAGTAAATTTTAAAAAAAAGGACTGGCATTTATATGAATATCTGAAGTTGTATTAGTTAGGATAACTAATTGAGGTTCATCAATCTTCATGCTTCAGGATATACGCTTACCATGAAAAAGAGTTCTGAACAAGTCCCCCTGTGTGGAACAGAACTGCATGCTTAGGTGCATTATTTTGCTTTTTTCACATTCCTCTGAAACATCTGGCATTGGTCACTGTTAGCGACAGGATAATGGACTAGATGAACCACCGATCTGTTTCAGTTTGACACTTGTATTTTTGCTTTTATTCAGATAGATTTTGAGTACTTCTCAGTGTATCTACAAAAATGTTAGATTTAACTCTCAAGTGCCAGCAAAAAATGGTTACCTACCTTTCATAACTGTTGTTCTTCGAGATGTGCTGCTCACGTCTATTCCATTCTTGGTGTGTGCACACTCACATGCACAGTTGTCAGAGACTTTTGCATTAGCAGTATCCGTAGGGTCAGCCCCCTTGAGTGCCGTGCTCATGCGTTGGTATATTAGGTGCCGCTGGCCCTATGCCCTCTCAGCTCCTTCTTGCTGGCAACTCTGACAGAGGGGCAGGAGGGCAGGTAATGGAATGGACATGAGCAAAATATCTCAAAGAACAACAGTAATGAAAGGTAGGTAACCATTTGTTCTTCTTCAAGCGCTTGCTCATGTTGATTCCATTCTAGGTGACTCACAAGCAGCATTCCTGGAGGTGGGCTCGGAGTTCACAGATGTGCAGATTGTAACACTGCTCTACCAAAGCCAGCATTGTCTCGTGCTTGCTGGATAAGCACATAGTGAAACGTGAATATATGGATGGACGACCAGGAGGCAGCCCTGCAGATATCAGAAATTGGCACATGGGCCAGGAAGGCCGCCGCTGAGGCTTGTGCTCTAGTTGAGTGGGTAGATACAATCGCTGGTGGAGGCACCTTTGCCTGATCATAACAGAATCGGATGTAGTCTCTGGGTGGACACTGGCTGACTTTTCATCCTATCTACCACCGTGATGAACAACTCCATTGACTTGCTAAATGGCAAGGTCCTTTCGATATAGAAGGCTAGCACTCTCCTGACATTCAGGGAGTGCAACCTATGTTCCTCCTCAGATTTATGAGGCTTTGGAAAGACTACTGGCAAGAATATGTTCTGGCTCATGTGAAAATGCAAAACCAGCTTGAGCAGGAAAGCCAGATGTGGCTGCAGCTGAACCTTGTCCTTAAAAAATACTGTATAGGGAGCTCCGATGTATGTGCCCTAATCTCGGAACCCTTTGGGCAGAAGTTATCGCCACCAGGAACGACACCTTGCAGGACAGCAAAAGAACGAAACAGGATGCTGTGATGTCATCCAATTAAAATATAACCACACAGATCACTGTTGCAAACATTAGACAATATTTGCTGCAAATATATAACAAAAGTTGTCAAGTGAGGTGTCTATGAAAAAGGTTATGATTTGCTGGTTCTGATTATGATATCTGTATGCATGCATTATTTTTGTATGTGAATTTATAAGTATTGGCTCTATAATTGGATTTCAAATGTTTGCTCCTGCGGTAACGTCCACAAGGTAACACCTTGCACATCTTGGAGGGACTATTCAAATTAAGTGGCTCATCAAGAAGCACTTGGTTGACAACGGACCATGGGAGATGTTCACCTACACTGAGTGGACTGTCATGTAAACGTGCTATCTGGAGTGTAGGTAATGGCTTCCTGCAATGATTGAGGGAAACTGAGCATAAACATATGACTTGCCCGGGTGACTCCAAACTTCATCTTGTTGCTGAAATTTTCCACAGTAAGAACAACAGGATGTCCTCCACATGGCAAAAGCTATAAAAGGCCCTGGAAACACCTCCATTTGGTCTTCAATCCTGCTTCTTACCTCTGGACGAACTTTGCTACAAACTGAAGTTCTGAACAAAGGACTGAATGATCCATCCAAACTGTGGATGTATTCTAGAGACCTGACCTAAGCCAGCAGTTTATTCCATCACTGCTACAAGCCTGAACCAAGAACTTTGCCATTATTGTACGTAATTGATTCTCTTAACCAATTTTAACTCTCACCTCTCTTTCTTTTTATAAATAAACCTTTAGATCTTAGATACTCTGAGATTGGCATCAGCATGATTTTAGGGTAAGATCTAAGTTATATATTGACCTGGGTATATGGCTGCTCCTTTGGGATCAGAAGAACTTATTATTTGATGAGACTGGTTATAAAGAACCACTCATCTCTCAATCCAGTGTTTTTGGTGGTGATATAAGAACTGGAATGCCTGAGGAAACTGCCTTTATGTTTTCTTGCTAGCCAGTGTGATGAAACAGGCGTTTATTTTTGTGGCTGATCTGGTATATCTTATTAAAAAATAACCACTAGTTTTGGGTTGCATTTGCCCTACATCTCAGCAGTCCGTCCTGAATTTGGCATCCTCAGTTGTGACCCACTAAGGCATGGTTACAAGAAGGGAACAGAACGCCAAGGGCTCAAAAGGGGGCTTTCATGAGCCACACAAGCATCAGATTCTGAGCTCACGGAGGGACTGACTCCTGGATTTCGGGGTAGAGCCACTCCAGACCTTTTAAGAACCGGACAGTCATGTTATGAGCTAAGACCAACCTGTCCTGGAATGGAGGGTGAAAGACTGATATAGTGGCCAAGTGGACTTTAACTAATGAAAGGGGCAAACCCTAGAGCTTCAGGTACATAAGGTAGTCCAGGATTAACTGCAGCAAGCCCTGCTCAGACCTAACCTCTTGGGCCAAGGCCCAGCACGTGAATCGTTTCCATTTGGCCAGACAGATTGCTCTAGTGGAGGGCTTTCTACTACTCAGTAGGACCTGCTGGACTCGAGCCGAGCATTCCTGCTCCTCAGCAGTTAACCACGGAGCAACCAAACTGAGGTGCAGTGCTGCCAGATTTGGGTGCAGGAGCCAGCTATGATTCTATAAGAGAAGATCTGGCCAGAGGGGCAACTGCATCAGGGTCGTCACAGACAGGTCCATCAGCGTGTCAAACCAGTGCTGGCGAGGCCAAGCCAGGGCTATCAGAATAATGCTGGCCTTGCCCTGCTTGATCTTAATGAGGACTTTGTGAAACAACAGCAATAGTGGGAAAACATACATCAGAGGCCCTCAGCCATGAAGTATAAGAAGGCATCTGGCAAGTAGCCTCTGTCGACCCCCCGAAATGAGCAGAACCTGTGACATTTCCTGTTCTGATGAGTCGTGAACAAGTCCACCTAGGGAGACGCCCCACTTTCAGAAGATCTGGCAGATCACATAGGGGTGGAGTGACCACTCATGGTGAGACAAGAAGGTTCTGCTGAGGTGATCTGCCAATACATTTCTGGTTCTGGGGATGTCTGCTGCCTCAAGATGAATGGCATGCTGCACACAAGTCCCAGAGCCAGAAGGCTTCCTGGTAGAGGGCTGATGACCTGGCTCTGCCTTGCCTGAGGATATAAAATGTCGTGGTGGTATTGTCCATCAGAACTTGAACCACTGTCTTGTAACTGAGACTGAAAAGCCTGGCAGGCCAGACGAACTGTCCAAAGCTCCCTGACATTTATGTAGCGGGAGTGTTGACTTCCGACTAGTGGCCTGGTGAACTGAGCTCACCCAGGTGGGCTCCCCAGCCCAGATCTGAGAAGTCAGACACCAGAGTTAGCAACTGGGATGGGGCTGCAAAGGGGACTTCCTGCAACACCAACGTGGGGTCCAACCACTACACCAGCGATGACCGGATGTGGTCCGGCACCTTGACTACCAGGTCCAGGTCATGTCTGACATTGGTCTACACCCCAGCAACCAAGACTGCAACAGCCGGAGGTGAAGCCAGGCATGATGGACCATATGAGTACAGGCAGCCATGTGGCCTAGCAATGTTAGCAAGTGCAGGCGGTGGTGAGCAGGTGGCCCTCACACAGGATATTACATCCAACATGGCTCAGAAACAGGTTTCCGGAAAGAATGCCCTGGCCCTTATGGAATCAAGGACCACTCTGATGAACTCTGTCCACTGCACTAATACAAGGGACAATTTCTTTCACGTAGCAGCATGTGTACCACACTAGACCGAGGCTGCTCTGCACTTAATCCCACAATCTGCCCTTGATGAGCCAATCACTGAGAAAAGGATAGACTTGGACCCCCAGACCCCTCAGGTAAGCAGTTACTGGGGCCATACATTTTGTAAAGACCTGCGAGGCCGAGGAGAAGCCAAAGGGAAGCACCATGAACTGGAAATGGTGCTGGTCCACCATAAAACGGAGGAACTCTCTCTGTCCTTGGAAAATAAGAGATATGGAAATAAGCATCTTTCAAGTCAAGAGACCAGTCTACCGGATCCAGGGAGAGGATGATGGAGTCCAGGGATACCATGCGAAACTTCAACTTCTTGAGGTACTTGTTGAGCTGTTGCAGGTCCAGAATGCGGTTGTAGGCCCTCGTTTACTTTTGGGATCAGGAAATAGAGAGAGTAGAAATCTTTCCCCCTCATTTCCTAAGGGACCACCTCCACCAGCACCCAGTTATAGGAAGTTGTCCACCTCCTGAATGAGGAGTTCCTCATGAGAAGAGTCCCTGAAGAGGGATGAGGAAGAGCGGAATGGAAGGGGGATGGCTGAAAACTGAAGGGTGTAGCCCAGCGACAATTTCTAGCACTCAACTGTCCAAGGTGACTCTCGACTAGCCTGAACAGCAGGGATGGAGACAGTTGAAGAAAAGATCGGCGGGTCCCAGGAGGTGACTGGGTCATCGCTCTCAAGTGCACCCTCAAAATGCCCATTTCTGGCCCCTTTGGTGTTTCGCTGGGCCAAGCTGCAAAGGTGAGCGGGAGGAGGAAGGCTGCAGCGACTAAACCCAGTGTCCCTTCTCCTCGTAAATTTCTACGAGGCTGCCAAGGCCTTGGCGGCAGGGTCAGCCGGCATTGCTTCCTCACTGACTGAGGAGTATCCATCCCAAGGGAGCAGAGGGTGGCCCGAACGTCCTTCAGACCATGCAGCCTCACGTCTGTCTGTTCCAAAAAAAGCCTAACTGCATCAAATGGGAGATCCTGTATGGAGGACTGCTTCTCCTGGAAAAAGCCAGCTGTCTGAAGACAGGAGCTGTGCCTCATGACCACCAAGGTGACCACCCTGGCCACCGAATCGTTCGCATCCCAGGGAATCTGGAGGGAGCACTGAGCCGCTGCTGTATGCTCCTCAACAAGAGCCCTGAACTCTTGGGCCACCTCCTGGGGCATGGAGTCCTTAAACTGGTGGAGGGAGTCCCACAGGTTGAAATTAGAACACTCAAAAGAGCCTGGTGGTTCACAACCTGGAATTGGAGACTGGCCGTGGAATAAAATTTCCTCTCATAAGGGTCCAGTCTCTTGGTCTCCTTATTTTTAAAGTGGAACTAGCATGCCATTGCTTGTCCTTTTCATTGGCTGTCAACACAACCAATGACCCCGAAAGCAAGTGGTATACAAGTATTCGAACTGCTTGGTGGGGACAAAATACTTTTTCTTGGACCTCTTGGAAGTGGGCAGGATGGAAGACAGGCTTTGACAGAGGGCTCTGGCAATGTTCAGGACCCCTTTGTGCACCAGGAGGGTAACACATGCAGGGGTGAATGCGGAGAGCACACTGAACGAAGTGTCTGATTGCTCTGCCATCTTTTCCCCCTCTAGGCCTAAGTTAGTGGCCACCCATTGAAGCAGGACTTGGTGCTCCTTAAAGTTGTTCAGTGGGCTAGCACGGGAGGGCTCCGCCACCACCTCATCTAGAAAGGACGACTACGACTGAACCACCAGGGGAGGGCCCGGGACATCATCCCCCATACCGGAAGGGGGTCTTCGGGTTGGCATCTGTCGCTCCACCTCAGCACCTACCAGCACTTCCTGCACCGATTGGAGTTTGTCCAACAAGGCAACCGACGACTGGCAAGATGGGGGCATAGGCATAACCAGCATTCCCCAGGCATTCCAGTAAAGCTATTGCACTGGCCACTGGTCCTGCCGCCAGGTTGGCAGCGCTGAGGCAGATGCTGTAGAAATCCTCTGGTGACCAGGACGTGGCCATCAACGCCCGAGTCTGGCAGCTAACTGTCTCTTGTGGGTGACCGCTGGCTCTAATAGTCATACCAGTGCTGGGAGTAGAGGCAGTGGTGCTGTGTTTGGGAGCATCCCCGGGGTTTCAGGTGTAGTGACCGTTGGTGCAAAGATGACCAGAGCCAACTGTACAGTGACCAGCGCTTCTCTCTGGCGAGGCCCAGCACAAGGGCAGAGTTCAGGAGCATGGTGCCAGCAATCTGTAGAAGTGAACTGCTGACCTGGCTGACGTGAACACCAATGGCATGGTGACGAAGGGCTCTGCCTCGACTCCAGAGACCAGTGGTGCTCACTCGCCTTCTGGGAGGCTTTCATGGCTGGCTTGCCCTCGCTGTGAGCCTTCGCTAGGTCCACTGCCGCACACAGTGCTGGCTGGGGTGGGAGAGTCCTTTGCTCTCTGGGCGCCGGCAGCTGATAACTTGTTGACTGAGCCATCAGTCTAGGTCCCCTACTGCTCCCCGGAGTTGGTGGCAGATCCCTTAGTGGGGTAAAAGGAGGTTGCCTCAGGAACATGACTACGCCTTGGCCTTTGCCCAATGCCCCTTGGTTCCACTTGCTCAGTGCCGGGTCCTCTTTTTGGTCTTTTTCTTGGGTACCCGCAAAGGGGACCAGTGCCAGGTAGAGCCTGGTGCCGGAGGTGCACTATGCACCAAGGCTTAAGTGATGGGTGTTGTGTCCAGCCAGACCAGCTCCAAGGTTGGCTGAAGAGTAGCCTCCATGAGGAGGGCCCTCAAGCGAATGTCAAGTTCTTTCTATGTCTTGAGATGAAAGTTCTTACAGATGTAATATTTTTCTTTGATGTGAGATTCCCCCAGGCACTTCAGACAGCTACCATGCGGGTCACTAACAGGCACAGGCCTGCTGCAGTCAGAGCAGGGCTTAAAACCTGGAGACCAGCGCGTGCCCCACTTGGGACAAAGTTCCCACTGGGACTCTAACTAACTACAGTACTTAACAGCTACTTACTAACTAATCTACAATATATCAAACTATTTACAGTTGGAACATGAGGTTTGAAGAGTAGAAAAAAACGCTGACCACTTGCAAAGCAAGGGAGAGAGGCGCTCCAACCAACCACGGGTGGTAAGAAGGAACTGAGAGGGCGTAGGGCTGGCAGTGCCTGATATACTGACACATGAGCGCAGCACTCAAGGGGGCACCACAGCTGACCCTTAAGATACCACTAAGGCAAAAGTCTCTGACAACTGTGCACAAACCTGGAATAGAATTGACATGAGCAAGCACTCAAAGAACACTCAGCTGCAATTATATTCCTCAACACACTTACCATAAGAATATAGTAACTGGGCTCACAGATGACACTGTTCTGTAACTTTACACTCTAAAATACTGTGAATTTACCATAAAAAATTGTCTATTGAAATCAAATATGCAAACAACTTTTTGACATAAGGTTAAATATTAAAATCATTAGATTTAAGTGCAAACTTTAATTCACTAAAATTGTAATTCCATGTACTACACAGACTCCATCTAAACTTTATTGTGCATGCATTTCAAATACTAGCAAAGATTAACGGAGCTGCCCTGCAGACAGCCGAGACCTTTGTGCCTTACTGCACTGGACCAGTTATTACAAAATCATAAAAAAGTGGGCTGGAAGGGACTTCAACAAGTCATCAAGTCCAGTCCCTGCACTGAGGCAGGAACAAGTAAATTTAGACCATCCCCAACAGGTATTTTTCCAGCCAGTTCTTAAGAACATCCAATTATGGGGATTTCATGAACTTCCTTGGGAAACCTATTTCAGAGCTTAACTACCCATATAGTTGGAAAGTTTTTCTTAATTCCTAACCTAAATCCCTCTTGCTGCAGATTAAACCCATTACTTCTTGTCCTATCTTCAATGTAAATGGAGAGTAACTGATCACAGTCCTCTTTATAACAGCCTTTAGTATATTTGAAGACTGTTCTCAGGTCCCGTTTCCCCCTCTCTCCCTCGGTCTTTTCTTAACGTCTCCTCAAAGGTCGGGTTTTCTAAAACTTATCATTTTGGGGGCTTTGCTTTGGACTCTTTTCAGTTTGTCCACATATTTCCTAAAGTATGGTGCCCAGAATTGGATACTCCAGGTGAGGCCTCACCAGTGCCAAGCAGAGTGGAACAATGACCTCCCATGTCTTACAAACAACACTCTTTTTAATATATCCCAGAATATTAGCCTTTTTTTTGTGCAACTGCATCACATTGTTCACTCATTCAATTTGTGATGCACTATAACACCAGATCCTTTTCAGCCAGTTAGTGCCCATTTTGTAGTTGTGCATTTGATTTTTTCTTTTTAAGTGAAGTACTTGCTGGATACCATGGCTACAGTACTTTGACTTATCCTTACTGAATTTCATCTTGAACTCTGACCAACTCTCCAATTTGTCAAGGTCGGTTTGAATTCTAATCCTGTCCCCCAAAGTGTTTGCATCCTCTCCCAGCAGGGTGTCATCCACAAATTTTGTAAGTATATTGTCCACTCCCTTATCCAAGTCATCAGTAAAAATAGTGAATAGTACTAGACCCAGGACTGACCACCAAATACATCCTCTTAGTTTTACAGCTGACCATTGACAACTACTTTTTGAGTACAGTCTTTCAACAGTTGTGCACTCACCTTACAGTAATTTCATTTAGACCGTATTTCCTTGGTTTGTTCATGTGGGACTATGTCTAAACTCTTACTAAAATCAAGATAATACCACATTTACTGCTCCCTCCCTCCTGTGGTGCCTATGCCAGTAACCTCAAAGAAGAAAATTAAGTTGATTTGGCATGATTTGTTCTTGAAAAATCCATGCTGGCTATTCCTTATAACTATTATCCTCTATGTGCTTACAAACTGATTGTTTAATAATTTATTCCAGTATCTTTCTATGTATTGAAGTTAGGCTACCTGGTCTATAATTTCCCGAGTTGTCCTTGTTCCCCTTTTTTAAGATAGATACATTAGCTCTTTTCCAGCCCTCTGGGACCACACCCTGAGTTCTCAAAAGGTAATTGCTAACAGTTCAAAATTGCTTTAGCTAGTTCTTTAAGTACCCTAGGATGAATTTCACTGGGCCCTGCTACATACATCTAACTTATCTGAATATTGTTTAACCTTTCCCTATTTTGGCTTCCACTTCTTCCCCCTTGTCATTAATATTGTTTTGAGTAACTGGTCACCATTAAACTTTTTACAGAAGACTGAAGCAGAAGAGGTATTAAACAATTCAGCCTTAATGGATGTCATCAGTTATTAGCTCTCCTTCCCCACTAAGTAGAGGGCCTATATTTCCCTTAGTCTCTCTCTTGCTTCTAATGTGTTTAAAGAACCTTTTCTTATTGCCTTTTATGTTCCTTGCTAAGTATAACTCATTTTGTGCCTTAGCCTTACTGATTTTGTCCTTACATGTTCATGTTATCCTTTGGTACTCTTCTTCAGCAATTCATCCATGTTTCCACTTTCCATAGAAATCCTTTTTGACTGTCAGGTCATTAAAGAGCTCCTGACAGAGCCATATTGGCTTCTTAGTAGTCTTCCTATCTTTCCTTTGCATCAAGATAGTTTGCAGTTGTGCATTAAATATGGTCTCCTTGAGAAACTGCCAGCTATCCTGGACTCCTTTATCCCTTAGATTTTCTTCCCAGTTCTCTGAGTTTGTTAAAGCCTGCTTTTTTGAAGTCCACCGTCCTTATTCTGCTGCTCTCATGCCTCCCTTTTCTTAGGATCATGATATCTATTATTTCATGATAATGTTCACCCATACGGTCTTCCACTTTCAGATTCACTACTAATTCCTTCATCTTGATTCTGACCAAGTCTCAAATGACTGTTTCCCTGGTTACTTCCTCCACTTTCTAAAAACACAAAGTTGTCTCTAGTACATTCCAAGAACTTGTTGGCAGGGCTGGCTCCAGACACTAGCCTACTAAGCACATGGTTGGGGCGACATCTTGAGACAGGCGGTATTCGGGGTTTGGTTTTTTTGGTTCGGCCAGGTGGCGCCGTGCTAGGAGGCGGGGTCTTGGGTGGTGCGAAGCTCAGGGGGGACTTGGGCAGCACGATGCTCGGGGGGGGGGCGGGGCTCTTTGTTTTTGCTTGGGGCAGCAAAAATGTTACTGCCGGCCCTGCTTGTTGGAAATGTATTTTGCCATGCTACTTTTTGAACAGATGTCTGGATAGTTAAAGTCTCCCATTACTACCAGGTCTCCAGTTTTGGATATATCTGTTCATTTCCTTCCATGAAAAACCTACAGAAGAAAAAAAAGTTTACTGCAAAAATTAAGTGGACTGAAAATTGGGATAAACATGCCACATTCTCCCCTTGCATATGTGATTGGCAATGGGGTGGCCCAAACCCTACAGATTTCCAGATATCTGCTGCAGGAGTGCCTGCTCTTTTATAAACCTCTCATACCCTTAATTCCAGCAATGGGCAGCATAACTCACACTGCTGCCATAACTGCCTACTACATAACACCCAGAGGTACATTAAAGCCACAGAAAGAGACTAGTAGCAAGCTGAAACAAGCAGCATTAGCTCTCAAGTGGCAATTTGCCCCATAACTGAGCTCCAAAGTTCTGGGCTCATGGTGTATAGAGTGTCTGCTCAGAAATTCCAACCCCTTATGGCTGGCCATGCTTTCTTCAGTCTTGCATATTTGACAACATATGTCACTGTAAACAGGATTGTCCAGCACTTCAGTTGGTGGTAGGCCTGCCTAATAGCCTCTCATCCTTGTCACTCAATCCAAACAGACCTCTTTTTTGAACTTTTGTTTCTCTCCCCACCATGGCCTCAAAATACTAGTTTTAGCTATAGGCAAATTTACATATGAAGTACCAGTACTATAAGAAACATTCTTATTAAAAAGAAAATACACATACTGAACAATTTACTCATAACTCTCGTTACTATTTGATATTTTAAAATACATGTGCTTATGTCTAATGAGGGCCAAGACAGGTACAGGAAGTGGAAAGCCTTAGAAGAACAAAGTAGGGACTATAACTGAAGGATGAAGCCAAAAAGTATCCTTTAGGGCATTTTAAAATAATCCACTTGCTTTACAAAATTATAGCCTTAAGCATTTCTACTAACAGTTAGAAGACTTGTTTCAAAACAGTGCCATAGCTATAGGTATGGCTAGACTTACATGGACTTCTGGGTGTAGCTTGATAAGAAACCTTTTTCTCTTGAAGCTTAATTTACGGACCTTAGACCAGTTGAAGGTGTTGATTTTTGTGGTACCCTAAATGAAAAACAAAATTATTTATGGCTAGCAAGAAATGTTTATACTGTCAAGTTGTATTTTGAACAGCAACAAATGTCCCTCCTTGCCCCCACAATTCATTGTATTCAAATCTATTTTCAATTTATTCCTTTGATCAGGCTTTATCTGCTTTGCAATATCATTCATAGATTAACAGAAAACATAGGGTTTTCAAGCAGATATTGAAGGACAGTATCAGGTACTTTGTGGTATATACAAGTTTTAAATAGGTATTTTTGTTTTTTTGTAAACTTTCCGTTGTTCATGCTACCCAAGGGTAGCTCTACAAAATCCAATTTAACTGCTCACCTGGGTTGAGTTTCCCAGTTGCCATCAATATCTGCAGAAGTTACTCATCTTGTGCAGTAACAATGGTTCTTCGAGATGTGTCCCCATATGAGTGCTCCACCATAGATGTGTCTACGTCCTTGCGCTGATGATTGGAGAACTTAAGTAGCAGTGCCCATTGAGCCCGCACATGTACTGTCTCTCCTCGTGCTGTGCCATGAGGCTAGCCAGCGCACACAGGCTAATCATCCTCAGTGCCTTCTCTACCAGACTCATAAATGAAAACTCCGAACTGAAGGAGAGTAGGTTGTGGAGCACCTATAGAGGGACATCTTGAAGAACCATCGTTACTGAACAAGGTGAGTAACTTCTTCGACTAGCATTCCTATAGGTGCTCCACTTTAGGTGACTCCCAAGCAGTTCCCCTTTTGGAGGGCTGAGACTTCGAAGTTGGGTTAGTTACAGATGACAGTACTGTGAAGGAGAAGATGGCACCGGAGGTAGAGTCCCCAGTGATCGCATAATGTTCTGAAAAAGTGTGGACTGAAGCCCATGTCCCAACTCTGCAGATCTCTGCGATGGGACATCATTGAAGAAGGTGACAGATGAGAAGCTCAAACTTGTGGAATGTATACAGATCGGGGGGTGGGGAGGGAGGAGATCACATTAAGAACTTGGTAGCACTGTCTGATGCAATTCAAGACTCACTTAAGAGAGTCGTTGGGCTAATATTGCTGAGCCCTTGGATCTTTCCACCACAAAGGTGAAAAGTCTAGGGGACTTCCTGAAGGCTTTTGTCCTATCACGGTAGAAGGCCCTGGCTCTCCTGACATCTAGGGTATGTAGTATAACCTCCCTAAAGTCTTGGTGAGGCTTGGTGTAGAAGACTGGAAAGTAAATTGATTCATGTGAAACGGGGAGGTTACCCTAGGGATGAACTTTGGATGTAGCCTGAGTATAACCTTGTCTGGAAAGAATACTGTGTAAGGGAGATACACCATCAGAACTGCTCTCTCTGCAGCTATTAGGAAGGCTGTTTTCACTGATAGGTATGTTAGCGAACAGGTGGCCACTGGTTCAAAGGGAGCCCTAGTCAGCACTTTCAGAACCAGGCTTAGCTCCCACATAAGGGTAGGGAATTGAGGCTGAGGGAAGAGGTTTATGATACCCTTAAGGAATCTTTTAGTGGTTGGGTGTGACAGCACCAATAAAAGGCTGCAATAGCTGATAGATGGACCCTAAGAGAGCTTAGGAATAATCCTGAGTTTTTAAGAGTCAGAGCATAGACTAGAATATGTGGAAGAGTTAATGGATGTTGGAGACATTTATTGGGAAATGCACCAAATCTGAAACCTGGACCATTTCTGACAGTAAGTACGTTGTGTGGTGGACTTTCTACTGTATAAATAGAATCTCCTCTACTTCCTTTGAGCATGAACTTTCTAGGTGCTGGAACCAAGCAGGGGCCTGTGAAAGGAGGTGCAAATAGGTCAGGAAAGAGATCAGTGGGCACATTGCAAGCTGTGTCAGGAAAGGATACCAGGTCTGCCTCAGCCAAGTAGGAGCAATCAGGATGACATGAGTTCCATCCCTGTTTATTTTTAACAAGAGCTTCAGCAGAAGAGGAAACTGAGGAAAGGTGGGAAGAAGGTCCTTGTCCCAGGGGAGAAGAAGAGCATCGTCCAGAGACTGCTGTCCCATCTCCACCCTGGAGCAGTAGCATCGACACTTCTTGTCTTGGTGAGTACTGAACAAGTCTATGGATGGTGTTCCCCATCTTGTGAACAGATTGTGAAGTACTGATAAGTGCATCTCCCACTCATGATTGTGTGGGAATTTGCAACTAAGGTTGTCCACCATTGAGTTCTGCTTGCTCGAGAGGTAAGCTGCGGTACAATGTGATGTGAGAGATGCACGAGTTCTATAGTCTCACAGCCTCCACGCATAGGGAGGCTGACCTGGCCCCCAGCAATGGCTGATGTAATACATGCAGGCTATGTTGTCTGTTAGGATCTTTGCATGTGATCCTGTGATCAGAAGAAAATGGGCGCAGGCATTCCTGACCACTCTCAGTTTGAGGAGATCAAAGTGTAGAGACATCTCCATACGTGACCATTTGCCTTGTGTCATGAGGCCATTTAAATGTGCTCCCTACCCTATGAGTGGTGACTGGGTGGTAAGAAAGAATGATGGTGACATATACGAGAAAGGGATCTTTTTGCATACACTGGTTGGGTCCTTCCACCAGTTTAAGGATGTTTTGAGCCTGGTGGGTAGTGACAGGTTTGTCCAGCCTGTCCCTGTTAGGTCTGTAAACTGAACTAAACCATAGCTGGAGGCATCACATGTGGAATTTGGTGTGCGGTATCACCACAATGCCTGCTACCATGTGTCCAAAGAGTTGGAGACAGAGTCAGGGCAGTATTTGTGGACTCTACTGAATGGTGTTTACGAGTGAAGCCAGGGATAGGAACCTGTGCTCCGGTAGGAGGGCTTTTGCCTGTATGGCGCTGTAACAGGGTGTGCATACCCCGCACTAGGAGAGAAAGGTTTAATCCCACACTATGGGCAGAGGAAGTCCCGCCCCTCAGACCATGCTGAACATGCTCCAACTGCTGTGCTACTATAAAGATGAGCAGCTCAGCTCAGTCTGGGCTGGTCACTGAGGAGGAAGCACAATTGGTGGAGGCTCCAGGCCAGGAATCGCTACAGCCCCTAATTACAAGAACCAGAGATCCCAGGGACTACATCAGAGACGTGCTATCTACACTCGATTGGCAGGAGTCAGAATTTCAGGGAGCTACCCACACCAGGGAACCCGGGTACCCCAACGATACACAGTCTACAGCTTCAGGAAACACAGTAGGAAGTGGCCCAGGGAGGCAGAATGAGTGGTATCTCCCACCTGTGTAAGGTCAGTGTGTTGCGGTAGGATCCCTGCTGCCTGGGTGGTGAATGCACTCACCACTGACAGGGTCCTGGGCTGGGACCTGGTGGAGTTAAGTGGGCTGGGATCACGCTAGCTCAGTCGCCACCCAACCCGGATCTGGCCATGGATGGTTGCATCAGTTGTGGAAAGTGGTCTCGCGGTGCCTCAACTTGCTTGTCAAAAGGGATATTTAAATGCAGGTGATTGAAACAAGGTTTGCAGAC
The DNA here is from genome assembly GCF_003597395.2 of Chelonoidis abingdonii. Taxonomy (NCBI): domain Eukaryota; kingdom Metazoa; phylum Chordata; order Testudines; family Testudinidae; genus Chelonoidis; species Chelonoidis abingdonii. Next base: position 57,048,554 of record NC_133776.1, read on the forward strand.
CAGACAGTTTGTGCTTCAGGAATTTCCCTTTCTTCCTCTGTGGTTCTTAACGGTGCTGAGGTTAATATTGAGCCACATATGATCTGTGTTGAGACTGGGAATTAAAATGCCTCTTTTACCCCAGTGTACAGATTCCCAGCAACCTCAGGGTAGCCCTGGAATCCTTCAGGGTATGAAGGGAGGCGTTGATCTTTTTGGCAAAGAGCTTCGTATCCTCAAAAGGAAGATCTTCCACTATGGACTGCACCTCTTTCAGGAATCCTGATAAGTGGAGCCATGATGCTTGTTGCATCACCATCGCTGTGGAGACGGACCTAACCTGTCGTGCTGGTGGCATCGAGGGCCGACTGTAGTGATGTTTTTGCAACTGATCGTCCCTCTTCTATGATGGCTTTAAAGTACTGCCGATGTCCCTTGGCCCGTTTGTCAATAAAGTCGTTGAGTTTGAAAATGGTTAGCCCGCACATTCTGTGAAGCATGAGGAGAGACAATGCATGTGTAGGCCCAACGGACACAGCTACCAAAGTTCTCTAATCAGGAGCACAGGGATGAAGATACACCTACAGGGGAGCACCCATAGGGCCATATGAGCAAATGCTGAAGGAACTGGGTATGTTTAATTTGGAAAAAGAGGAGATTAAGGAGGGGATATGAGAGCAGTCTTCAAATACTTGAAAAGCTGCCATAATAAAAGATGGAGAAAGGTGGTTCTCTCTTGACACAGAGGACAGCACAAGAGGCAATGGGTTCAAACTACAGCATAGCATATTTAGATTAAATCTCAGGGAAAACTTCCTAACTGTAAGAACACTTGAACAATGGAACTGACTGCCAAGGGAGGTTCTAGAAGCTCTTTCACTGGAAGTTTTCAAAAGGAGGCTGGATAGCCATCTGTCTTGGATGGTTTAGCGATAACAAATCCTGCATCTTGGCAGAGGGTTAGACAAGATGACCCTTGTGGTCCTTTCTGACCCTATGATTCTGTGATATAAGGTCAGCTATTAAAAAAAGTCAGAAGAGATTTTTAGATTAAAGTGACTGACAGTTACTTAAGGAATTATAATCAAAAGGAAGATGTACGTATCTGGTATTATTTCCCCAACCTACCTGGAATACTAGTACGCCCATGTGTGAAACAGCCAGGCTAATTTTTGACCCCTCACGGTCAGATGCAAGGTGGAATCTAACGCCATACATCTCCAGTTTCCGAGCAATTTCAAGCACCTGGAAATCTGACTCAGCAGGAGTTTGGCCCCTCCAATAAGGAACAGGAGCATAAAAATAGAGAATATTAAAAACAACATGATTTTATAATACTTCCAAAGGGTCCAAAGTAATTAATCTATATATCCAGAACTAAGCAATAATTTTCTGCCTAATTTACACTGACAATTTCACTCCATGAAAGTATTACTGCTACCTTTGTAATCTAACACAATATATCTGGGGGAAACCGCTATAGAGAAGCAAATGAAAACTGGTATGAAGGTTATGTGATTCAAAACCCAGGAGATCAACAGATCACTGTCCAAACAGGAATCCTGTTCAGTTTGATTTCTTGCTTAGGAATACATTGATATACTCAGAAACCAAGGGAGAAATTGAGAATATTGCGTAACAGCATGACAGAAACATAGCAAATGTTGCAACAATATAGGACAATCTAAAATGGGATTATAAAATCAGATCAGAATTGTCCAGATAGCATTGTATGAAATTAAGTATACAGTACATTTGAAGCATATGCACTTCATTTAATAAAAAATAAAAACTTAGGAAAACCTAATATAAACAGGCTCTATGCATTCCATGATTCTACAGTCATAGAATTTACCCACTGCCACAGAACTGTAATCCAAAACCCTAGGTCTCTCTTTTAAAAATATCACATTTATACCCTTTACAGTTGCTTAGATAATGGTGAAAACCAATGGAGTTTGCAAACTTTGAGTTTACAAAGAGCCTGAAATAATTGTTCAGAGAGGTGTGACTTGCCATCAGACTTCATGATGCCACAGTCACAGAATTCAGCATGTTTTTTTGTCATGGAATTGCCCCTCCATCTTCCTGCACTGCCAAAACATGTTTGCACCTTCTCGTTTCCCATCTTCCCCCACCGGGGGAGTCAATTGGATTTCGGCACACACTTCCATAGAGCACAGCAGCAGGGCATCAGGAAAACAAGTCAAGCCTAGCTTGCTGCCAGGGAGTGAGTGGAACCTGAAGTGTAGACTGTCCATCTGAGCTTGCCAGGATGAACACCACAACAGATAGACAATGCCCCAGGAACAAAGAAGATGAGATACTGAAGTTGGCTTCAAGCTCCCCATTTCCATGATACATACTGAGGTAAGGAGCTATTGAGCAAGGCCACCTAGACAACATTTTAACTGCTGAGACCAACAGATGTGGACTGCCCAGAAAACAGTGAAAAATGAAGATCTTCAAGAATAACCTTTACAGAAAATAATGACTGCCAAATTTACATCAAATTAGCGTTTTCAACTGTAAGTCATAGTTGTCTGTGAGTTTGAGGGTGACAGCCCTCATGGAGATGGGAATTAAGGACATTTCACAAAGCCAGAATAAAAAGAACATTGACGTGGAATTTAGGAGTTCTTGCCACACACTTTAGTCCCACAGTGCTGCAGAATACACAAGGGTCTGATTATAACAGGAGTTTGGTGTAACTGACTGACAAAGCCAACCTCAAAATTTAGAGGTTCCGCAACATAACACTATACTAAAAGATCCCACAATGATTACTATAGCACTGTATCTGATCAAGTGCTATTTTTGCCATCTATATTACTGCACTGCATACAAAAAAGTCAACAAATGGAATTTTCATACAGTTTAATGGAAGGAAACTGAATGATGGAGGAAGGGCAGGGGGCTGGGAAAAATAAAGGAACTCAGCAATTTTTGCTTAGAACTGACTAGCCTCAACACAGGCTGTATTTATATATGCCATGTTAAAACATGCTTTTAGAAAGAAAAAAAATGTATCCAGGGAACAGCTCTTCCCCGCAATAGATATTCAATTAGTTTAGAATAGACTATATGCTATTTAGGGTATGATCTGTCTATTTTTGTATACTATCCTGCGCCAAGTGTAACATGAGCATTAAATAAAACGAATATTTCCGGCAATACCTTTTCCTCCTTCTATCCTTTTTTTTTTTTTTTTTTAAAAGATGCCTTCTCCTAACAGTTTATAGAGTTACCATTAAGACTAGACATCTTTGTTCTATTTCTATAAAGTAATGTTTTTTCTGTTGAACATGTTCAGATAAATTATTAATAATTAAAGCAGAATTTATGGAAACAAGGACCTCTTAACTGTATGTATAGATCATCTTTAAAATTAATACCAGCACAACCACAGAACCCATTCAGAATGCAATCCTTTTAAATATGAAAAACTACTGCAGGAATCATGATTCTCTCACTCTTACAAGTGGTTACATATCGGAAAATCATTGTGCCACACACTTTGTGGGTGAGTATGAAGTGGTTAAAACATTCAGTATAGTTTCTACTGCTTTATTCTGTAAGAACAAGGAATACTTGTGGCACCTTAGAGACTAACAAATTTATTTGGGCACAAGCTTTTGTGGGCTAAAACCCGCTTCATCACATGCATGGAGTAGAAAATACAGTAGGAAGATGGGGAGGGTAGAGACAATTCAGTTAAAGAGGGCTATTATCAACAGGATGAAAAAAAACACTTTTGTAGTGGTAATCCAGGTGGCCCATTTCAAACAGTTGACAAGAAGGTATGAGTAACAGTAGGGGAAATTAACATAATAAATTTGTCAGTTTCTAACGTACCCAGGGCCACCCAGAGGATTCAGGAGGCCTGGGGCAAAGCAATTTCGGGGACCCCTTCCATAAAAAAAAAGTTGCAATACTATATTCTCGTGGGGGCCCCTGCAGGGCCTGGGGCAAACTGCCCCACTTGCGCCCCTCATTCCCACCCCCGGGCGGCCCTGAAGGTGCCACTAGTACTCCTTGTTGTTTTTGCTGACACAGACTAACATGGCTACCACTCTAAAACCTGCTTTATTCTGTATTAACTTTGAAAAAAAAATCGATCTTGACAATGGCAAAGCCTGAAAAGATTTTTTCCCCCCCAATTACAAAAATTTCAGGGGTTCAAAAGGAGTTCAATATTTTCAAAGATTTAGTCTATATTGTGTTTTTCATCAAATTTGGGTATGATGTAGCCAAATAAACTTAATATACAAAGTATAAGTACAACAGTATAACTTTTGAGAGCAGATAAGGCCTAGGTTGCATCTCTGTGGGATAAGTGATAAAAGGTTGGAAATATAAATTTTGGCCATAAATTTACACATTACACAACTTCAAGCATAGTGTGTACAGCACAATGAGCCAAACTCATTCCTGGTGAAATGCCACAATCTCAGAAAGAGGATGTTAGGGCTTCATGTGGTAAAAAATAAAATTACGGAAATGTGGTAAAACATGCTGGCTGGAGAATTTGGAATATGTCCAATAAAACTTCTAGGCACAAACTCAGGTGAGTAACTTGAGTACTATTTTATTACATATAAAAACCACTAGAGTTTAACTATTCAAATTTACCTAATAAAGTTAAAAGCACAATACTTGTCAGAAAGAATAGAATTTTTAAAAACTGCCTGCACCTACAATAGAAGGAACTTTCTAAAGTGGGGAAAACTAGGAATGAAGCCAAGCAGCTCATACTGCACAGAACACCTTTATAAATGAGAAGCAGTTTCAAAGTAATCATCCTCAGATGTTTGCTGTAGACTAATCTGCACAGACTGATCTGAAAACAATCTGGTCTAATTTTGTTCACCCACTAAGTAGATAAATCTACTTAGGCTTCCCCAAGTCAATGGATGACAACCCGCCAATTAAAGGTATTTTCCAACAAGAACTGCCTTCAGTACAGAAGGTCTCAATGCAAGGTTTCCTTCAGCTGGATCCATATGTAGACAATATTTATTATCACAACATCCATACAGTAATGGGGAAGATCAAACAAACCCAGATACTGATACGTGTCCTCTGCTTTATATAATTTTTTAAAATCTACAATTAATTTCTTTTATGGCTTGAAGAGGCAAAAAGCATTGCATATTTAGAAATTGCACTGATGAGAAAAGTAGAATTTCAGATTCTGCATGAGGATCGATATTCACAACCTATTTCCAAAGATACCTTGATGAGGCTGGCTTTAGCACAAGATAACTATGTTACAAGGGTCAGGATACTGATTAGCCTGATGACCACTCAAGACCAAGACCACTGTGGCTCTTCTACTGTCACCCTGTTCTCTTTCCACCCTCCAGCCACAAAATTGTTATATTCACTTATTGTGTATTGTTTAAATCCTAAATTGTGCACTCTTTGAGGCAGGAACTGGCCTTGTGTTGTTTGTATAATGCCTAATACAAGAGAAGTCTTTTAGGTATACCAGAATATAAAGTGGTCAACTTTGGATCTTGCAGAGGTACACATCTACTGAGCTGTACCATTAATAGACTATTTTGGCACTGAGTAAACAGATCTGACAGTTTAAATGTAGAAGCCATATGTTACACACAAAAAATTCAATCACCCATTTTAAGAAGCACAATATAAGCCAGGGGTCAGCAACCTATGGCACGTGTGCCAAGGACAGCATGCGAGCTGATTTTTAATGGCACGCTGCTGCCTGTTGGAGTCCCAGTAGGCAGCAGCGTGCCATTAAAAATCCTGGCCAGCCTGCTCTTCTCCAACCTCCGCTCCCCCAACTTCCCCACCCTGGGGGCAGAGGGCAGAAAGTTGGTCCTGCTGGCTCCCCTGCCTCTTCCCACAGTGTGCTGGATTCCTGCCCCTCCTCTGCCTCTCTGTCCCTCCCTCCCTGCCAGCCAATCAGCTGATGGCCCTTGCGAGTGAGCTGGTCAGGAAGGAGCAGAGTCAGCGTGCTCGCTGCTCCCGGCGGAGGCAGAGAAGAAGTGGAGGCAGGGCCGTGGGTGGGTGGAATAGGAGCGTATCCCCTCCAGCACTCTGTCCTGATCCCCCCCATACACACACACACACACACCTCCCAGCCCTCTGCCTTGACCCCCCCAAGATATACCCCAGCCCTCTGCTTGACTCCTTCACCCCCGCCCCACAACCCCAGTCCTGAATCTGGCATCCGCACACATACCCAGCCCCCCCGACCTGACATCTGCACCCTCCTCACATGCCCCCAGCCCTCTGCCTGAGCGTCTTGACCCCTCATACCCAGCCCCCACCACCCACGCACCCCACTCTTGACTCTTCCGGCCCTCTATCCCCTCACCCTGCGACAACGGGAACCCTGCACCCCCCACACACACACTCCCAACTACACCCCTTGCACCAAATGGGAGCTGCCCAGGTAAGCGCCCCATACCCAAACCTCCTGCCCCAACCCTGAGCCAGATTTTCATTCTAGCTCCTGGCCAGACCCTTCACCCCCAGCCCTGTGCTCAGTGCACTCCCACCCTCAGCTCAGTGAAGAGAGAGGAAGAGAATGGGCCAGAATCAGGGAAAAAGTAGGTACCCACTGAATGTGGGCAGGGCCGGGACTCCAGACCGACAGCGGGCTGAGCGGGTCCGGCAGCTGGGATCCCGGCTGGCAGGAGCCAATGGATGGAACCCAAGTGGTTGTTCAGAGTTGCAAACGCTTCAGAGTTATGAACAACCTCCATTTCCGAGGTTTTTGTAACTCTGAGGTTCTACAGTACTATTTTATGGTCCACTTCTGTCCCACAGATTTTCAACTTTTCTATTCTCTTTATACTTCACAGAGTATAAAATACCCATACTATGGAATTTGTTTATAATTAATGAATTATAAATAAGGCCCTATGTAACCAGTGGCAAGTAGAAATTATATTCTGCAACTGGAAATTCTGGGACAGTCTTACACAAACTATTAATTTCTTTAAGTATTTTAAATAGAAAAGGAATTAGTTTTAAACCACTACTACTCAGACCATAAGGTCTTTAGCAAAGAAGACCATCATGATAATGTCTACAGTATTAAAAGTGTATTGCAAAGTTAATGCAGGTGAACAGCATGTTTTCATCCTCCTTATTTCTCCCTACCTCCCACAAAGTTAAAAACATCATGAGCTCTAATGAGACTTCATTTGTCTAACAAAAATGAATGGCAGTTAAAACAAAAAATGCACCCTGTATGAGTGACCACTAATGAGGTTGCTGCAGTCTACTGTATTTGGCAAGGTTTAGAGCAGGGGTCTCAAACTCAAATGACCACAAAGGCCACATGAAGTCTAGTGAACTGGCTCAAGGGCTGCATCACTGACACCTCTACCCTCACTGCCCCAGCCCCGCCCCCACTCTTCCCCTTCCATGAGGCCCCACCCCTGCCCACCCCCTTCTCCAAAGTTCCCACCCCAACACTGCCCCTTCCTGAACCCCTCCTGCACCCCCTGGTGACAGGGGTGTGGGCGGGGGCTCAGAGCAGGGAGTTGGTGTGTGGGGTGCAAGAGGGAGGAGGGGTGCGGCAGGGGATTGGGGTGCAGAAGGTGGCTCAGGGCAGGGAGTGCAGGAGGAGTGTGGGATGTGGCAGAAGGCTCAGGGCAGGGAGTTGGGGTGCAGGAAGGGTGCAGGGTGCGAGCTCCAGCCCAGCGCTGCTTACCTAGAGCAGCTCCGTAGTGGCAGCGGCATGCATTGGGGCCAGGGCAGGCTCCTGGCCCCACGCCACTCTGCTCCAGGAAGCAGCTGGAACCACAGCTCCTGGGGGAACAGGATTGGGTACAGGGCTCCGCTGCAGCTCCTCCAGGTACCTCCCATGAAGCTCCCATTGGCCGCAGTTCCCTGTTCCCAGCCAATGGGAGCTGCGGGGGAAGTACAATGAAGCGAGGCAACGCAGAAGTCTCCTCCCTCCCCTAAAGGAGTGCTGCCAGCCGCTTAAGGGAGCGGCGTAGGGCTCGTGGCGCCACGGGGGACAATCCTGCAGGCCGGATTCAGCCTGTGGCCTGTAGTTTGCCCACCCCTGGACTGGAGGTAGGCAGAGCGGCGGGGGGCGCGGGGAGCTTGGTGGGCTGCACAGAAGAGTCCATACAGCCGTGTGTTTGAGACCCCTGGGTTTAGAGTATAAATTGAAGCCATTATTGTGGTTTTGCTTCCACCTACTAACAGCATTTAGCCTATACCATCTATATGAAGAAGCAAGCACGTGTAAAATTGTAAATGGCCTGTACTTCAGTCTCCTGGAGAGAAGGTGTTCTGTATCAGTCTGGCACTATTTACACTACGATTAGATCAAACTGTGCCGGAACTTTTTAAACACATAACTAAGTATTTTGGGGGGTTAAAAACGGGGGGGGAGGAGGTTAGCTGTAGATGAGGCCTAACTCAGTGCTCCTGCATCTAGATTCTTTTACTGCCCACATCACCATGATATTTGAATTCCATCAAACAATTATAATCTTTCTAATTTCCCTGCACTGTTTCATCAATATGCTGTAATACTATAACATTTCCAAACAGCCCACCAATAATCTGCACTTACAAATGCTTCCTGTGAAACTCCAGTATCTTTCCTTGTACTCTTTCCTGGTTTGGCAAGTATTGGTTTGTTTTTAGGTGATCATGATCCCCAGATTCATCGAAATCCCCAATCTCCGCTATGATAAAAAGTAATAGAACATGTCAGAATTTAAAGAAACTATACTTGAGTAAAGAAAATAAAGTTAATAATCTTCAATTCTAACTTTTCTATAAAATACTATTTACATAGTACTTTAACTTATTTGTTTTTATGATGATATTTATTGGCATTCCCACATCTGCAAGTTTTCACGTGGGGGTTTTTCCATAAGAGACAGGACCAAACTATCAATCAATGAGTTATCTTTATCTCTAAAAAGTCATATCAGACTAATTGCTTCCAATACTGTGAATTAGGGAGCCATTGTTGGGACTTAAGTGTGGTCTACACACAAAGCTGCAGAGCAGTTTAAATGCAACTTCGTGTTTAACTTGCGCCTGTAATTTATAGGTGCAAACTAAACGGATTTAAACCAGGTTTAAACTGATGAATGTCCACATAGGGCTTTGCACCTTTTAATTAAAATTAGTTTCAAACTGATTTAAGTTAAACCAATGCAATTTCTGTGTAGACAAGCTCAGAGTAGTTTTGTAGAATCATGATAAACATATTTTAGCTTAAGTTTCAAAAAGGACTGCTATAAACACATCAGAATTTTTTTTAAATAGTTATGAAAAATATCATGAAAGTATCTTGTTTAAAATTAGGCTGACCTATAAAACCAAGAAGTTTTAAACATGATCATCTTGTAATATATTAAGCCCAAAATATTTATATTCCTTTGTCACCTTTGCTTTTCTAGCATCCTAAGATTCACTCCTGACCACAGATGTTGATACTTACTCAGCTGTTCCATGTTGATTTGAAGTTCTCTCAAAAACACAAGATAGTGCTAGAAAATCCTTGGTAAGTTTTCATAGCACAAATCATTGGACATTATGTAAAACAGATTTGGCCTTCCAATAAGTGGAGTCATATTCCATTATTGTGTCTGAAGAGATGTTTCTTAAAACATTTTTGGTTTGGGTGGGCAGGGAGAAAGGAAGAATGTATCCCCTTTGTCTTATATTTAAGATTTGTAAATAAATGTCATTGCTTGTCTCCTTTAATCCCTAGGACCAGATTTTCAATGCTATTTTGGCACCTAAATGCCTTTGAAAATCTGGCCTTAGGGGCTTCAGGGCAAGCATCTTGAAGGTCCTAAACAGAAAACAAATCCATTCAGTTTCCACCTTGCTCCCAGATAGGAGCCCACCACCTGCCTTTCCAATTCTTCCTTCTCTCTAACTCTTCCTAGCAACAAGTCCTTCCCCAGAAGGATGATATTCTCACTATCAGGCCTGTTTTCTTGTGTTGCCAGACTCCTGCTCTAATTCCTTCCACTTCCTCCCTGCCCTCCGTATGTACACTGCCTTGTAGCCTGAAGTTGATTTGGAAACCGATATTGGGAAGAATTAAGGCAGATAAGAAGGGCAGGCCAGAAAATGAGCAAGATTACTGGCACTGGGAGGAGAGTCAGGTGAGAGTTACAACAGATAAGAATCTTGACTCAGACCCACCTTCCAGCAGCCAAAATTATATTGCTTTTAAGCACAACACTCCAAAGTGGCCTCCTTCCCAACCCCATGAAAATTGGCCAATCCTCATTATGTTAAATACATGGTGATCATCCAGTATGCAGAAGGTTAAAGATTAAAAAAAAAAACACGTAACTAATTAATCAATATTAGACTTGTGAAATAGAAAATACTTGTTTTAGGGTTTTTTCGTTTGTTGGGTTTTGTTTTGTTTTTTTAAATTATTGACATGCAGATAATGCTTTGGTGCGCTGATACATGATCTAGTTCAGTTTAACAGTGGCAACGTCAGTTTATGCTAGGATAGCCAACATACTAACACTGCAGAAGATGAGAGATGATCAGAGCTGCTGTGTTGTCACTGCAGGTTAATCGTTCCTCTGCCAAGTCTCTCTTGATTTGTAATGCAAACAGATACCTAAAAAGAAAGAGTGAAGAATATAATCTTTTGATGAGCTAAAGAAAACTCAACACTACCTACACAATAAAGCAGCTTCTACAAATATTCTTCTAAAAGTACATAAAACAGAACTCATCATTTCTCAGCGACAATCACATAAAATTAAAAAAGTAGTACATAACATAGGTAGGTCAAATCCCTAACTAATCTGGCCACATGAAGTAATTTAATAGTGTGATGGAGTCAACTGTCACAGGGGAACCAAACTCTTTGAAAAGCTTGGCTTATCAGAAAGCAGGTTTTAGAAAAGACGGTTACTCACCTTTGTAACTGTTGATCTTCGAGATGTGTTGCTCATATCCATTCCAATTAGGTGTGCGCGTGCGCCGCATGCACACTCATCAGAAGATTTTTACCCTAGCAACACTTGGTGGGTCGGCTGGGTCGCCCCCTGGAGTGGTGCCGCTATAGCACCAGATATATACTCCTGCCAACCCAACCGCCCCTCAGTTCCTTCTTGCCGGCTACTCCGACAGTGGGGAAGGAGCGCGGCTTTGGAATGGATATGAACAACACATCTCGAAGAACCACAGTTACAAAGGTGAGTAACCGTCTTTTCTTCTTCAAGTGCTTGCTCATATTGATTCCAATTAGGTGATTCCCAAGCCTTACCTAGGCGGTGAGGTCAGAGTGAGACGTTGCAGAATGCAAAACTGCTGAGCCAAAGGCTGCATTGTCTCTGGACTGCTGAACCAATGCGTAATGTAAGGCAAAGGTGTGAATCGATGACCAGGTAACAACGCGACATATTTCCTGGATGGGGACATGGGCCAGGAAAGTGGTAGATGAAGCTTGCGCCCAAGTAGAATGGGCGGTGAGATGGCTAGCCGGAATGTGAGCCAATTCATAGCATGTTCGGATGCAGGATGTCACCCAAGATGAAATTCATTGTGAAGAGACTGGCATGCCTTTCATCCAGTCTGCTACCGCTACAAAGAGCTGAGGCGAACGTCGGAAGGGTTTGGTTCTCTCGATATAAAAGGCGAGAGCCCTGCGGACATCAAAGGTATGTAGTCGTTGTTCCCGACACGAAGAGTGTGGCTTCGGGAAAAAGACTGGGAGAACAATGTCTTGATTGACATGAAAAGCAGACACCACCTTAGGGAGGAAAAAGGGGTGCGGTCGCAGCTGTACCTTGTCCTTGTGGAATACCGTATACAGGGGATCCGCTGTCAAAGTCCGAAGCTCCGATACTCGTCTTGCCGAGGTGATAGCAACGAGGAAGGCTGTCTTCCAGGAGCGGTACAGCAGGGAGCAGGTGGCCAGAGGCTCAAAAGGGGCACCCATAAGCTTGGCTAGCACCAGATCCCAGGTAGGGGTCGGGCGTCTGACTTGAGGGTACAACCGCTCCAATCCCTTAAGGAACCTGGAAAAGAGGTGTGAGAAAAGATTGAATTGCCACTTTCCCCGGGGCGGAAGGCGGAAATAGCTGCCAGATGCACCTTTATAGAAGAGACTGCCAGGCCCTGCTCTTTCAGGGACGATAGGTAATCCAGGACAGTAGGAACAGATACCTGTCCAGGGACTAAGTTACTCTGAGCACACTAGTAGAAGAAACGCTTCCACTTGGCGAGATATGTCGTCCTCATGGAAGGCTTCCTACTGCCCAAGAGCACCTGTTGGACAGAGGCAGAGCAACGCAACTCAGACTGGCTCAACCACACAGCAGCCATGCTGTGAGATGAAGAGATTGCAGGTCCGGATGGTGAAGCCTGCCAAAGTCCTGTGTTATGAGGTCCGGCCAGAGTGGCAGGGCGATCAGGTCTGCCACTGAGAAGTCAAACAACAGGGTGTACCAATGCTGCCTCAGCCATGCTGGAGCAATGAGGATCAGGTGGGCTCTGTCCCTGCAGAGCTTGAGTAGGACTTTGTGGATGAGCGGAAACAGTGGGAAGGCATAGAGTAGGTGCTCTTCCATGGGATCAGGAATGCGTCTGAGAGGGAGCCCGGGGAGCGTCCTTGGAAGGAGCAGAACACCTGGCATTTCCTGTTCTCTCAAAAGGCAAAGAGGTCTATGTGGGGAAAGCCCCACCTCCGGAAAACAGAATGGATAACGTCCAGATGAATCGACCACTCGTGAGACAGGAAGGACTTGCTCAGATGATCTGCCAGAGTGTTCTGGACTCCTGGGAGAAAAGACGCTACCAAATCGATAGAGTGGGCTATGCAAAAGTCCCAGAGGCGGATGGCTTCTTGATAAAGGAGAGAGGAGCGTGCTCCGCCCTGCTTGTTTATACAAAACATAGCCGTTGTGTTGTCTGTGAACATTGATACACAACAGCCTTGTAGATGGTCCCGAAACACCTGGCATGCTAGAACGACTGCTCTCAGCTCCCTCACGTTGATGTGCAGGGCCAGCTCTTGGGGCAACCATAGGCCTTGAGTGTGAAGGCTCCCGAGGTGGGCACCCCAACCCAGAGATGATGCGTCTGTGGTTAGGGCCACCAAGGGTTGCAGTGGGTGGAATGGTATCCCTGCACAGACCAGAGAAGGGTCTAACCACCAAGTGAGGGAGTCGAGAACCTTCCTGGGGATAGTGAGAACTGAATCCAGACCGTCTCTGTGTGGATGGTATATTGAAGCAAGCCAGGTTTGGAAGGGACGGAGACGTAGCCTAGCGTATTTGGTCACGAAGGTGCAGGAGGCTATGTGACCTACTAGGCCAAGGCAAGTGCGCACCGACGTTGTCGGAAAGGATTGGAGACTTCGAATTATTGAAGCCATTGTTTGAAAACGCGACTGAGGGAGGCAGGCTCTGGCCAGATTGGAGTCCAGAACAGCTCCGATGAAGTCTATTCTCTGTATGGGTGTCAGAGTAGACTTTTCTGTGTTGATCATGAGGCCTAGGCTCCCAAAGAGGTCTCCGACGATGCACAGGGCTGCAGTACTTGTGACTGGGAAGTCCCTCAAATGAGCCAATCGTTGACATACGTGTAGACGTGTACTCGACGACGCCGGAGGGAGGCGGCTACTACAGCCATGCATTTGGTGAAGACACACAGAGCTGTAGAAAGGTCAAAGGGAAGTACCGTGAACTGAAAGTGTTGGTGGTTGACCACAAAATGGAGGTACCGTCTGTGTGGAGGATAAATGGCGATGTGGAAATAAGCATCCTTCATATCAAGGGTGGCATACCAGTCTCCCGGATCTAGGATGATGGTCCCCAGGGATACCATGCGGAACTTCAGCTTTATTAGGAATTTGTTGAGTTCTCGCAGGTCTAGGATCTGTCGTAGACCTCCCTTTGCCTTGGGGATTAAGAAGTAGCTGGAATAGAACCCCTTGCCCCTCATGTCTTTTGGCACCTCCTCTATGGCTCCCAGCTTTAGGAGCACCTGGACCTCTTGTAAAAGGAATTGCTCGTGAGAGGGGTCCCTGAAGAGGGACGGGGGGGAGGGTTTGAAACAAACTGGAGGTGGTATCCCGTTTCCACTGTGCGGAGGACCCAACGATCTGAGGTTAGCTGGGACCAGGCAGGGAGCAATTGAGAGAGGCGGTTGAAAAAGGAGGGAGAAGGATCCGGTAGGATAACTGGTGGGCTGTCCTCGGGGGTCCCATCAAAAGTTTTGCTTGGGCCCCATTGGTGGTTTAGGAGGCACTTGACTTTGGGTTCCTTGAGGGCCAGACTGCCTCCGCTGATTCCCCCTGCCACGCCTTCTGGTAGCGCCCTGACGCAGCCTAGTCTGATTGTAAGGGCGGTGTGGCTGGGGCCGGAAGGACCTTCGTTGGGTCACTTGCATGTGCAAACCCAGGGAGCACATTATGACAGGGTTGTCCTTCAGAGTTTGCAACCTGAGGTCGGTTTTGTCTGAGAAAAGGCCCTGGCCCTCGAAGGGTAAATCCTGAATGGTCTGCTGCAATTCAGGGGGAAGGCCTGAAGCCTGGAGCCAGGAGATACGCCTCATCGTCACTCCAGATGCCAGAGTTCTGGCAGCCGAGTCCGCTGCATCCAGAGAGGCCTGGAGGGAGGTTCTTGCTACCTTTTTACCTTCTTCAAGTAGGGCCGTAAACTCTGGACCGGATTCCTGGGGAAGAAGCTCCGTAAACTTCCCCACGGACACCCACGTATTAAAGTTATACCAACTTAGGAGGGCTTGTTGGTTTGCCACCCTAAGTTGGAGGCCCCCAGTCAAGTATATTTTGCGGCCTAGGAGGTCCATGCGTCTAGCCTCCTTCGCCTTAGGAGCTGATGCTTGCTGGCCATGACGTTCCCGTTCGTTCACCGATTGGACAACCAGAGAGCAAGGAGGTGGGTGGGTGTAGAGATATTCATACCCCTTTGAGGGGACCATATATTTCCTCTCTACTCCCCTTGCTGTAGATGGAATTGAAGCTGGGGATTGCCAAATGGTGTCCGCATTGGCTTGTACAGTGCAGATGAACAGGAGAGCCACTCTAGTAGGTGCATAAGCCGATAAGATGTCCACGACTGGGTCCTCTATTTCAGTCACCTCCTCCATCTGCAAGTTCATATTCTGAGCCACCCACCTCAAGGTCTTGATGGGCCCTGAGATCGATTGGTGGAGGGCCTGAGGAGAATGTTCCTGCTACCGCCTCATCAGGTGAGGAGGAGGAGGAGGAGGAGAGACCTGGGACCAACGGGTCCTGAGGTGGGTCGTGTACTTGAAGGGTGTCATCTGCATCAGGTGGAACCTCGGTGACTGCAGATGGAATTGGAGCTTCGTTTGGGCCCGCAGGGGGAGGGTGGCTCACTGTCGCCTCTGGTATCCGGTGTTCTGACGAGGCCGACCGTTGAGCCACTGATGGGGCACCTTGGGCCTGGCGGTAAGCCCATGGTGTCCAGAAGGACCAGTGATGAGGCCCTTGTTCGTGGCTTTGTCTCTCTTGATATTGGCTGGGGACGTCAGAGTCACACTCCTGATGGTAGGATGCACTGCCAGCTTGAGACGATACTGATGTGTGTCTCGAAGGCCACAGTGGTGCCGAGAGACCCAGGGAGGGCGCCACGGTTCTTGATGCTCGATCCCGGGGCGGTACCAGGGAGCGGTACCAGGAGCTATGGCGGTAACGCGAGTGAGACCGGGACCCTCTGCCAGGAGGTTGACCGGGATCTCGAGTCCCTTCGTCTGGAGCGACTGCGGGACACACAGTACTGAGATCAGTGCTGAGGGCCTGATCGGTACTGGGAATATCTGTCCGGTGAATGAGATGTTGAACGTCGCCGCGAGTGCGACTGGTACCGCGATGGAGAGTGGTGCCAGGACTGCAAGCGGCGCCAGGAGCAGGAACGACGTGATCAAGAGCATCTGCGAGACCGTGATCTGGAATGACGTCTCTCTGGCCGACGGAAGGAGGCCTTACCAGGGCCAGCTTGCCGATGGATTGAACAACCCGCACCGGCGGTGCCGGGGGTTGAGGATGTATTGGCTCCATCATAGCAATGAGCTCCCTTGCCGTAGAGAAGGTCTCTGGTGTAGAAGGGAGAGCAAGCTCAATCACAGCAGGAGCCAGGGAGCTGTCTGGCACCGGACTCAACGGCCCCTGTGGGACCAGAATCGACGGTGCCGCGCTAGGTAGAGCTGCAATCTGCGGTGCCGGTGTCAACGGTGCCCGACGAACCGTCTTAGACGAGCGCTCCTTCTGCGAGGCTAGAGTCTAAGCACTATGTCATTTCCCAGTCAGGGAAAGGGAGTGGTGCCGAGGAGTCGGTGCCGGTAGACGACGGTGGCGGGACTCCTTCTCGGTACCGGAGTGATCCGGTGCCGAAGGGGTGCTCCTTACCAAGGCAGGCTGTTGGGCGCTTGGTACCGATGTTGCAGGACTAAGTGCCGACTCCATAAGGAGCTGCTTCAATCGAAAGTCTTACTCCTTCATCCTTGGTTTAAATGACTTGCAAATGCGGCACTTGTCAACAAGATGGGATTCCCCTAGGCACTTGAGGCAGGAGTTGTGGGGATCCCCTATTGGCATCGGCTTCTGGCACGCTGAGCACAGTTTGAATCCCAGTGCCTTGGGCATGGCCCCGCACCGGGGTGGAGGAAAGGGGCTAATCCCCGATCCCCCCTTCAACTATATACACTAACTATGAATAGAAGTACTAACACTAACTATAACTACAAGAACTTGAACTATAAACTCTGTAAAGAGCAAAGGACTAAGAGAAGCTAGGGATGTGGAGATCAGCAAAGCCGCGCTCCACAGTTCAACGACGGGTGGTAAGAAGGAACTGAAGGGCCGTTGGGTCGGCAGGGGTATATATCCGGCACTATAGCGGCGCCACTCAGGGGGCGACCCAGTCGACCCACCAAGTGTTGCTAGGGTAAAAATCTTCCAACGAGCGTGCACGCAGTGCGTGCACATCTTATTGGAATCGATATGAGCAAGCACTCGAAGAAGAAAGTCTGTTTCGACCTCAGGATTAGATCTCGGTTATGGTTCAAAGGGTTTCATCTACCCACACAGTGGGGGAGGTGCATGGCTAATAACATCTTATTAGCAAAGTGTAGAGAGTAGGAGGAGTGTGGGGTCCTATAAATCATCTAACTCAGCCTGAGAAGATACAGCACTGGGGAAAGATGATACTGGACTTGAGACTTTGGCTGGAGCTTGCCTATTTAAAGAAACTATGGACTGTTCAGTGACTAAAAACTTTGGGCAAGCTGATATACCAGTAGCTGTGAAGAAATGGGACTGAATGCAATGGGTGAATCTGCTGGTGTAATACTTGTGTTTTAATAATTTGTCTGTCTGTTCTTCCTTCCCCTACCCCTACCCTTATGTAGTAGGCAAATCATCTTGGCCCAACAGGAGTACCCAAAGAAAGTGCATTTTTACCCCCAATCTCTGTTTAAAGAATTTGTAATAAACCTTTGTAGTCTCAGTCATCAAACCCACAGACTGACTTGCTATTCATTCTATGGGAGTAACATCAGAGCCTTTAATTTAACTGCTCAGCCCATCCTTCAGACCACTGATGGTTTGGGACTTTGTGTAGAAGCTTTATGTGGAATGGAAACAGACTGACTTCCCACTTCAAAAAAATTCTAAAATGACCATCCTATCAATTTCCTTGTTGATCAATCACAAAACCTGCAAGGTACACATTATTCTTAATTTACAGTTGGGGGAAACACCAATTATTTATATGAGAATAATTAAGGTTCTTTGATGTAGTCAGTTTAGAGCCCATTGTAGGTAGGTGCACATGTATCTCCTGTGCATGAGATCACCATCTTTTGAATAGCAGTTCTGTCAGGATTGAGCACATGCCCTGTGGCTCCTCATGCTTCTATGAGAAGGCATAAACGGTGGAATGGCCACCACACTTCCTCAATTCCTGTGCAATTCACAGTGCATGTTAGCTGAGGTCACCAAAAGCAGGGGTGGGCAAACTACAGCCCACAGGCCACATCCAGCCCATCAGACTTTTTAATGTGACTCTCAAGCTTCTGCCAGGGAGTACGTGTGCAGAATTCATGTCTCCTCCCCCCCCCCCCCGATTTCTGTGCTTCCCCACAGAAAAATGACTTCTGACAGGAAAGCGAAGGGAAGCTCCAAGAGCCATCATGAGCCTCTCTCGGCAACACAGGCAGCTTGGCTCAGTAGGGACGTAAATCACAGCCAGGGGAGGTGGGAGCGGGGCAGTCATGTGAGAGAGAGAGAGAGAGAGAGAGAGACTGACTCTCGGGCGCTCGGTGTGGAGTGGCAGAGCTTCAGAGTGTTTCTGAGGAGGTAGGCATGGGACAGGCTCTGTCCCTTCAGACAGAGCAGAATGTAGCAGCTTGCCTGCCTAAGTGAATTGTTCCCACTGTCTTTTTGAATTCCCCCAGGAGTATAAAACAGGTGTAAAAGTTTTAAGGCTCCTTCACATTGCCAGAGGGGTGTACAGGACAGTATGGCCTTATAAATGCTTATGGGGATTTCGTGATTAGAACTGCCTACATTTTTGGACTGACAACATTTCCTATCAAAATGTGCTCCATAAACTGTTTGCTACTGACCTTTCTGGAGATGATCAGTAGCCAGTATAAACTGTGAGTTTGATTCCCCAGCCCTCAGTTGTCTATGATGCAACACCGATCATGTGGCTGTGTAGCAGGGTGGTCACCCCGCTCCTGCCCTGAAGGGCTTAAAAACAGCCCTGGGAGAGGGCTGTGGTAGGAAAAGCAGCTACTAGGCTGATTGGGGAAGCAGCTGCCGCTGGGCCATGCCCCAGTCAGGCCTCAGCTGGCCCTATATAAGAGGCTAGGAGCCAGGAGCTCAACAATCCCTCTCTGTGTTCAGAGAGAGAAGGGCCTGGCTGTAGGGAGGTTAACCAGGTATCTGGAGTGAAGCAGGGCTGGGGAAAGGCCAAGGGAGCCGGGGAGCTCTGGCCTAGGAAAACCCCAGGCTGCAGGCCTGGTAAGGCCTATTAGATACTGGGTTGCAGGGGCAGCCCACGGGTAACCAGAGGCAGCAGGTCCAAACCCCTTTACCTGTGATGAGTGGCTTATACTGCAGTTTGCCCTAGTGAACAGGGCCTAGATGGAGACTAGGCTGTAGCCAAGACTGAGGAGAAGTGGGGACGGTGGGTGGGGGTTCCCCTGGGAGAGGGAGACCCAGAACTGTGGGGGTACTGCCAGGGGGCAGCACCCAGTTAAAAGGGGCGCCAGGGTCCTGGGAGGGACACGAGGGCCAGCAGTGGTAGCGGATCACCAGCTAACAGAGGGCACTCCTGGGTCAAAGAGCTAATTCCCAGAGACAACCCAGCAGGAGGCGCCACAGGGGTGAGTCCACTCGCTTACAGGCTGCATATATTCGTTGACTAATAACTAGAAATAAAGGGTCAAATCTAGCTACATTACGATTAGATAAGGGAGTGTGGGGATTTTCTCCAATGCTCCCCACTCCTATTCTCCATCTATTGTATTGTAGTTTAAATAAACTACTGAAATAATGGAAACCAGAGTGATTATATTGCCTTATTTTGACAAATAAAAACATGCAGAATTTTAAAATACTGTGCACAGAATTCCCCCAGGAGTAACTGATTCAAATGGAACTCAGAACACCTTGGAGATGAAATTTCAGCACTGCTTTGTGCCTATGAAATGCTGTGTAGGAAAGGTCACCTATAAGTGCTTGGAGCTCACTCTCTCTTCTAGATGAAGTGACAGCAACTAGAAAGACAATCTTCAGTGAGATGAAGTAAGAAGCACTCTGAAAGGGGCTCGCAGGGAAGCACCTCGAGTATCAACACTACAACAATGAGGTCCCAGGCAGCAGCAAGTCCTGACTTCTGCTACCTTTGTAGCCAATTTTCTCAAAACACAAAAATCAACAGTGAGATCCACTACAGGATCTAGTGCGCAAGTGCTTCTTTTAGGAAATTACCCTGACACACTAAGACAGAACACCAAGATTCAGGTCTATAAGACAACTGTTATTCCTACACTCCTTTATGGATGCGTAACCTGGATGACTCATCGACAGCACCTCAAGAGTTTGACTGGTAGGTGTAGCAGGAAGAGAGACTGAGATATAAGCCCTTGTATTAGAGGCCTGATATGAGGCTTGAGCTAAAGTAGTGGGCAAGATTTGCTAATATAAAGAGAAGTTAGCGAAAGTTAGGCTGTGAGCAAACGTCAGGCTCTGCCTGTTTTGCAAGTTTACAGAATTTGGCAAGAACAGGCCTAATATTGCAGAAACACACATTTTTAAAAAGTGCTAGGCACAGAATACTTACACAAGAGTGGTACCAGAACATCCCTATATTAAGGATGGTACAAAAACATTTCCCAAGGATAACAGGAACACACTAACCCCTTTTAAAATATAAGGTCAGGATGACAGCATAATAGAGATGTTTTGATTGAACCAACATGTATAAGGAGATGAGTGATAACTTGGCACTTCAGGGGGCAGTAACTATGTTAGAGGTGCAATATGTAACTCGTTTATATTAGGTGTGACAAGGCTCCGACCTTGTCTCAGTGGGTCCTGTGCTTCCTGGTGGATTACGCTAGCCTCAGAGGCTCACTATAACCCTCTACATAGCCCTTCTCTCTCTCTCTCAAGCTAAGGGTCACAGCCTACTGAGCCTTTTTCATCATAAGCCAGCAAGGGACGTGAGGAGAAGCAACCCTCCCTCGCATAGTCTTTGTCTCCCAGTCTCAGTGAATTAACTGGGAAAGGGGAGAGCATGGGCCTGCCCTCTATTCTGGGCCCTAGAACCCTAATAGTAGCAGCTATTGGAAGCTGGCTTTTTGGAAACAGGATGGAGTACAAGTCCCTTGGCCACTTCCCCACAGCAGCCCCCACTTCCTCAATATCTACTTCACTCCTGGGAAACGAGGTGGGGTGGAGGCAGGGCCTAGTGCAGAGCAGGAAGGTGGGGTGGAGGCAGGGCCTAGTGCAGAGCAGGAAGAGGCGAGATGGGGTGGGAGTTTGGGGGAGGGGGTCGGGTGGGGGTGGGAGTGGAGCCTGGGGCAGAGTGGGAGATTGAGCCAGCTCTGGGACCCAGAGGAAGTCTGCGCTTGCAGGTCCTCAAGGAATATTACCAGCACACTGAGCACTTGTCCAAGATGTGCATCTTCTGCCTGGGGGAGAGCCAATGACTCTGTCCATCAGTGAGGGGAATGAGGCAGTCACAAGACTGGCAGGGTTTGAACCCTAATGGTTTGGAGTCCGCCATAAGAGATGAAGGTTGGCACAAAGTGCCTCATCCCACTGTGCGGGAAGAGAGATACCATCCTACTGTGCAGGAAGGAGAAGGAGGAAAATGAAATTTCTTCACCCAATTAGTGAAAAGGAATGAATTTGAAAGTAGTTGCTTTCATCTTGCTGCCACAGGTAAGAGTGAACTGAGGGAGAGTCCCGGCCACTCCATCCTTTATAACCTTGCACAGGACTCCAAGGTATTACAGAGCACATGCATGACCCTGACAGACCCTGCTATTCAAAAGATTCCAATATTGCAAAGACTGGCATCATGGGCTGACTGCAGGGGGGAACTGACATATTGATAGTGACAAAGAATGTAGGGATAAGTCTGGAAAAGGAGAACAAGTAGCT
Organism: Chelonoidis abingdonii; assembly: GCF_003597395.2. Classification (NCBI taxonomy): domain Eukaryota; kingdom Metazoa; phylum Chordata; order Testudines; family Testudinidae; genus Chelonoidis; species Chelonoidis abingdonii. The sequence goes on from NC_133776.1 coordinate 57,070,191, forward strand.
TATTTTCAGTGCACTAGAGAAGGGAGAGCAAGTGGAGGGATGCAAAGAAATGGGTGACATGGTCAAAGCGTTAGGCTAGGAAAATGCTCTTTGAAGCAACATTCTGACTAGATATGAACAGGGCAAGATCACATTTGTCAAGGCTACAGGAAAGGATGTTACAGTAACCAAAACAGGACATGATCAGATCCTGGATGAGACTTTTAGCTGTGAGGATGAATAGAAAAGGCTGTGCCTTACCGATGTTATGCAGGAAAAAAAAAAATCAGCAATATTTAGACATAGCCTGGATACAAGACCTTAGAGAGAGGTTCAAGTCTGATATGAAACCCGTTACAAGCCTGAGTCACCTGAGAGTATGCCTACACTACAAAATTATGTCAATTTTATAGAAATCAATTTTACACAGTCAATTGCGTATGTCCACATTAAGAGCATTAAGTCAGCGGAGTGTGTCCTCACTACCATGGCTAGCATCGACTTACGGAGCAGTGCACAGTGGGTAGCTATCCCACAGTCTCTGCCATCCATTGAAATTCTAGATTAAGCTCCCAATGCCTGATAGGGCAAGAACACTGTCACAGGTGGTTTTGGGTACATGTCGTCAGCCGCCTCTTCCTCTGTGAAAGCAACGGCAGATAATTGTTTTGCGCTTTTTTTCCTGGGTTACCCATGCAGATGCCGTAACACAGCAAGCATGGAGCCCACTCAGCTCACTGTCACCGCTGCTGTTGTGGGCAAGTCTACTGTGGGGGCTGCTGTGATCCAAGTAGCCAATGTAATCATTAGAAGAGCACAGCAAGGCGCGCTGCGCATCAGAGAGGCTTTGAAAACCAGTTTCATGACTGGCCAGGCGTGAGTGAGTGAGTGAGAGAGAGTGTGTGCGTGTGTGTCCTTGATGCAAACCCACCCCCTTTGTTGATTTTAATTCTCTGTAAGCCAACCACCCTCCCTCCTTCGAAATAAAGTAACTATTGTTTCGAAACCATGCATTCTTTCTTTATTAATAATAAAAAAAAAAGAGAGATAACAGACAAGGTAACCTAGGTGGGGTGGGGGAGGAGGGAAGGATGAGACCACATTAATTTTTAGCGTGGCTACAATAAGCAAACTGTTTGAATGACAGCCTTCTGTTGCTTGGGCCATCCTCTGGGTGGAGTGGCTGGGTGCCCAGAGCCTCTCCTCCCCATCCGTGTTATTGGGCATCTGGGTGAGGCGGCTATGGAACATGGGGAGAAGGGTAGGCAGTTATACAGTAGATGCAGCAGGGGTCTGTGCTTTTGTTGGCTTTCCTGCAGCTCCAACAGACGCGTCACCATGTCTGTTTGCTTCCCCCATTAGCCTCAGCATCGCGTCCTGCCTCTGCTCTTTGTGCTCACTTAATTCTTACCTGGCTTCTGCTACTGAATGCCTCCATCCATTAAGCTGTGCCCTATCAGTGCAGGAGGACTGCATGAGCTCGGAAAACATGTCATCACGAGTGCGTTTTTTTTCACCTTCTAATCTGCAATAACCTCAGGGACAGAGATGATATGAGGAGCGTAGAAATATTCTACGCTCTGTGATTCTGGAGGGACTCCATGGTCACCTGTGCTGCTGAGTGCTGCTGAGCTCGCCACACTGACCAAACAGGAAATGAAATTCAAAAGTTCCCATGGCTTTTCCTGTGTACCTGGCTAATGCATCGGAGTTCAAATCAGTCACAATGAAGCACTGTGGGATAGCTACCAGAGGACAATACCGTCAATTTGCATCTGCACTACCCCAAATTTGTCACAGCGAAGTCAATCTTAGCGCTACTTCCCTTGTCGGGGAGGAGTAAAGAAGTCGATTTTAAGACCTTTAGGTCGACAGAACAGGGTTGGTAGTGTGGACGCAGCCATTTTTAAATTGACCTAACACAGCTAAATTCGACCTAACACCATAGTGTAGACCATGCCTAAGGTTATGAGGAGAGCACAGATGTGGGACCTAAATTTGTGCTAGCAGGAAGAGAGGAGAGAAGAGAAGATCAAAGTGAAGAGAGGAAGAGAAGAAGGTAGAGGTGGTGAGAACTGCAGAGAGGTGGAGGTAACCGGGAAGGAGCTAGTTGCAGGACAGAGGAAGACAGCTGCTAGGATGCAGAAGAAATGTCTGCTGAGAGGCAGATGGTCAAGATTACAACCATCCTGGGGAAGATCTGTTACAAGCAGATCTCTCCAAATCACATTACCTGTTGGTGATGAAGGGACAGGACCAGGGTACATTTACAGATAGTAACATGCTGAAGATATCAATTATTTACTAACTTTTTAAAATCTGACATAAATAACATGCTGAATATGATAAGCAGATCAGCAGAAGCTGTTACAGATGTAATCTACTAACCTGATGGATTCCTGCTATTTGACAATTAACCATTTATTAAAACATTTATCACTTAATCCTTCTAAAAACTATTTATAAATGTACAATATAAAGAGTGACCATTTCCTCTACATAACTGCCTCCTTCAATGGTAACACATTGACATGTTTGGTAGACAGAAATTGCCCCCGCCGACCTGCACCGTTATCTATTCATGCAAACTTTCACTACTTTTTACAGCCACAGGCATCATCTACCACCTGAATCATTAAGATAGCTATTTCTGTTAGAAATGTGAGTTTCTAATAGAAATGTTCCCCCACCTTCCCTAAAAGCTAACCTTTATTGTTATAACAGAGAAAATACCTCTTAGGTGAGCTTATTTCTATCTTCTCTTCATGTCCGTATTTTTAACCACTAATGAACATTAATTACTTTGAAAGATATTTTACCTGGTGTATTCCTCTTGCAGCTGACCAGGGTCAGGAGGGAAAAACTTTACAGCTAGACGAAGCACTGTGTTCTTTGGCCCTATGAAAAAATATTAAACAGTTTTACAAACAAATATCTCTAAACAGAATAAGGAAAGGAAAGGACTTATAACAATAGAATTTTAAATGAAGGAGACAAAACAGGCAGTTTGAATTACTTGTTACGGTTCAGTTTATCAATTAATTCCCAAATCTCCTCTAGTGACACCTCAGTCTGTGACAATTCCTCTGATTTGTCACCTACAAAAGCCGGCTCAGGTTTGGGAATCTCCCTAATATCCTCAGCCATGAAGACTAAAGCAAAGAATCCATTTAGTTTCTCCGCAATTACTTTATCGTCTTTAAGCGCTCCTTTTGTATCTCGATCGTCAAGGGGCCCCACTGGTTGTTTAGCAGGCTTCCTGCTTCTGATGTACTTAAAAAACATGTTATTACCTTTTGAGTTTTTGGCTAGCTGTTCTTCAAACGCCTCTTTGACTCTTATTACATTTTTACACTTAATTTGGCAGTGTTTATGGTCCTTTCTACTTACCTCACTAGGATTTGACTTCCACTTTTTAAAAGATGCCTTTTTCTCTCTCACTGCTTCTTTTACATGCTTGTTAAGCCACGGTGACTCTCTTAGTTCTTTTACTGTATTTTTTAATTTGGGGTATACATTTAAGTTGAGCCACTATTATGGTGTCTTTGAAAAACACCCATGCAGCTTGCAGGGATTTCACTTTAGTCACTGTACCTTTTAATTTCTGTTTAACTAACCCCTCATTATTGCATAGTTCCACTTTCTGAAATGAAATGCCACAGTGTTGGGCTGTTGAGATGTTCTTCCCAACACAGGGATGTTAAATATTGTTATATTATGGTTTCCAAGTGGTCCTGTTATAGTTACCTCTTGGACCAGCTCCTATGCTCCACTCAGGACTAAATCAAGAGTTGCCTCTCCCCTTGTGGGTTCCCGTACCAGCTGCTCCAAGAAGCAGTCATTTAAAGTATCAAGAAATTTTGTGTGTGCATTTTGTCCTGAGGTGATATGTTCCCAGTCAATATGGGGATAATTGAAATCCCCCACTATTACTGAGTTCTTAATTTTGATAGCCTCTCTAATTTCCCTTAGCATTTCATCATCACTGTCACTATTCTGGTCAAGTGGTCGATAATAGATCCCTAATGTTATATTTTATTAGAGCATGGAATTACTATCCATAGAGATTCTATGGAACATGTGGATTCACTTAAGATTTTTACTTCATTTCATTCTACATTTTCTTTCACATATATTGCCACTTCCCCCACCCACGACCTGTTCTGTCCTTCCGATATATTTTGTACCCTGGAATGATTGTGTCCCATTGGTTGTCCTCAGTCCACCAGGTTTCTATGATGCCTATTATATCAATATCCGCCTTTATCACGGGGCACTCTAGTTCACCCATCTTATTATTTAGACTTCTAGCATTTATATACAAGCACTTTAAAAAATTGTCCCTGTTTGTCTGCCCTTTTCTGATGTGTCCGATTCTTTTTTATGTGAATGTTTCTCGTCTGATCTGGCCCCTAGATTATCCTCTTCCATCCTCTCCTCCTGACTAAAACCTAGAAAATTCTCTATCAATAGACTTTCCTCTAAGAGAAGTATCTGTCCGATTCACGTGCTCCTCTGCAGCAGTCGGCTTTCCCCCCATCTCCTAGTTCAAAAACTGCTCTGCAACCTTTTTAATGTTAAGTGCCAGCAGTTTGGTTCCACTTTAAGCGGAGCCCATCTCTCCTGTATAGGCTCCCCCTATCCCAAAAGCTTCCCCAGTTCTTAATGAATCTAAACCCCTCCTCTCTACACCATCGTCTCATCCATGCATTGAGACTCTGAAGCTCTGCCTGCCTACCTGGGAGCTGGGACTGGGAGCATTTCTGAGAATGCCACCATAGAGGTCCTGGATTTCAATCTCTTCCCTAGCAGCTTAAATTTGGCCTCCAGGATGTCTCTCCTACCCTTTCCTATGTCACTGGTACCTACATGTACCATGACCACTGGCTCTCTCCAACACTACACAGGGCTGCACCCTTGAGAACAGGGCTGTTAACAGGGAGTTTCACAAGGGAGTCCTCTAGGTGAAGGAGGAGCAAACAGAAACCTTGGGGTAAGTGGCTGTCTATAGTGTGTGTTTGTGTTTGGGGGTTACTTGCTGTATGCTGAGCTTGTGTTTGTATGTCTGTCTGTTTGAAGGACCGTGTGCTGTGGCTGGCAGCTGTGAGCTTCAAAGCAAGGTTTGAAAGGTAGAAGCATCTGTTAATTGGCTGAGCCTTAGTCAGTGGGCGGGACTATCAAGAAGGTCAGGGCTTTATAAAGCAGCGAGCAAGCAACCAGGGAGTTTTGTGAACAGGGCTGCTAACAGGGAGTTTCACAGGGGAGTGGGAAGGGGACAAGGTTCACTTGCAATTTCTTAAAACCTGTAAACTAAACTATTTTCAGAACTTCTTGATTTAAACAATACCCTTTCATTAAATAGGTAGCTGTAGAAGAGAATGCAGCAGAGTGGGGGTTACCCAGTTTATTGCACTGAGTGCAGCATGTATGATTACCTGCCCTGCGGGCGGATGGCGTATGTGTGCATTTGGTGCAAGGAGCTCCTGGCCCTCAGAGACCACATACAGGCTTTGGAGGCCAAGGTGACGGAACTGGAGGAGCTAAGGGAGGCAGAGAGGTAGGTTGATGAGGCTTTCCGGGACACTGTAGAATTGTCCCACCTCCGGTCAGACAGCCCTGCGCTGCTGAGGAGGATGAAAGGTCCAGGGAAGTAAAGCCGTCAACGGGAGCAGAGGGAAACCTTCCCATAGTTGGGACCCTTCTTCCAGTTGATGTTGGGGTATCCTCTCACATTGAGGTTACCTCTCTGGGGAAGGGAACTCCAGTCACTAGGAAAAGGCAGGTGCTAGTAATGGGAGAGTCAATCATTAGAAACAGACAGCTGAATTTGTGTTGACCGGGAGAACCGTATGGTGACTTGCCTGCCTGGTGCGAAGGTTGCGGATCTCTCAAGGCATCTAGATAGACTTATGTGTAGTGCTGGGGAGTAACGGTCTCAAGTTGCAGTGGGAGAGGTTTAGGTTGGATATTTGGAAAAACTATTTCACTAGGAGGGTGGTGAAGCACTGGAATGGGTTACCTAGGGAGGTGGTGGAATCTCCATCCTTAGATGTTTTTGAGGTCAGGCTTGACAAAGCCCTGGCTGGGATGATTTAGTTGGGGATTGGTCCTGCTTTGAGCAGGAGGTTGGACTAGATGACCTCCTGAGGTCCCTTCCAACCCTGATATTCTATGATTCGAAGGAGAGATTAATAAGACTGGGACTCTTCAGCCTGGAAAAGAGACAACTAAGGAAGAGGATATGACAGAGGTCTACAAAATAATGATTAGGGGGGAGAAAATAAATAAGGAAGTATTATTTACTCCTTCTCATAACACAAGAACTAGGGGTCACCAAATTAAATTAAGAGGCAGTAGGTTTAAAACAAAAACAAATGCAAGTATTTCTTCACACAACGCCATGGCTATTGGCCATTGTTGGAAGACAGAATACTGCATTAGATGGACCATAGGTCCAACCCAGTATTGCCGTTATGTTCTTAAATACACTATGAGCAAGAAAAACACTAAGGAAAGTCTAGGTCCTCTATTTAAAAGGGAAGGAGAATGACAAGAAGGTAGTTGAGGTTTTTAATGAGGTGTTTAATGTCTAAATTGCTTCAGTCTTTACTAGAAAGTTTATTGATGACCAGATACTCAACACAATTAATATTAATGGCAAGGGGAAACGAGTCAAAATAGGGAAAGAACATCTTAAATATTTAGATAAATTAAATATATTCAAGTCGGCAAGGCCTGGTGAAATCCATCCTAAGGTACACAAAATATAAATGAAGCAATCTTGGAATCATTAACAATTATCTCAGAGTTTAGGGAGGATGGGTCAGGTCCCAGAGTACTAGAGAAGGGCAAAAAAGGATCTGGGGAATTACAGACCAGTCATCCTAACTTCAATATCTGGAAAGATACTGGAACAAATTATTAAACAATCAATTTATAAGCATCTAGGAGGATAATAGGATTATAAGAAATAGCCAGCATGGATTTATCAAGAATAAAATCATGCCAGAGTTATTGGCTTAGTGATAGGGAGGAAGCAGTAGATGTGATGTCAAAAATGTTACTTAAAATAAAGATACACCATCCCAACATGACACTCAAACTAAGGAAATGTGGTCTAGATGAAATTACTATAAAATGGGCGTACAACTGGTTGAATGACCACACTCAAAGAGTAGTTATCAATGGTTTGCTATCTGATTAAGCAGATATATCCAGGGAGATCCCGCTGAGGGGTCAGTCCTGGTCTGGTACTATTCAATATTTCCATTAATGATTTGGATAATGGAGTAAAGAGTATGCTTATAAAATCTGCAGATGACACCACACTAGGAGGGATTACAAACATTTTGGAGGACAGGATTATAATTCAAAACAACCCTGACAAATCTGAGAATTGGTCTGATTTCAACAAGATGAAACTCAATTAGATCAGTACAGAATACTTCACTTAAGAAGTAAAAATCAAATGCACAACTACAAAATGGGGAATAACTGGCTACATGGTAATACTGCTGAGAAGGCTATAGGGTTATAATGGATCACAAATTGAATATGACTCACTGTGATGCTGTTGCAAAAGAAGACTAATATTCTAGGATGTATTAACAGGAGTTTCGTACGCAAGACAAGATAGGTGAGGCCTCAGCTAGAGTATTGCATCCAATTCTGGGTGCCACACTTTAGGAAAGATGTGGACAAACTAGAGAGTCCAGAGGACAGCAACAAAAAATGGTAAAAGGTTTAGGAAACCTAATCTTTGAGGAAAAATTAAAAACCAAATGGCATGTCTAGTCTTGAGAAAAGAAGACTGAGGGAAGACCTGATAATCTTCAAATATTTTAAGAGCTGTTATAAAGAGGGCTGTGATGAACTGATCTTCATGTTCACTGAAGACAGAATAAGCAGTAATGGGCATAACATGCAGTAAGGGAGATTTAGGTTAGTTATTAGGAAAACCTTTCTAAGTTAGCGTAGTGAGGCAATGACTCACCTCCTTCTGGTTGTCTCTGTAATTAGCTCTCCAGCATATGGAATGCCTCCTACTGGCTGGTGTCTCACCTGCCGCTGGTCCCTGTGTCCCTCCTGGACCTCAGTGCCCTTTACCTTGGAGTTCTGCCCACTGCAGTACCCCCACATACTGGGTCTCCCCTCCCAGGGGAACCCCCAACCCTCTAGACGCACCTTAGCTCAGTGGCGTCCGCCAGTTGTCATCCAGCCCCTTTCTCAAGGGACAGACTGCGGTCCATAATGGCCACTCATCACCAGCAAAGGGGTCGGACCAGCTGCCTCTGTCTATTGCCAGGCTGCACTCCTGCAGCCCCAGTACCTTCTTAGGCATTAACCAAGGCCTCAGCCTAGGGAGTTGCCAGGCTGGAGCTCACCAGCTCCTTTGCCCTTCCCCAGCACTGCTCAGTCTCAGGTATCCTTGCTCCTTCAGGCAGCTGGGTCCTTCTCTCTCCAGAGGGAGAGTCTGCCTGCCTTCTCCCCAGGAGCCCTTCTTATACTGGCCCAGCTGGGTCCTGATTGGCTGCCTCAAACCCACCCATGATTGGCTTCCTGGGGCAGCCCTTTCCCAAGGCTGTTTTAACCCCTTCAGGGTGACCACTCTGCTACAGGTAGTTAAACTATGGATCTGGTTACCAAGGGAGATTATGGAATCCCTATCACTGGAGCTTTTTAAAATCTGCTGGATGGTCTAGGTTTACTTGGCCCTCCTTCAGCATAGGGGGCTGGACTGATGACTTGCCAGGGTCCCTTCTACCCCTACTTTTCTATGATTCTATAATTATGATTTAACTATGTAATCAGGCAGGGTAATAACACACAGATACCTGTACTTTTTATAAATATCATATGCCCCTCAATGTATTTCCCAGTTCTCCACATGTTTAGACAAATCTCTCTGTTCCTATCCTCTTAGCAGCCATGCTGACAGAGAGATCCTTGGCTGGGAGCAGAGAGGAAACAGTGTTCTGTAGGATTAGATATGGCCAGACTTTCAGACCAACTCCACCCAAGCAATTAGAGAACAAGAGCTGCTACAACTACAAGAGAAGCTTTGCCTCTCCTGAGCTTGGTAAGGACCTTTGCTATTAGAAAGAATGGGGAAAAACTGCAGAGAACACAGAAGCTGCTAGTACCAATAAGGTTTTTGCAAGGTGGGCTGTTCAGAAGAATGGTGAATAGATTTATTTTTGATGTCCTCCACTGGGAATCCATCCCACTATCACCTGAGCCACTGATTATTTGTGAGGATCAACACCAGACAGTGTCTCTTCCTGACAGCCAAGTGGCTGTTGGGAGCGTGGCTGGCTCCAAGGTTTTTGCCGCCCCAAGCGGCGGCGGGGGCGGGGAGCTGTAATCGCGATCGGCAGCGGGTCGAAGAGCCGGATGTGCCGCTCCAAGCACCTACTTGCTGCCCTGGTGCCTGGAGCTGGCCCTGGTTGGGAGCATCTTGCAGGACAGTGCCTAACTACATATATATAAGGCTTCAAAAACAAAAGTCAATATCCTATCCGTTTCTGCTTGTTGAGGTAGAATATAGTAACCTGATCACTTGTAAAAACAACTAGGAGTCCTTGTGGCACCTTAGAGACTAACAAATTTGAGGGTGTCTCATCTTTTCATGTGCTGTATATTTATACCTGCTTACTGTATTTTCCACTCCATGCATCTGATGAAGTGATTATATCCCATGAAAGCTTATGCCGAAATAGCACGGTTAGTCTCTAAGGTATCAGAAGAACTCCTCATTGTTTTTAGTGATACAGACTAACACGGCTACCCCTCTGAAACCTGACCATTTGTGTAAATCAGGAGCATCTTTAGGGATGTTATGAATGGGATTTTCAAAAGCACTCAGTGTTGGCCTACCTCTGCTTCCACTGAAGAAAATTGCCTAATTCATCAACTGGGAGTAAAGTTAAGCTAATGTTGAGCACTTTTGAAAGTCCCATCCCAGGTCTATGAAAGCCCCCTGCACATACAGAACCATTCTCATACTCTGGGTATGCATGTGTAGATCATGTGCGTTGCAGGCAGGATATATCCATGGTTATTACAATTTAGACTGGAGGAACTTGGAAGCCCTTTTCTAATAGCAGATTATTAGTTATTTGCCATAAAGCTAGCAGGTCAGAGTTTTTCTCCAATTCAGTGACTACAGCATATTATAAATAGAGGCAACCTGTATGTTCTTTAAAAAAAATAATTAATTAGTCTTTGATAAAGAATATGGCAGTAACATTTATCAAAGTTATTGAAAATAAACTCCCTAATGAACACTATACAAGAGTTTATATACACCTTTACCCCAATATAACGCGGTCCTCGGGAGCCAAAAAATCTCACCATGTTATAGGTGAGGTTGCATTATATCAGGGTAGAGAGAGGAACCTCTCCCCACCCCAGCTCACCTCCGCCTCCTCCCTCAGCACACCGCCACCACTCCGCTTCTCCCTTCCTCCCTTCCAGGCTTGCCGCACCAATCAGCTGTTTGGTCTGGCAAGCCTGGACGGGGGGAGGGTGGGGGAAGGTATGTTGTAAACAAGACAAGAGAAGTCATTCTTCCGCTCTACTCTACGCTGGTTAGGCCTCAACTGGAGTAGTGCGTCCAGTTCTGGGCACCACATTTCAAGAAAGATGTGGAGAAATTGGAGAGGGTCCAGAGAAGAGCAACAAGAATGATTCAAGGTCGTGAGAATATGACCTATGAAGGAAGGCTGGAAGAACTGGGTTTATTTAGTTTGGAAAAGAGAAGACTGAGAGGGGACATGATAGCAGTTTTCAGGTATCTAAAAGGGTATCATCAGGAGGAGGGAGAAAACTTGTTCACCTTAGCCTCTAATGATAGAACAAGAAGCAATGGGCTTAAACTGCAGCAAGGGAGATTTAGGTTGGACATTAGGAAAAAGTTCCTAACTGTCAGGGTAGTTAAACAGTGGAATAAATTTCCTAGGGAGGTTGTGGAATCTCCATCTCTGGAGATATTTAAGAGTAGGTTAGATAAATGTCTATCAGGGATGGTCTAGACAGTATTTGGTCCTGCCATGAGGGCAGGGGACTGGACTCGATAGACTCTAGGACTGGAAGGGACCTCGAGAGGTTATGAATCTCTGAATCTATAAGAGAAGCATAGTGGCAGTGGCGTGCTCAGGGGAGGAGGCGGAGATGAGCTGGAGCAGGGAGTGGTTCCTCTGCGCCCCCCGTTACTTGCTGCAGTCCTCTCCAGGGCCCCCCTGCCCCAGTTCACCTCCGTTCCGCCTCCTCCCACAAGCGCGCTGCAGCTCTGCTTCTCCCCACTCCCTCCCACGCTTGCCATGCCAATCAGCTGTTTGGCACGGCAAGCCTGGGAGGGAGGAGGAGAAGCGGAGCTGAGCGCGTGCTCGTGGGAGGAGGCGGCAGCGGCGGCGAACTGGGGCTGGGAGTGGTTCCTCTGTGCCCTCACCCTTACTTGCTGCAGCCCCCCTGCCCCAGCTCACCTCCACTTCGCCTCCACCTACAAGCATGCCGCAGCTCCGCTTTTCCTTCCTCCCTGGCTTGCCGTGCCAAACCGCTGCCTGGGAGGGAGGAGAAGTGGAGCTGCAGCATGCTCGTGGGAGGAGGCGAAGCAGAAGTGACCTGAGGCAGGGGGCCCCGGGGAGGGTCGCAGCAAGTAACAGGTGGGTACAGAGGAATCGCTTGCAGTAACGTGAATTCGGCTATAACAAGGTAAAGCCCCATCTCCCGGAGCGCTGCTTTACCGCGTTATATCCAAACTTACGTTATATCGGACCGCATTATATCAGGGTAGAGGTGTATATTCAAAATAGATGAACAGAGTTGGTTCAAGTGTAAATTTTAGTAATGTTCTTAGTATATTTAAAAGTCTTTACAGCCATAGAACATGTCAGCAAAGACTCCGAACTACATACGCATCATTTACTTCACAAATCTGTATCAACTCCATACACTAAAACTATAAGCATGTCTGAACTATATTAACTTAAAAGCCCATTAAATACCTACCACTCACAACCTTCTTGCTGAGAAATTAAAATATAAGGAAACACTGAAAAAACAAGTAGTACATCAATATTAACCAAAAAAGAGAAAGTACAGGGAAAGACTTTATATTATTGTTGGAGTTCTGAGAAACATGGATGATTTGAGCAATCCCCACTGAAGGAGGAAGAGATTTTATTTTTTTCAACTGCAATACTTAAAACAAGAAACGTGCACATCTGAAACATCTGTTCGCGTTCAGGTCACAGAATTTTAAACATACTTGAAACTGAAGCACATTTTAGTTTTAAAAAACATTTAAACGTGCTACTTCCCACACCCTTTTAAAGGCTTGAAAAGGAAAGCTATATTTTGCACAATTCCACAAAGGAAAAGGTTAGTTGATTTAAAATATGAAAAAAACATTTCTTAGTTTCAGTTTTCATTAGTCCATGCCTCAATACTTGCCTGCTAATTAACGTATTTTAAAACCAATAAAGCAGTTAGTTCATTCTCAAAGAGCTGCACATGAAGTGTAAGTTCTGTTAGAATTCTTCCATTCAAAATGTCCTTGTACCACAATAGCAGCTAAAATAAATTGTTCATGCAGACAAGAGATACTTTCAGAGCTCTCTGCATGAATGCACACACTTTTACTTCAAGCTTTGCTTCTCAAGGCAATTTTAAAAGTGGGAGAGTGTGGAAAAGGGGTTCCAGTATTCAGTACTAACTTAAGAAAAATATTCTCTTGCGAGATACCAAAAAATAGCTTTAAAAAAATGAACCCCCTTTTCCAGCGGTTGCAGGTTTAACATGGGACAAAAGACAACCACCACCACCAATGTCTTTTAGGGCCTAAAAATCTAGCTGACCTAACAAAAAAGACTCGGTTTAATATAGTCTTTAGGTCAGCAGATAATGGCCTCAGTCATATAGTTTAGCACAGGGGCGGCCAACCTGAGCCTGAGAAGGAGCCAGAATTTACCAATGTACATTGCCGAAGAGCCACAGTAATATGTCAGGAGCCTCCCAACAGCTCCCCCACCCCGCTCCCAGCACCTCCCACCCACCAGCAGCCCCACTGATTAGCACCTTCCCCTCCCTCCCCGCACCTTCCAATCAGCTGTTTCATGGCATGCAGGAGGCTCAGGGTGGGGAGGGGGAGGAATGAGGCCATGGCAGGCTCAAGGGAGGGAGTTGGAAGGGGTAGAGTGGGGAATGGTCCTGTGGCAGAGCCAGCGGTTGAGCAGNGAGGGCATGGTAAGCTCAGGTGAGGGGGCAGGAAGGGGTGGACTGGGGTAGGGCCTGTGGCAGAGCCAGGGGTTGAGCAGTGAGCACCTGCCCCCGTCACAATGGAAAGTTGGTGCCTGTAACTCCAGCCCTGGGGTGGGTGCCTATACAAGGAGCCACATATTAACTTCTGAAGAACTGCATGTGGCTCTGGAGCCACAGGTTGGCCATTCCTGGTTTAGCATGTCACCATGTTCTGGGCCATGGTCTGCAAAGATAATATTTTGATTAACCTATTTACCAGGTAGCACCTGGCCATCAGTATGATTAGGTAGCAGATATTAGTATAAATCTAAGTTTCCCCAGTCTATTCAAGTATGGTACATGATGCACATAGAACAAGCAGGCACTTGCTAGATGCATGACTGCACAGCTGATGCCTGTAAGTGTCTCTGTGATGCTGGCAAACCAGGTGCCTGCTCAAGCCAATGCCCTGGGCCTCACTGAACACTTACAAATGCATAGCTAGAAACCAGTCTTGCTTGCCTGTGCCTTAGCACTGTCAAAATAGATATTAGATGTCAAGTTGATAGGAATGTTCAGCATTTTATAAAATGCCCGTAAGATGCTGCATGTATTGATTTTACCTATAATCTCTATAGCCTATGGTATAAAGTTATATTGAGTGTTTGCCTTGTAAACCTCTGTAATTGTGTAACTCAACAAACAGGAGGAGCAGCATTGATTAAGGTAAACTGGTCAGCACATAATATGGTCCACTTGTGGCAAATGACATGTTGTATGGCATCAAAGGACAGAATGTTGATTGCATTCCTAATTCCCTCCAGGAAGGAGAGACCTACACATGAACTCATCCTATCAGTTTGGACTCTGGAGTGGCTAACAATCCTTGATGAGTAGAAACAATCTCCTTTATGCTGTCTAGACACAGAGACAAAGATTCCTAAACATAAGGAAAGAAAATCCCATGTTGTTTGGCATGGGTTAGCCCTAAAAGACATTTTGAATTGACAGATTACTACAACTGTGTCACCTTTTGAAACTCAGACAAACTCATGTGTGACTTTTGAAACTCAGACACACACATGCTTTAACCTCTTTAAATAACTCATTCTCTTTTCCTAGCTAACAAACTTTTATTACAGGATTGGCTACCAACATTTTTTTTCGTGCGAGATCTAAGGTACAAATTGATGTGGGGTAAGTGACCAGTCTCTTGGAATGGAAAGCAACCTGAATATTTTGTGTTTTTTGATGTAAGTGACCATTTATCACATAGTCCAGTTTGCAGTGGCAAGACAGATTGAAATGTCCAAGGGGAGACTGTCTGTAACTCCATTAGAAGCCTATTGTAGTACTTTGGGAGTTCAAATGTGTTACTGGGCTGGTGAAATCTAATTATAGAACATACAAGCATTTTGGACTGTGTGCCTTGCTTTTTGAAAATCTGCCCTGAGATTGGCGCACACAGTCGTAAGCCACTCCAGACAGTGTGACAGTCCCACCAATTTTTTGTCAACTATTCTCCTTGGGAGAGAATTCCTCTCCCAAGATGGAAACTATTTGAATACACAAGAGCTACAATGTGGCATGCATAAGGAGATGATCCTTTAAAATAGAAACTTGCTATTCGTGATTCTACAGAACAATGAACTTAGGTTCTCCTGAAGAGGCTCTCTCTATAGCTAGTACTATGCCTTTTTATTTATTTTTCTACGGTTGAAGAGGATGAAAGTTAAAAACTTGCACAATGGGTTTAAGCTAAAAAAGTCAATTCATCTCAATTTCTTGTTGGTCAGGTTAGTTTGAAGAATTTCTAAAGAAATGTCCAAATAATAACTTTCTACAGTGTTCTGGGGCCATTTGCCAAAGACCTCCTTCATTAACATAAGCTTCTGCAGACTGCTTTCAGCAACAGAAAAAAATAACTCCAAAAATGATTACTGAAAGGCCCTGTATAGCATAGTCAATAAAATTGTTGGCAGGAGTGGGAATCCACCACACATTCCTGCACTTGTGATTCCAGAACCCCTACATTTAGAAGCAGCAAATGTGTACCCAATTTGATCCTGTTCTAGAAAAGGAATGTCTTGTACATGGTTGAAGAATTAGGCTGCACATGCTAGATTTTAGATGATATCAGCTCACTATATTTTTTCATCTTTTCTTTGGGCCTTTGATGAAAGCTAAAGCAGAGAATGTCAGTGCTGCAACTCTCTCTTATTGGGCAAAGACTGGAAACAATTTCTCTCCAGAAATTGTCCTCCTCCTACACAATGGATTCCTTCCACATCAGAACAACCTAAGCTAAACAAAGCTCCAACAATATGACTGATACTCTTCACCTAAATCTAAAAGCATCTGATCCAATCTACCCAAATGTATATCACTGCAAAGTGACAGGTTTTCAGTCATTTCAAATTCCATCCAGAATCAGGTTTACAAGTCCAAATACAAACCCTTTATCTCCCCCTTCCAAAAAATATTTTCCAAATATCTCCTAAATAGCTAAATAGATAGCTGCCTTCTGAATCCAGGTTTAACGGCTCTGTTAGTCATGGCTTAACGTAACACAACTAAGGACTTCAGATTTCCCACATTCCAGATATTAGTTGGTATCAGACACAAGTTTGTGTACACACTATCTGTAGAGATGGCATGCCACATTTAGAGAAGAATATCTCAAAGATGTTAAGAATGTAATCCCCTAGTGCAGAGTCCATAAGGAACAAGATCAAGGTTGTGTGGTTTATGGCTATTATGTGTTACCTCAATGGAAGCAACTGAGTCCTTTATCGTTTTGTGGTCTAACACAACACAAGATAGTCACATTTGGTAAGTTAACTGTACCAAAGCAAAGCATATATTGGGATTTAGATAGGAGGAGGAAAAGAAGTCTTCCATTTGTTGGCTGTCTTAGAGCTTAATCATATGAGATACTGAACACACTCAGCCTCCACTTAAGTGAATGAGAGTGGGCATTCACACCTCATAGAACAGAGACCTAATGGACAAATAGCGAGCAACTAATTGGACAAGATTTAGGTCTCTGAGGAAGCAGCAAGTTATCTTTCTAGAAAAAGAAAGATTTACATTTAGTTCAAAATAGCCCATAAAGCATGCAGTAATTCAACATGGTAGTAAAACTATGAATGGCACATATTTTAGAAATTTTTGATACTGTTAGAGGGCTTGAAGCCATCTTGAAGGTTTGAGTTTGTAGATGTATGTTTAAATCAACTATATATGGTAACGACAAGTACAAAACCAGTAAACCTGATTAAAAAAATCAACTAACAACTATGAAAACAAACAAATTAAATTCCTGAAAAATTAAAGGAACACTCTTTAAAAAAATTAAATATGTACTTACTTCGTACTTGTTTAACGATAGGTTTCATAGGTTCAAGCCAAATCTGGAAGTGAGACAAAAGTTAAAAATTAAATATCCATACTCTAATGCTACAGAAATGTTGTAAAACACCAAAACCAAAAATCAACTAAAAAATACTTACTAAACGAGCATGTATTTCTCTCTCCCTATTTCAGTGCAATAGCATAACAATTTTCTTCCACTAGTTGAACAAACATGCTTAGCCATGATTTAAACATAAAAAGAGAAGGTTACTCACCTTGCAGTAACTGAGGTTCTTCAAGATGTATGTCCCAGTGGGTGCTCTACTCCAGGTGACAGTGCGTCCCAGCACCGTTGATCAGAGATCTTTGGTAGCAGTGCCTGTCCTGGATGCACGCGCTCAGCTGCTGTCTTGCGGTGGCGTTAGGCAACCCGCACCCCCGCCCTGGTCCTTCTCTACCATAGAGTTGTCTGATTAGTACTCCAAAGTAGAGGGGAGGAGGGTGGGTAGTGGAGCACCCACAGGGACACACAGCTTGAAGAACCTCAGTTACTGCAAGGAGAGTAACCTTCTCTTCTTCGAGTGCTGTCCCTGTGGGTGCTCCACTCCAGGTGAATGTGAATGTGTACTACTATCGCTGGTGAGATTTTAGAGTTGTGGCAGTAATAACAGTAGACAGTACTGTGTGGCCTACTATGGAGTCTGTCATTGTATCCTGTGCGATAGCATAACATTTGACAAATGTCTGGTCAGATGTCCACATGGCCGTCTTGCACATGTTGGTAGTATGTACGTTGTGGAGGAAGGCAATGGATGTTGATATCACCCGAGTAGAATGAGTTCTGATGCCCTGGGCTGGTTGAGCACTTCGAGTCTGGTAGCAGGATCTGATGAAGTCAGAGATCCACTTGGAGAGTCGTTGCTTAGAGATAGCATCACCCTTTGACCTCTCAGTAGTAGAGATAGAGAGTAGGGGATTTACGAAATGGCTTAGTTCTCTCAAGATAGAATGCAATTGCCTGTTGGATGTCGAGGATATGTAATGCTGCTTCCTGTGGAGTCTCATGAGGTCTGGGATAGAATGCAGGTAAGTGTATTGGCTAGTTAAGGTGGAAGGTACATACCACTTTGGGGAGAAATCTGGGGTGGGGTTGCACAGAAACCTTGTCTTTGGAGAAAATCGTGTAGGGAGGATAGGCCATCAGGGCACTTATTTCACTGACCCTTCTCACTGATATTATGGCAACCAAGAAAGCTACTTTCATAGACACGTGGAGCAGGGATGAGGTGTCCAGGGACTCGAAAGGAGGTTTCATGAGACCTCGGAGAACTAGGTTGAGATTCCAGGAGGCTGCTGCTGGATGAATCTCAGAGTAGAGATTTTGCAGGCCCATGAGGAAGAGTTTTATGGTGAGGTGGGCAAAAAGCGAATATCTATCCAGCAAGGTCATGGAAGGTTGTGAGGGCCATGAGGTGTACTCTGATAGAACTGAGCAAGAGCCCATCCTGTTTTAGTTTCAAAAGGCAGTCTAAGATGTCAGGGAGGGTCACGGTCTGGGGTGTCAAGCATCTGTGGAAGCACCATACAGAGAAGCCGTTCCACTTTTGCAAGTAAGTCTTAAGAGTGGACTCTCTTCTACTGTGCAGGAGGACATACTGGACCTGCTCCAAACAGGCTAATTCGTGGGTTTGAAACCATGAAGGAACCACAGTGTCAAATGGAGTTTCTGGAGCTGCAGATGGAGAAGCCAACTGTTGTCCTGGGAGAACAGATCTGGTCTGTTGGGGAGAGTCCCTGGAGGACGGATGGACATGCGCAGAAGGTAAGAGTACCATGTCTATCTGGGCCAAGCTGGGGTAATAAGTATGACCTCTCTGATCTTGTGTAGAACCCTGTGTATCAGTGGAAAAGCGTACATGAGGGATTTGTTCCTAGGGATGTGGTCCCGAGTCCTGCTCTGGAGCAAAATACATGGCATTTGTGGTTCTGAGTTGTGGCAAACAAGTCTATCTGCTGGGCACCCCAATAGGAAAAGAGCTGTCAGAGTATTGTGGGACGCAATTCCCATTCGTGTTCCTTGGAGAAGAAGTGTCTGCTGAGTGTGTCGGCAGCAGTGCTGTGGCGATTTGTGTGTGAAGTTGTATGCACCAATTCCATAGCCAGATGGCTTCTGTGCCTAGGGAGTGTGATCGTGCTCCCCCCGCCTGTAGATGTAGAACATGCATGCTATATTGTCCATCAGGACACAAACGGATTTGTTCTTTATGATGGGGAGAAAGTGAAGGCAGGAGTATCTGACCGCTCTGAGCTCTAGAAGATTTATGTGCAGACGCAACTCTGATAGGGACCAGTGGCCCTGTGCCATGTGTTCCCCTAGGTGCACTCCCCAACCTATCAGAGAAGTATCCGTGGTGAGCATGAGTACTGGGGAGTATGGAGGGAAGGGGACACCCGTGCATAGCAGAGCTTTGGAGCAGAGCCCAGAGCAGCTCCGAAGCAGTAGAGCTGCAGGTTTTTGCCTGGAGCTGGAGCGGAGCCAGAGCACAGCTCCAAAGCCCTCATGCATAGGTTCTCTGGTTCATCCACCAGTGTAGGGAGGCCAATACGTTTGCTGGAGGGGTTAGCATCATACAGAAGCTCTGTCTGCTGGGTTTGTAGTTGGAGTTGAGCCAACCCTGAAGGCATCTGATGTGCAGCCTGACCACGAAGGTGGTAGCTGACATGTGACCAAGAAGCTGTAGGCAGGTCCGTGCTTGTATTCTGAGGCGAACAGAGAGCGTGCGTATGAGATGTGTAATAGTGAGGCTCTGGTTCAAATTGAGTCCAGGTGAGCTGTGATTAACTATCAGGGTAGATTTTTGGATGTTTATTTGGAAGCCTAGACTGTGGAAGAGGGAGATGGTAAAACACATCACTTAACGTCTTGTCATATGAACCGCCTTTGATAAGGGAGTTGTCTAAGTAAGGGAAAAGTATAATCCTGTGTTTGTGGAAGTGGGCCACGACTACGGCTAGGGTCTTGGAGAATCCTCCCGGTGAGGAGAGACCGAATGGAAGTACTCCGTATTGAAAGTGGTCATGTCCGAGTGTGAATTGTATGAAGCCTCTGTGTGCTGGACGAATGGATATGTGGAAATAGGCATCTGGTAGGTTGAAGGCTATGAACCAGTCCCCTTGTTCCAGTGTGGGTATTATTGTGCCCAATGTGACCATCTTGAATTTCTGTACACATACAAATTCGTTCAGTCGGCATAGGTCTAATATAGGCCTCCATCCCCTGCTTTTCTTTTAGGTCAGAAAGCAGTGGGAGTAGAACCCTTTTCCCCAAAGTTGCGTTGGTACAGGTTCCACTGCACTTAGCTGTAGAAGATGGGGGAAGGGTAGGCAGGCAGGATATGAAAGGGATGGGGTAACCTGACTGAACTATTTCCAGGACCCAGCAGTCCTGGGTGACCTGTTGCCAGACATGGTAGAAAACATGGAGGTGGTGGCCAAATGGACAAATAGGCAGCAGAATCAAGGGGTGGTCACGCAGACCCCCGACTAGCACTTCAAAATTGCTGTTTGTTTCCTGATGGGTGGAAGGCATCTGGCTGCACGTGGTTCTGTCTGCATCTAGGTCTGTTGTGATTTCTCACAATATCATATGGTCTGGGCTGGGGCCAGTGATATTGCTGTGCGCGGGGCCTCTGATAAGATTGATATCATTGTCTTCTGTGGAGGGACGGGTATATGCTCAATGTGTGCGGGGTGACCCTAGAGTCTTTCATAGCGTGAAGAACTTCGTCGTTTTTTTAGAGAAAAGTTTATCTTTATCAAAGTCTTCGACTTTGGTGATACTGGATGCAGACAGCCAGGAAGACCTGCTCATCACCACCACAGTTGTAGTAGTGCAGGCTGCTGTGTCCGCCACGTCCAGGGATGCTTGTAGTGCTGTCCTGGACACCAACTGACCTTCGACAAGGACAGGCTTGAAGTCTGCTTGCCTGTCCTCCAAGATATGGGAGGCAAAATCAAATAGCTTGTTGTAGCTATCATCATCACTTGCGAGGAGGGCAGAATAATTTGCAATTCTAAATTGTAGAGTGGAGGAGGTATAAACCTTGTATCCCAAAAAGGTCAAGGCGTTTGAGGTCCTTGTCTTGCAGAGTGGGCCAGTATTGTGGCTGTTTTGTTCTATGCGTCGCTGCATCCACAAGAGAGACGGGTTGCGGGTGGGAAAATAAGAAACCTACGTCCTTTGCGGGAACATAATATTTACGTTCAGCCTTCTTGCATGTTGGTGGAATGGAGGCAGGGGTCTGCCAGAGAGGATCACCTGGTTCTAGGAGGGCTTCGTTTATGGATAATGTGATCTTTGAGGGCGCAGAGTTTGGAGGATTTTGAGGAGTGTCCGTGTTGTGTCTCCTGGACTTCCTCCAAAGGAATGTCCTGGCTGAGTGCCACCCTCTCGAGAAGTTCCTGGAATTGCTTAAAGTGGAGGCATGAGGGCTTCTTGTCTGCGGCTGATGGAGAAGCAGGAGCTGGTAAAACCATGAAGGGTTCATAGCCCACATCTTCAAGAGGGGGTTCAGGAGCTCTAAATGTAGAAGGAGCTGTAGATAGAGGCACAGAATGGGCTTCCAGTCTGATGGAAGGGGTGTAAGGAGGAGTGGTGGCAGGAGCCAAGCAAGGGTACCACTGAGGCCAGGACATACGCTAGGAAAAGTGGAGCCCCGCCCATAGGGGGACAAAGTAGGGAAACTGAGGCTGGTTCTTGTGAGGTGCCATGCCTTGAGACAGATTTGGCTCTGGTGGCGGGGGGAGACTCAGGTGGGGAGAACTCTGCCTGCTGCTGCATGTCGTTCTCGCTGTCAGTGAAGGTAGCCAGATCAGGTGGCGAGAGCGGTTGTTCAAACAGTAAACGCTTTGTGTCAAGGAGCGGAGAGTCAGGCTCAAGGGCAATGGGGATATCATCCTGATGCAGAAATTGTTGCTGCTCCCTCGGACGCGGTGCTAGGGAGCGTGAGCGGCAGCTTGCAGTGACTTTTGTTTAGCTTTAGCGGGAGCCATGGGCCATTTGTAGGATCACTGCAGAGGTTCTGCATCTGCTACGAGGTAAGGGGCAGGCTCGGTGCCAACGTTCTTGTCGGCACGGGGGTGGAATGCGCTGCCAGCACCAGGTCCACCGTTGGTGCCGGCGGGACCGGTGCCGAGGAGAGCTTTCCACTGTGCAAAGTCGGGTCCCTGCCTTTGCGCCCTGCACGAGCCGCAGCTGAGGTGCTGGGGTGGTCAGAAGCACCTGGTCTTGGGGCTGTCAGTACCAAGCGTAAAGATCTTGCAGGAGACCCTTTACCCTTCTGAATGTGTCTGCACGGAGACATTGGGGCTTGCTGCCTCTTCGCCTGAGAGAGCGAAGCTGTGCTCCCAGTCAGTTCCGACTTAGCAGGGGAGCGTGAGGGAGAGGGTTTACTACCCATCTCTATAAGCAGCTGCAGAGCTTTCTCCATCGGGAGCATTTTTAGCCGCAAGTCCCTCTCACGACAAGCTCTAGTTTTCAGGTTGGTACAGTGGAGACATTTGGCAGGAACGTGTGTCTCGCCAAGCCATTTCACAGAGTGAGTGCCCGTCAGGCTCCTTGCAGGAGCCACATTTCTTAAAGCCCGGGGACCCCAGCATCATGGAAGTAGGATTGCCTGGGGTGGGAAGTCTCAACAAGAGATGAATGAGAGAGAAAAAGTTGTTTTTTGTTTTTGTTTTTTAAACTAACAAACTATTCTAAAGGAAGGGAGAGAACTGGGATATGTCTAGCTAACTATTTCTATTTCTTTCAGTGGCCAGGGAAGAGGTTAGCACTGTCCCAAATCCCGTCTTCAGCCGAGTACACTTGAGAAAGAATTGACAGGGGGGCGGGATGCGCGCGCTCAGGCAGACCCTAACGACACAGCAAAACAGCAGCTGAGTGCGTGCATCCCGACCAGGCACTGCTATCAAAGATCTCCGATCAACGGTGCCAAGACACACCATCACCTGGAGTGGAGCACCACAACGACAGCACTCGAAGAAGAAGTAGGTATATATCAACAACAAAGATATATTGCAAAAAACATTATGAGAAGTATAGTATGGAAGGAATCACGCCAGGAAAGGAGCACACTGTGCCCCCAATGCTGAAAGGAGTTGGCCATAGAACCATGTAGAAACCATACTATTGCACACAAACATCAAAAAAAGTGTGCGGAATTTGGGCAACTCATACCTTCAGATTCTCAGCTTTACATGTATGATGGAGGCTAAGCGCCAGCCCCCTCTTTCCCTTCCACATTTGGCCTGGCTCACTTAACTATGGTGATGATGCAAAGCTTGACTAAAAAGCGTGACTTCAGAGTTTTCCACAAAATTATTCCTCTTTTACAGCAAAAGACAGCATAATCCCTACATATGTGCACTAATATTTTTAAAGCGCTACCACCAATATAAACACTGAAAATACGTCAACAGCAGCAATGAAAGACATTAACTAAGCCAAATTACACCTACATAATGTTGTGTGAGGACTCTACATTTTGAGCTACTTAATTTTCACAGAGGGAGGGTATTACATCTTTAAAATTTATTAATTTTTGTCTGAAAATTCAAATATATGGGGCAGTATAAATAGAACAACAACAAAAAAAAAAGACAGTTACTCAGCTTTGTAACTGCTGTTCGAGATGTGTTGCTCATATCCATTCCAATTAGGGGTGCGCACTCCGCTTGCACGCTTGTCAGAAGATTTTTACCCTAGCAACACTCGGTGGGTCGGCTGAGGCACCCCTGGAATGGCATCCTTATGGCTCTGGATATATGCTCCTGCCGACCCAGTGCCCCCTCAGCTCCTTCTTGACAGCTGCTCCAACAGAGGGGAAGGAGGGCAGGTTTGGAATGGATATGAGCAACATATCTTGAACAATAACAGTTACAAAGGTGAGTAACTGTCTTTTCTTCTTCAAGTGCTTGCTCATAACTATTCCAATTAGGTGACTCCCAAGCCTTACCTAGGCGGTGAGGTCAGAGTGAGATGTTGCGGAGTGAATCAAATGCCGCATCATCCCTGGACTGCTGCATTATGGCATAGTAGAAAGCGAAGGTATGTACCGATGACCAAGTTGCTGCCGTACAGATCTCCTGAATGACTACATGAGCCAGGAAGGTGGAAGACGAAGCTTGTGCCCAAGTGGAGCTGGCAGTCAGGTATGTACCTGGGATGCCGCTAAGTCATGGCACGCATGGATACATGATGTAATCCAGGGCGAGATGTGTTGGGTGGAGACCGGTAGCCCTTCATCCGGTATGCCACAGCTACGAACATCTGTGTCGTCTTTCTAAAAGGTTTCGTTCACTCGATGTAAAAAGCAAGGGCCCTGGGAACATTTAGGGAGTGCAGCTGTTGTTCCCGTCGAGAAGCGTGCAGCTTCGGATAAAAAACTGGAAGGAAAATGTCTTGGTTGACATGGAAGGCAGACACCACCTTAGGAAGGAAAGTGGGGTGTGGTAGCAGCTGTACCTTGTCCTTACAAAACACCGTATACAGTGGTTCTGATGTGAGAGCTCTAAGCTCCTATACACGTCTGCCGAAGTGATAGCTATGAGGAAGCCTGTCTTCCAGGAAAGGTACAGGAGCAAGCAGGTAGCCATGGGCTCGAAGGGGGCACCCATGAGCCTGGAGATGACCAGGCTGAGGTCCCACATAGGGGCTGGCTGTCTAATTCATGGGAACAGGCGCTCCAACCCCGAGAAATCTAGTGACCATGGGACTGGAGAAGATAGAACGCCTATTCTCACCCGGACGGAAATAGCTGCCAGGTGCACTCTGATGGATGATGTAGCCAAGCCCAGCTGTTTTAAGGACAAGAGGAAGTCCAAGATGACAGGAACTGATGCCTGTACTGGGGTGTTATGATTCTGGGCGCACTAGCAGGAAAAATGTTTCCACTTGGCTAAGTAAGTGGACCTGGTAGAAGGCTTTCTGCTACCCAAAAGGACCTGCTGAACCAAGTGAGAGCAGCATAGCTCAGACTGATTTAGCCATGCAACATCCACACTGTGAGGTGGAGAGATTGCAAGTTGGGATGAAAGAGCCATCTGTGGTCTTGAGTGATCTGGTCTGGCCATAGTGGGAGTGGAACTGGAGTGTCCACTGACACATTGGGGCGATCAAGATCAGCCAGGCTCTGCCCCTGCGTAGATTGAGCAGGAGCCTGTGGACTAACAGGAGTGGAGGAAAGGCATAGCACAGGTGAGGTTTCCACTGTATTAGGAAGGCATCCGAGAAA
Source organism: Chelonoidis abingdonii (assembly GCF_003597395.2). NCBI lineage: Eukaryota > Metazoa > Chordata > Testudines > Testudinidae > Chelonoidis > Chelonoidis abingdonii. The sequence continues at coordinate 57,095,057 of NC_133776.1, forward strand.
GAACCCGGGGAGAGACCTTGGAGAGGGCAGAACACCTGGCATTTCCAATTGTCGCGATAGGCAAATAGGTCGATCAGGGGAAAGTCTCACTTCCAGAAGACAGAATGGATGACATCTGGGCGAACTGACCACTCGTGAGACAGGAATGATCTGCTGACGCAGTCCACTAAGGTGTTCTGGACTCCTGGGAGAAATGACACCACCAGATGGATCGAGTGGGCTATGCAGAATTCCCACAGACGAGTGGCCTCCTGACAGAAGGGAGACGACCGGGCTCCCCCTTGCTTATTGATATAAAATATGGCCGTTGTGTTGTCGTTGATGACTGCAATGCAACAGCCGTGAATGCACTGTTGGAATGCTTGACATGCCAAACGCACTGCTCTGAGTTCCTGTACGTTCATATGGAACGATGTAGCGGGGTGGTTACCCGCTCCTGCCCTGTGGGGTTTGAGGAGAGGAGAGGGCTGGGGCTGGGGCAGGGAGTAAAGCCCCGGCTGACTGGTGGAAGTGGCTGCAGCTGGGGCCATGCCCCAAACAGACTAACTGGGCCTTACAAGAATGCCAGGGGAGCCAGAAGCTCAAGACTCTCTCTCTGCTTGTAGAGGGAGAAGGGCCTGGCTGCTCAGGGAGCTGAACAGGGTATTGGGAGTGGAACAGGGCTGGGAGAAGGCTAGAGGGGCTGGGGAGCTCTGGCCTAGGAAAGTCCCACGCTGTGGATCAAGCCGAGCGCCTAAGACTAGTACTGGGGCTGCAGAGGGGGAGCCCAGCTATAGAAAGAGGCAGCAGGTCCAGCCCAACCTTTTCTGTGATGAGTGACGTATACTGCAGTTTGACCCAGGGAGTGGGGCTAGACAGTGACTGGCAGTAGCCTTACACTGAGGGGAGGTGAGCTTAGTGGGTGGGGGTTAGCAACCCAGAGAAAGGGCCTCGGGGTCCTGCAGTAAGGGAGATCATCAGCCTGCAGGGGGCACTCCGGGACACTGGAAGAGCTAATTCCCATGGATGACCAGCAGGAGGCGCCGCAGGGGCGAGTCCACTTGCTTACAAGGGATAACTCTCCTGCCAACCATAGCCCCTGTTTACGGAGGTTCCCGAGGTGGGTTCCCCATCCCAGGGATGATGCGTCTGTGACCAGGGACATGGAGGGCTATGGAGCATGAAATGGCACCCCTTCGCACACTACTTTGGGATCTAGCCACCAGTCTAGAGAGGTTAATACTCCTGGTGGAATGGTAACAACCGTGTTCAAGCTGTCCCGACTTGGTGGTAAACTGCTGATAGCCAGGCTTGCAGCAAACGTAGGCGTAGTCTGGCGTGCCTGGTCAGATTCGTGCAAGATGCAATGTGTCCCAGGAGACATAGGCATGTTTTCATGGTTGAGGTCGGGAAGGTTTGCAGGCCGTGGACAATGTTCGCCATGGACTCAAAGCGCGCGTCCTGCAGAAGTGCCCAGGCTAAGCCAGAGTTTAAGACTGCTCCTATGAATTCTATCCTCTGGGTTGGTACCAGAGTAGATTTCGTGATGTTGAGCAGTAGGCCTAGTCGATAGAACATGGTCATGGTGGTCTGAACATGAGACCGCACCTGATCTCTGGAGCGACCTCGAACGAGCCAGTCGTCGAGATATAGGAACACTTGAATCCGTTGTCGACGAAGGGAAGCAGCCACATCAGTCATGTACTTTGTAAACACCCTGGGGGCCGTGGAGAGGCCGAAAGAGAGGACGGTGAATTGGAAGTGCTGTTGATCGATCACAAAGCAGAGGAAACGCCTGTGCAGTGGTTAAATCGCTATGTGCAAGTATGTGTCCTTCACGTCAAGGGTGGCGTACCAGTCTCCAGGATCCAGGGAAGCAATAATGGTCCCTAGGGAAACTGTGTGGAACTTCAACTTTATCATGAATTTGTTGAGACCGCGCAGGTCCAGAATGGTCATAGCCTCCTCTTTGCCTTGGGGATTAGGAAGTAACGGGAATAAAATCCCCTGCCCTGCAGTTCTCTTGGAACCTCTTCTATCGCTCTGATAGCCTGGAGCGACTGTACCTTCTCTAGAAAGAGTTGCTCGTGAGAGGGGTCCCTGAGGAGGGATGAGGAGGGAGGGTGGAAAGGGGAAGACAAAACAAATTGGAGTCAGTATCCACTTTCCACCATGCGTAGGACCCAGTGGTCTGACGTTGTGTGGGACCACGCAGGTAGGAAATAGGAGAGGCGGTTGGTGAAGGGTGGAAAAGGATCCTGTAAGGAGACTGGTGCTCCATCCTTGGGCACACCTTCAAAAGTTTTGCTTGGGCCCCGCCGATGGTTTGTGGGGGGCCTTGATTCTGGCCCTTCTGAGGGCCAGATTATCTTCTCCTACCACCCCGTCCACGTCGTCTAGAGAAGTCCTGCCTTGGCCAAGGGGGGGATAGCATCTCTGTGGCTGCAGCCTGAAGGGCCTCCTCTGCGTTACCAGCGTATGCATGCCCAGTGAACGCATGATGGCCCGGTTGTCCTTCAGACTCTGCAGCCTTGAGTCTGTCTTTTCAGAGACCAGACTCTGGCCATTGAAGGGTAGGTCCTGGAGAGTCTGTTGCAACTCTGGTGGTAATCGAGAGACCTGCAGCCATGAGATGTGGCGCATGGCTATGCCCGAGTCCAGAGACACTTGCAGAGAGGTTCTGGCCACCTTCTTACCCTCCTCTACTAGAGCTCCAAACTCCTCTCTGGACACCTGTGGGACCAACTCTTTGAATCTGAACACAGATACTCACAAATTATAGTCATAACAGCTCAAGAGTGCCTGTTGGTTGGTCACCCTGAGCTGTAAGCCTCCCACTGAGTACACTTTGCGCCCAAACAAGTCTAGACGCCTAGCATCCTTCGATTTAGGCGCAGGGGCCTGCTGGTCATGGCATTCCTTCTCATTGACCGAAGCCACAACAAGGGAGCATGACTGGGTGTATGTGTAAAGGAACCCATATTCCTGAGAGGGAACTAAGTACCTCCTTTCCACTCCTTTGGCCGTCAGTGGAATAGAAGCTGACAACTGCCAGATAGTCTAGGCATTGGCCTGTATAGTCCGAAAGACGGGGAGGGCTACTCAAAATGGTATCTCCGCCGACAGAATGTCCACCACCAGGTGCTGTACCTCCACCACTTCCTCCACCTCAACATTCATATTGCGCGCCACTCTGCGGAGCAGTTTCTGGTGGGCGCGGAGGTCCATAGGAGTACGGCCCACAACCATAGTGTCTGCTACCGCCTCATCCGGCGAGGACGAGGAAGACACCTCTGGGGCCAAAGGATCCTGGGGGAGGTCAGTCATGTTAGCAGAGTGGGCCTGCAATGGCACTGGAGCAGTTGTCCCAGAATCCCCCAAGCGGGAGGGAGGGGGCGAGATACCGTCGCCTCTGGTACTTGTGGCTCTGAAGGAGCGGAACAAGAAGCCCTAGAAGGAGCCCCTTGGGCTTGATGGTATACCCAGGGGGTCCAAAAGGACCACTGTGGAGGTTCTTGGCCCAGGTTCTGGCCTTCTTCCAGCCACTGGCCTGCATCACTCTCGCTCTGGTCCTGGGCATAGAAGCCACCTTCTGAGCGTGTCGATGCAGAAGTAGAGTGGGACACCCAAGACTGTGCCATACGGGACGGTGCCGAGTCCCTCGATGCCATGCGGTGGCACGGTGCCGGAGACTGGTGACATGATGCGGAGCGGTACCGAGACGGCAAACGGTGCCTGCGGGCCTAGCGGTACCGCGAGCCTGATCTGGATCTTGATGGAGACCTCAGACAAGATCAGCCCCAGGATCGGTACTGGAATTGATGCAGAAAATCCGATCCGTACAGGCCTTATTGCGATTCAGACCTCCGCGAACCCGAACGGCGGTGTGAGTGCGACCGGTGCTGAGAACAAGATCAGTGCCAGGACTGCAAGCGGCACCAAGACGGGTGCTGGGACCACGACCGAGAACAGTGCTGTCCTGCTTCACTGGGCAGTCGCATCAGGGACGGCTTCCCTTTTGACAGGAGCATCCGCATCGGCGGAGCCGGGGTCTGATGAAGAACCAGCTCCATGAGTGCAATCAAGTCCCGCACTGTTAAGAAGGTCTCTGGTGTAGAAGGCAGTCCCAGCTCAACCACGGTGCGCACCTGGGAGCTCACAAGCACCGGACTCGACAGCCCTTGCGGTGCCGGAGTCAATGGTGCAGGAGCCATTACTCCAGCAACGGACACGGCTCTGGCTGCAGTGCGGGAAGCACCGGTGGTTGGTGAGACAACGAGCTGGAATCGGCCAGCACCTGATTGGAATACTTCTTCCTTTGACTCGGAGACAGGGACCGACACGGTGGAGATTCAGCGTGCATCTTTCAACGAGTCCAAACACGGTGCCGGACCAGTTGGTGCCGCAGGGGCACTCCACATCAAGGATGACGGTGCCGGATCCCGCGAAGTGGAAGGGACTGAGCTAAGTGCTGCCTCCATGAGGAGCGGTTTCAATCTAGAGTCACACTCCTTTCTGGTCTTTGACTTGAAGACCTTGCAAATATGGCACTTGTCTGCTTGGTGGGATTTCCTCAGACACCTTAGGCAGGAGTGATGGGGATCTCCTGTCGGCACTGGCCTCAGACAAGCCGAGCAGGGTTTGAAACCCAGAGACCCTGATATGGGCCTAGGCACCGGACCGGGGTAGGGGAGAGACCCCGCTCCCTTTCAGAAAGAAACGAATCTAACTACACTAACAACTACAACTGTGAACAAACTGCTAACTACTTATCACTAATGAGAACTATTAACATGGACTAAAGACATATGCGAGGGAGGGTGGAAAACAGCTAGCTGCGCTCCGCAGTTCCAACGACCATCAAGGGTGGTAAGAAGGAACTGAGGGGACATTGGGGCTGCAGGGGAATATATCTAGGACCTCAGCCGACCCACCAAGTGTTGCTAGGGAAAAATCTTCCGAAGATTGTGCAAGCAGTGAGCGCACACCTAATTAGACTCGATATGAGCAAGCACTCGAAGAAGAAACTATAAAATGTATCAGTCTGGAATATATACACTGAAGCTACAATACTGTGTAAAGATAATAAAGAAGAGTGTGTGTGGTCAATTCCTTCTCTTAAAACATGAAGTTGGTAAAGAAGCCATTCAAAAAGTTCTTATGCTTCTGAAGCAAATTTTGGGAAAGGAAAGGATTGAGTTCAAACAATACAAGCAGAATAAGGAAGAGGAGGAAAAAAAGCAATTGGTAATCTCTGGGCTGATAGCCCACAAGATTTAATTAATGTGATCAAACACCTTTACTGAGTAGAAGCATCAGTAAATGGATAATTTATTTTTATTTTGGGATGGAGGGGGAGCAAGATGAATCAGAGTCTCTTCTATGTATTCTTTCAAGTGACATATTTTGAAAACAACAAAGAGTTTGGTGGCACCTTAAGGATTAACAGATCTATTTGGGCATAAGCTTTCATGGGTAAAAAAAAACCTCTCTTCAGATGCATGTAGTGAAAGTCACAGATGCAGGCATTATGACAAGAGAAGAGAGTACCTCACAGTGGAGAACCAGTGTTGACAGGGCCAATTCGATCAGGGTGGATGTAGTCCACTCGTGTCATGGTACAATTCCCCACTCTGAACCTTAGCGTTCAAAAGTTGGGGTACCAGCATGAATTCCTCTAAGCTCAATTACCAGCTTAGAATCTGTAGCGCTGCCACCAACTAGGAATTCCAGTGCCTGGTACACTCTGGTCCCCCAAAAACCTTGCCCGGGGACCCCCCCAAGACCCAGCCCTCTGGATCTTAGCACAAGGAAAGTAAACCCTTTCCCCCACCATTGCCTCTCCCAGGCTTCCCCTCCCTGGGTTACCGTGGAAGATCACTGTGATTCAAACTCCTAGAATCTTAAACAGAGAGGACAATTCACCTTCCTCCCTCCTTCTCTCACCCCCTCCCAGACTCTCCCTGAGAGAGACAGTAATCCTAACACAGAGAGAAATTAGCCTCTCTCTCCCCCTTCCCTCCTTTCTTCTCACCAGTTCCCTGGTGAATCCAGACCCAGTCCCCTGGGGTCTCACCAGAATAAAAAAGCAATCAGGTTCTTAAACAAGAAAAGCTTTTAATTAAAAAGAGAGAAAAAACAGTAAAAATCATCTTTGTAAAATTTAAGATGGATATAGGTACAGGGTTTTTTAGCTATAGGCACCTGGAATACTCCAGGACCTATAGTACAAATTAAAAAATCCTTTCAGCAAAATACAAATTTTGAACTCCCTTTCCAGCCAAATACAACAACATTTGCAAAGAAAGAAAACAAACATAAGCTAACCTCGCCTTATCTACCATAGTACTTCCACTATTTTTGAACTGATAAGAGCCTGTATTAGGAGAGAAACCTGGTTGCAAACTGTCTGGTCACTCTCAGAACCCAGAGAGAAACACAACCCAAAAACTAACAGCACACACAGAAACAACCTTCCCTCCCTCAAGGAATTGAAAGTATCCTGTCCCCTGATTGGTTCATCTGATCAGGTGACAGCCAGGCTTACTGAACTTGTTAACCCTTTACAGTCAAAAGAGATATACAGTACTTCTGTTCTATTAACTTCTACTATCTGTTTATGACAACTCCCAACAACAGATGAGGTGGTGTCAATTCCAGGAGAGGCAAAGCTGCTTTTGTAATGAGCCAGCCGCTCCCAGTCCCTATTCAAGCCCAAATTAATGGAGTTAAATTTGCAAAGTTTTTTTTGGACAACAGGAATGGTAACATACAAAAGCCAGTAAGTGAACACTTCAACCTCCCTGGACATTCTATAACAGATTTAAAAGTAACTATTCTTGAACAAAAAAACTTCAGAAACAGACTTCAAAGAGAAACAGCAGAACTAAAACTCATTTGCAAGGTGCCACAGGACTCCTTGTTGTTTTTGTGGATACAGACTAACATGGCTACCTCCTGATATTTTGTGAAGTAGTACTTTGACCTGATTGATAGGTGAAGCAAATTATAGTATACATTCACTGGGATACTCTTACATGGAGTTCCAAACTTCTTTTGACTGTTAGGTGGCAGCATTCATCCAAGCCTTTTTATTATAATGAATTAATCAGGAACCATGACATACCCAATATGACTGGATGTTCTGGAACTCAATTCCAAAGTAGTCGGACTCAACCAAATTCAAATGCTTATAAACCTCTGTCAGCAACGTCTGGCCAGAGCACTTGGACTGGAAGAGTAAAAATAAGAAATAACAAGATTAAATATAATTCAAATGAGTTTATTACAAAGTGGAAACAAGATGTATTAACATTTAAAAGTGGTGGGAAAAAAAATGTTTCAAAATACTTTTGTATTATGGATCACTAATATTACTGTAGCATTTAAAAGCCCCAACCAGCATTAGGCTCTGTACAAACACACACAACTCAGTTAAAATAACTAGTGGGTATTTCAATAAATTAGCACAAATTTTGCTATATAACTTGGAGATGCAGGTCCATATCCTGAGGTGTACTAGCCCTCTAATTCAGTGCACCTGAAGGGGGAGAGGCGAGATCATTTTAAACCAGAGTTGCTGGAGGCCAGTTCAGCCACTGGCCATAAGTATAATACACCGCTACCTCGACACAACACTGTCCTCTGGAGCCAAAAAAAATCTCACTGTGTTATAACGCAGTTTCACCTATATTGATCTTGGCTTGATCTGACGGAGTGCGTAGCCCTGCTCCCCAAGCACTGCTTTACTGCCTTATATCCGATCGCGTTACATCGGGGTAGATATAGGGTGCTCTAATTTATCATTGCTTGCAATGGCACAAAGTTGGCTATACTGAATGAGAATTCACCCTCAACAAGGAAATCCTCAGCTGGCAAACTGAGGCAGCTTTAAGTCCCCCTTGTATTTCCAGAGCAATACAATGGAATTTAGTGGGGCCAAAGATATGGCCTCTAATGTAGATTTGAAAAGATTCACAAGTTGCTGGTCCACTAATGAGCTGGAAGACCCACACGAGTCCCTCACTGACAGAGCTAGAATACGGGCTCTGCAATGGAGAATCTCAGCTCTCATTTCTAGCTTTTTTTTCTTGCAAGGACATCCAGGAAAACACACAATATGGTTGCTAAGGTCTTAAGCTATTCACACCTGGACTCCACTTTTGTGTCAGGAAGCTGCTGGAGTCTAAAGACCTCCATCTTTCTCACATTTGCTGAGAGTGTAAAATTAATTTGCAGCATCCCAAAGAATCAGCTCGTTAACTCTTCCCACAAATTTTATATCAATTTTGCACTTAGAGACAAAAACCATGGATACAAATTGATTATGTTAAGTGGGAGGAAGCAGCAAAAAAATTCATAACCTACCCAAAATCCTGAAGTTGGACCTACTTGTTCAGATTTTCAGCTCTCAGTCGGCTCCCACTATTGCATGACTAGCAGCTAGCTGCCTTTCGTAAATTCCCCCATCAGTCAATGCATCTAGATTGCATGAGGGATGCTCCACATGGTGGGTATAGGGATGAGGAAACTTACAGCTCCAGCAATACAAAGGGAAAGGAGATAAGGAAAGAGACAAGACTAAGCTGAAGCCACATGGGGCAGAAGTTCTGTAGCCACTGAAAACCCATCTCCCTCACTGAGCTAGGTCTACCATGAGACCCAACTAGGAGAGCTTACACACTCAAAAACCAAATGGAATCTATTCTCCAGCTGAGTATCTAGCTCACTAACAGAGGGAACCTGACTCACATCCAACTAACCATCTCAAAACCAGATACTAGGACTACCTGCCTACCACCACTGCTGTCAGCAGAGGCCACAGTACAAATCATCTGTCAACATCAATGCCGATGGAAAGTAGCCAAATAGAAGAGCCACCTAAAGGAACCTACATGATGGAAGGACAAGGGACAAGCAAGGCAGGGCAAGAAATACTTTTACCTTGGGGGAAGGGGGGAGAATTAGAGAATGATTAGTTATGGGAGTGAGGAAACTATGGAATACATACATTTTTATTTAATAAGGAGGAAGAGCATGGAACTAATGGATTTCTGGATGGGGTAGGGATGTATTTTACCTTGGGAAATGTATGTATGAATGAATGAATGAGGTGGAACATTTTTGATGAAGCACTTTGTTCAAATTTTGGCACTGTGCTATCACTGTGTAAAACACTAATACAAACTAAATGAGAAATGGAAACTCAAACCACAACCCTGACCCCCGATAAAGTGTTTTCTAGCAAAAATAATTCTAGTTTTTCCCTGCTTATTAATATTTATGTTCAAGACTCAGTGATAATGATCAGTTTCTCCTTCAGTCCAGATTTCAGCAGGTAATTCTGGTACCGTGAAGGAGAACGTCCAATATGCCCTTGATAAAGTATGTTAATTTAGGCTTGGTAGTGAGATTTTCCAGTTGAGTACCCTAAAGGAATTTGTATTGTTCAAAAAAGATTGTGTATACTTGAATGAGTCAAATCTCTGGATGTTCATATGATTTTGGTTAAAAACAAAAAGTATTTCTTCACACAACGTACAGTCAACTTGTGGTACTCTTTACCAGAGGATGTTGTGAAGGCCAAAACTATAACAGGGTCAAAAAAAGAACTAGATAAATTAATTGAGGATAGGTACATTAATGCCTATTAGCCAGCAAAGGCAGGGATGGTGTCCTAAGCTTCTGTTTGCCAGAAGTGATGAATGAGCAACAGGAAATGGATCATTTGATGATTATCTGTTCTGCTTATTCCCTCTGGTGCACCTGGCATTGGCCACTGTCGGAATACAGGACACTGGGCTAGAGAGACCTTTGGTCTGACCCAGTATGGCTTTCCTTATGTTCTTATCCTTATCAGAATGGAAAACTACTTCAAAAGCGTACGTTTACTGCCATTTTAATATGTCGGTCAATTTTATTTATTCAGTGCATTCTGCATATAAACAATTTTAAGTAAATAATTTGAAGGATTGTTAAATTATCTGGTTTCTTATATCTCTTCTTTCAGTGTCTTGATCAGTAAGTTTAATAGGCAACAGGAAGCTAACTTCTATTTAAAAACTGTTAAATTCAAATATAATTACTAATTATAGTAAGGCAGAATACAGAAGATTATAGGTAAAGAATCATGCTGTTTGAATGTTTTCATTGTCAAGTTTGCCTTACTGTAGGAATCCCTCTCTAAAGCTTAGAAGGCACTATCATACTGAAATCTAGTCAATTTCAAAACAAAGCGGAAAACCATCAGGTACTAAACCTGCTCCCTGTGTTCCCCAGTCTTTTTAAAAAAGAAAATTATCTTCTTTTTTTCCTATTTCCCAAATACTTCTCTCCCTCTCCATATCTTGTGTGAAAGACACTCACTCACAGGTGAAAAGTGACCAACTTAACTGACTATTCAGGGAAACAATAAAAGTTGTCAATTATATAAAGTACTATCAAATTGCTAAAAATGAAAAACATGGAGAAAAATATTTCAATTAAAGTAGTCCTGGAGTTACTAGAAACAGCACTAAGTAAAAATTCAGATAGCAATGTGACCTTTAAGTTGACCGTGTCTCCTTTAAATATAAAATGTATCAAAGAATGTTGCATTTACAAAGAGTAGTATTAAGTAATGTGTTGAAAATGAGTTGCAAAGCTTGGGATCTAACAAAGTATTTCATTATTCTTTGTTTCAAGTTCTGTGGGAAAATTTTGCCTGGGAGAATTTGATTTAGTTTCTCAAGTTGTTTGTTGCATTTACCCATTTCCAGTTCATCTGCCAAGACTCCTAAGTCTTTTGATTTTGTAAATTTCATAATTAATTAGATTTTGTATTGTCAATTTAATATCGGTTATGCCTGCATAAGAGCTACACCAGGCAAGTTCTCTTAAACATGTTCTATAATGTGCTTAGAATTTTGATAACGTAGGAAACGGCGTATATGAATGAATACTCGATTCTTTAAAGGACACAAACATTTCAATAGGAATTCCTCATTATGGCACACGTCCAATTCTGAAATTGTCACATTCCCTATGCTCTGCCAAGAGTCTACTACAACTGACATCACAGATTTGTTATAGAAGTTCATAAAGATTTCTGTAAAAGAAAAATAAAGTGGCAGGTAGATCAAAGGATATGGTGCTTCAGCTGTAGACACAATTACTTACTTTTAATAATAAAATTCATGTTCCTAAAGGAAATAGAGTCAGGATCATTGAGTAAAATTTGTATAAACCTGAATATTCAGTTCCAGCAGCTCCCATTGGCCTGGAGCAGTGAACCGCAGCCACTGGGAGCCGCAAATCGGCCAAACCTGTGGACGCAGCAGGTACACACACTGGCCTGGCCTGGCCCGGCTCGCCAGGGGCTTTCCCTGCACAAGCAGCAGAACAAGTTTGAGAACCTCTGGTCTAAGGGATAAGCAACAGAAAAGTAATGTTCCGTTTCTCCTACCTCTTTTGGGGCCAGATTACAATTATTTGGGGTTGTGTATTTGGTCAGACCCCTATTATTACTTAAATATTATTCTACCTATATTTTCACTTTCAAAAGTATTCTCTTCCCCAATGAGTCTGAAAGAAAACAACCTGTTGCTAACCTAAACAAAGTACAAACACAAAACATTTAAACCTCCCTCCAGAAGATTAACCTCCATAGCCTTAACAAATTATTAGGGCTGTTGATTAACCACAGTTAACTCACACAATTAACTCAAAAAAATTAGTCACGATTAATCGCAGTTTTAATCGCACTGTTAAACAATAGAGTACCAATTGAAATTTATTATATATTTTGGATGATTTTCTCCATTTTCATATATATTTTATTCTGTGTTATTAAAATCAAAGTGATAAAAAGAAATAAATATTTTTCAATTCACCACATACAAGTATGTAGTGCAATCTCTTTGTCATGAAAGTATGTTTAAAATGTAGATTTTTTGTGTGTGTTACATAAGTGCACTCAAAACAAAAATAATATAGAACTTCAAAGCCTACAAGTCCACTCAGTCCTACTTCTTGTTCAGCCAGTCGCTAAGACAAACAAGTTTGTTTACATTTACAGGAGATAAAGCTGCCCGTGTCTTATTTACAATGTTATCAGAAATTGAGAACACGCATTTGCATGGCACTTTTGTAGCTGGTACTGAAAAGGTATTTATGTGACAAATATGCTAAACATTCATATGCCCCTTCAATCTTCAACCATCATTGTAGAGGACATGCTTCCAGGCTGATGATGCTCGTTAAAAATTATATATATATATGCATATGCATTCATTAAATTTGTGACTGAACTCCTTGGGGAGAATCGTATGTCTTTACTGCATTCTGCCATATATTTCACGTTATAGCAGTCTCGAATGATGACCCAGCACATGATGCTCATTTTAAGAACACTTTCACTGCAGATTTGACAAAACGCAAAGAAGGTATCAATGTGAGACTTTTAAAGATAACTACAGCACTTGACCCAAGGTTTAAGAATCCAAAGTGCCTTCCAATATCTGAGAGGGACAAAGTGTGGAGCATGCTTTCAGAAGTCTTAAAAAAAGCAACACGCTGATGCGTAAACTACAGAATTTGAACCACCGAAAAAGAAAATCAGCCTTCTGCTGGTGGCATCTGACTCAAAGAATGAAAATGAACACGCGGCAGTCCACATTGCTTTAGATTGTTATCAAGCAGAACCCGTTATCAGCATGAACACATGTCCCCTGGAATGGCGGTTGAAGTGTGAAGGGACATATGAATCTTTAGTGCATCTGGCACATAAATATCTTGCAATGCCAGTTACAACAGGGCCATGAGAATACCTGTCCTCACTTTCAGGTAACATTGTAAACAAGAAGCAGGCAGCATTATCTCCTGTAAATGTAAACAAACTTGTTAGTCTGAGTGACTGGCTGAACAAGAAGTGGGATTGAGTTGACTTGCAGGGTCTAAAATTCTACATTGTTTTATTTTTGAATGCAGTTTTTTTGTACATATTTCTACATTTGTAAGTTCAACTTTCATGATAAAAAGATTGCACTACAGTACTTGTATTAGGTGAACTGAAAAATACTATTTCTTTTGTTATTTTACAGTGCAAATACTTATAATCAAAAATAAATATAAAGTGAGCACTGTACACTTTGTATTCTGTGTTGTAAATGAAAACAATATATTTGAAAATGTAGAAAACATCCAAAAATATTTAAATAAAATGGTGCTCCATTATTGTTTAACAGTATGATTAACTGTGATTAAATTTTTTGTTCGCATGACAGCCCTACAAATTACCCTAGTGATGGCCACTTGTTGCCTGGGCAACTTGCCAGAAGTCTACGGGGACAGCAGCAGCAAAATAAAAGGGTTGAGAGAATGGACTGTGATAGAGCAGCTACCCTTAAAAGAAAATTCTTTCAATGATATGAGGAACCTTCCGGTAAAGTTGTCTGTTAGACTCCTAGAAAATGATGTTGTGAATACCTCAGAATAAAATAACAAATCCACTTTTTTATATTCAAATACCAATTATAACTAGCAGCCTTAATCAAATACCGAATAAAAATAAGCAACTCGCAAGACTTTATGACAGCCCTAGAATCTAGGAAAGGATACTGCTTCCTTTAATATATAGATACCAGAGACATACTGGCAGCCACTGCACCTCATGAAACTAGATAAAAAATGCTGTTACAATTTTGACCCTGTGAAGAATTGAACATTTTTAGTTTATGTCATAAAAGCCAATGGATTAATGATGTTTCAATAACTAATGGAAAAATTTGAGCTCAGTTATTTTCACCTATAACAAATACCTAAAGCATAATCCTGCTCCCACTGAAGTCAATGGCAAAATTTCCCTTGACTTCAATGGCATCAGGATTTGACCCTCTATTGGCAAGTAACAGAAAGAAGAACCTAGGACTCTTAGCCACAATCTATTAACTAGAGTTATCAAGCAATCATGATAAATCAAATCACTCATTTCAAATCTTTTCAGAATTCTGTATGTTTGCCCTTGCCTTGGTTGAGATCTGTTGGGCTTATCTGAAAGACATTTCAAATGAGAGGATACCTGACATCTGGCCAGAATGTTTTAGGAAGAGTGAGTTTTAGTGGCCTTGAGTACAGAGATGAGTGACACACCATACATTAGTTCAACATTTCCAACTGTGTATTTGAGACTCAGTTATGTCACAAATGTAAATACCAGGTCGGGTCTTTCTTAACCACTGTTACTAGAATTATTGGGATGTAGATATTTTGTTTCAAATAACTTGCAAACCAGAAAATTGGATTAATATATCATCATCTCGAATGTTGGGTATACTTTGCTCGCTACACTCTCTCTCAAAGTAAGGAGTGTAACTTGTATCCTTAGCTTAGAAAAAAAAAGGGTATGTTGACAAAATGGACTGACACAGAGGCCCCTTCATTCCACAGATGGATTTCTATGCTTGGACATATCAGACACCTTCCATATAATGCCTACATAGACCTTCATATGACTCATTGGAGTTCTGAATGCAAACATAATGCAAACAAATTCCACAACCTGTTTTGTATGCCCTTTCAGTCTAATTTATTTCTAATTCTGATGACACATTGTGGACCTTATTTAGGGTTGTGTCAACCTCGCTTCAAGATGCTACTTTTTAATTACATATTTTCATATGCAGTTTGACAACAATTAAATAAGTATTTGAGAGTATTTTTGTGTTTTCCATTAGACAATGAGAAAGTCTCTCATACTAAGCATTTCAAAACAAAAAAATCAGAATAAAAATTTTTAAAAGCAAATATTATATGTTTCAGTTACAATTACTTGTTAATAAAAATGAATAGGACATAGTTTTGGTGATATTAAGATTCACATTGTGTGCAATGAAATTATGCCAAAATGAATGTCAATCACATTTTCAAATGAAAAAATTACTTTTCTCTGAATCAATTTCACTTGTAAGAAGCTGCTCCAGCTGAAGTTTTGACAGAACTTTATCCCAAAATAATAACTAATTAAAGCAGGTTTTTCCTTGGGAGTATCCTAGACATCCAAGCTCAAGCTTTCACTACTGCACAGGCCAACACTTTTCTTCAAACCTCAACGCCAATACCCCATTCAAAAATTTTATAAAAAAAAAAAATCCCCTCTCACCCCTCTGGGTGATATGTGTCTTCCTCAACCTCGGGTCCTCTACCAGAGGCCTTGGAATTTGAGGGTTCTGCGCAGTATCTTAGCTGTTCCTAGCACTGCACTCTTCTGGACAGAGAGCTCTGATGTTGTTCCTGGGATCTGTTGGAGCCACTCACCCAGCTTACGAGTTACAGCCCCGAGTGCTCCTACCACCACTGGGACCATTTTGGCCTTCACTTTCCACATCCTCTCTAGTTCCTCTTTCAGGCCCTGGTACTTCTCCAGCTTCTCATATTCCTTCTTCCTGATGTTGCTGTCACTTGGCACTGCTATATCTATCACCACCGCTGTCTTCTGCTCCTTGTCTATTACCACGATGTCTGGTTGATTGGCCAGTACCTGCCTGTCCGTCTGGATCTGGAAGTCCCACAGAATCTTAGCCCTGCTATTCTCCACAACCTTCTGTGGAATCTCCCATCTGGTCTTGGGAGGGTCTAGCCCATACGCTGTGCAGATGTTCCTGTACACAATGCCAGCCACTTGGTTGTGCCGTTCAGTGTATGCTGTTCCTGCCTGCATCTTACATCCTGCCACTATGTGTTGGACTGTCTCTGAGGCCTCTCTGCACAGTCTGCACCTTGGGTCCTCTCTAGTGTGGTAGACCCCTGCTTCAATGGATCTGGTGCTCAGTGCCTGTTCCTGTGCTGCTATGATCAGTGCCTCAGTGCTGTCTTTTAGTCCAGCCCTTTCCAGCCACTGGTAGGATTTCCCAATGTCAGCCACCTCAGCTATCTGTCGATGGTACATCCCATGCAGGGTCTTGTCTTGCCATGGCACTTCTTCTGCTTGGTCTTCCTCCCATGTCTGCTGCTGCCTCAGGCATTCTCTCAGCAGCTCATCTTTGGGGGCCATCTTACTGATGTACTCCTGGATGTTCCGGGTTTCATCCAGGACAGTGGCTTTGACGCTCACCAAGCCCCGCCCGCCTTCTTTCCGGCTGGTATACAGTCTCTGGGTGTTGGACTTGGGGTGGAAACCTCCGTGCATTGTGAGGAGCTTCCGGGTTTTCACATCGGCAGCCTCCATGTCCTCCTTTGGCCAGCTCACTATACCGGCAGGGTATCTGATGACCGGCAGGGCGTATCTGTTGATGGCGTGGATCTTGTTCTTCCCACTGAGCTGGCTCTTCAGGACCTGTCTTATCCTTTGGTGATACTTGGATGTTGCTGTCTTCCTTGCCTCCTCATCGTGGTTTCCATGTGACTGTGGGACGCCAAGGTACTTGTAGCTGGTCTGTATGTCTGCTATGTGGCCCGCTGGTAGTTCCACCCCATCAGTCTTGACTACCTTCCCTCTCTTCACTACCATCCGGCCACACTTCTCCAGTCCGAATGACATCCCGATATCCTCACTGTAGATCCGCGTCAGGTGGATTAGCGAGTCGATGTCTCGTTCATTCTTAGCATACAGCTTGATGTCATCCATGTAGAGGAGGTGGCTGATGGTAGTTCCACTCCTGAACCTGTACCCATATCCAGTCCTTGTGATTATCTGGCTGAGGGGGTTTAAGCCTATGCAGAACAGCAGCGGGGACAGTGCATCACCTTGGTATATGCCGCACTTGATGGCCACTTGTGCAAGCTGCCTTGAGTTGACTTCCAGTGTTGTCTTCCATAGTCCCATTGAGTTCTTGAGGAAGGTCCTTAGTGTCCTGTTGACTTTGTATAGCGCCAGACATTCACAGATCCACGTGTGCGGCATTGAGTCGTAGGCTTTCCTGTAGTCAATCCAGGCTGTGCTCAGATTGGTCTGTCTAGACCTTGAGTCTTGGGCGACTGCTCTATCTATGAGCAACTGGTGTTTTGAGCCTCTGGTGTTGTTCCCAATGCCCTTCTGAGCTGTGCTCATGTACTGGCCCATGTGGTCCTGTAGCTTGGCAGCTATGATGCCTGATAGGACTTTCCATTTTGTGGGGAGGCAGGTTATTGGCCGGTAGTTGGCCGGTTCTGTCCCCTTGCAGGGGTCTTTCATGATCAGCACTGTCCTTCCTTGTGTTAGCCAGTTTGGGTGGGAGCCTGCTGCTAGCAGCTGGTTCATCTGTGCTGCTAGGCGTTCATGCACTGCTGTTAGTTTCTTTAGCCAGTAGGTGTGGATCATGTCTGGTCCAGGTGCTGTCCAGCTCTTCATGTTCTTGACCCGCTGCTGGATGTCTTCTACTGTGATGGTGACTGGTTTCTGTTCTGGGAGATTGCTGTGCTCTGTTCTCAGGTCCTGCAGCCACTTTGCACTGGTGTTATGAGTCTTGTCTTTCTCCCATATGTTCTTCCAGTACTGTTCAGTTTCTGCTGCTGGTGGCTCTGCTGTTATTGTGTTGTTGCACTGCAGTTGGGAGTACACCTTGGATGGTTCTTTGGAGAACAGGGCATTTACTTTTTTGGCCTCTGCTTCTCTAGTGTATCTCCTTAGCCTGGTAGCCAGTGCTGTGAGCCTTTGTTTAGCAGTCTCTAGGGCTTCAGATGGAGTCAGGCCCTTGTATTTTTTCAGTAGCCGAGTCTTATCCTTAATCTCTACACCCTTCTGTAGTTCCACCAGCTGACTAACTTCTCTCCGAGTCGCCTTGATCTTATCCTCCAACCTCATTTTCCAGGGTGGGTACATACTGTTGTTCTTCTTGATCGTGTAGCCAAGCATCTCCAGGATTACAGAGGCTGTAGCGTATACCAGTTCATTGGTTTGAGTTATGGTGGTAGTAGGGATTGTCATGAGGGCTCTATTGGCATCTTCTAACATACTAGCTGATGGTACTTCTCCACTGAGCCTTGGTAATCGGTCTCGAGGATTGACTGTAGCTAGTTTCTCCATGATCTTATGCCTCATATCAGCTGCTGTGCTCTGCAATGGAGGGGGTGGCAGTGAAGTTTCAGCTTCAGGTGTGGGCTGCACATCCACTTGTTCTTCCAGGTCTTCTTGAGTCTGGGATGTAATGTGGAGTTGGTCTATCTCAAGCTGTGAGAGCAGCTTCCTCTTTACTATGTTGAAGCGTTGGGTAACTAGCTGTTTCTCAGTAAGTGTGGATGTAGGTCTTTTGTCCATCCATAGTCCCCTCATACGTTTCATATATCCCCTCTCATTAGGTCTACTGTTGTAGTAGCATTCCATCAATTCCAGGTTCTCTTGTCTCGTCCATGAATGGTTTGTTCCAGTAGCCCACTTATCGTCAGATTGTCCTGGTTCCTCAACATCTGGCGCGGACCTTGTTAATCCGGGCGACGTCCGAGCCGGCATGACTCTCCTAGTTCGTGTCACTCTCATATTTGAGGTAGGCAGGTGAAGCGTTAGGGGGTCTTTTGCCCAAGGACCCCTACTGGAAAGTTGGGAACCAACCAGGATTTGAACCCCGGTCTCTCGTATCAAAGGGCGGTCTCCCGTATCAAAGGGCGGCGCTCTTAACCACTATGCTATCCAGTTGCTGTATATATATATTCCAGAATTCATTAGTGCATCTGTTATTTACTTGGGTTTGTTTTATTACTAAATAAAATAAAAATTAAATATTAAAGTTAAGATATTTATAGAGCATATGTCCATGTAGTATTTTAGCACTTAAAACATGTACAATTTTAGAGCATTCTCCATTCAGAACATTAAGGTACACACAGTTTTTCCATCTCTTCTCTCAGTTTGAGAATGCTTCGCATATGTGTAAGAGCTTATAGTTCTCCACAGTCTTTAAAGCAGGAAGGCTATAACAAAGTTGTTATGGACATCACTACAAAAGGAAAAGATAGAAAACAAAGTAATAATTTGGTGCTGCACTGTGGGGAGCCCACGTTATCCTGAGAACACTTTTTTCCTAAACTCACAAAAAGTCCGACAAAGTTATCTAGTAAGGAAAATATTGTACTGTGCATGCTCAATAAGTTATTTTCAAACTGTCCTAAATTGTATCTAATTTTTACAAATCTAGCAAACCACACATTAATGAGTTAAGTCTAAGAACAGGTAAAGTTTGGCTTTTTAAGAACTAACCTTTTTAGAATCATGCTCTCAATGACTGAAAAAGACACCAAATAACTGTAAAGTGCAATATGGTAAGAGAACTGTGCACCTGAAAACAGCACCTTTCCCCTCCACAGATCAGATTCCTGTCATAGGTTCATATCATAAAATAGGTCCTACCTGCTTTATCACAAAAGTAAATTCTGTCACCTCTTTTCCACTCCCCCACCCCCAGCATTGCATTGCAGAGCCAAAACATCTATGGGAGCAAGAGTTTGAACCTATTCTAGCTCATGCATCACCAGATTTGGTAACCAAATTCCAATTACACAACCATATTGTGGCCCCAGTTACACCTATGCAAACCAATAAGACAACAGGATCACACAGATGTAAATAAGGACAGAATTTAGCCTACAGAATTATTTTTGGTGACAGCACATGAGCCAGAAAGAATATAACTTGGTTTTCAGATTTCAGGTAGAGTTTCCGGGCTTGCAAAGAGGTAAAAAACATTTTAAGTGTTCACAATTGATCGAGTCACTGAAAACAAATATGGAACCCCACAATGCCATTTTTACAGAGAAGAATGGTGTATTTGTATTATAGAGGTCTAAGGAATCACCAAGATCATGGCATCAGTCAACACCGAATTTCATCAGCCACCATTCCACACATTCAGGGATTGTCTTCACTACAACAGTTATGTCAAGTTACTCTGCTTGAGCTAGCACAGCTCAAAGGAGCAGTCATGCTGCAAAACACAATTTGAGCCACACACAGTGATTAGATTAGCAACTAATGAGGTGCATTAACTCAAACTGTAATCTGTAGCTGAATCCCCAGGACACTAGGAACTCAAGTATCAGCAGCACTGGAGCTTTAATCTACACCTCCCAAAAGGCCAGCTAGCTCGAGTTTAAAAGCACCACTTATCACAAGACAGAGATCCGTGCATGAGAGCAGGAGCCTTGTTAGGGGCAAGTTATACCTAAAGCTAATATTGCAGTGAAGACAAGCTCTCAGTTAGAATTCTGAGGGATCTTACAAAGTTATTTAGTCTCAGCTAACCTAAACAATTGTGCAAGGGTATTACCTGCAGGTTTTGCAACTTTACTGCCAACATTCTAACGTGGAACTTTTGGGCACTCTTACTATTAATGTTTTGTTGTGTTGAAAGTAGGACTGACAAGTGATTAAAAAAATTAATCACAATTAATTGCGCTGTTAAACAATAACAGAACACTATATTTAAATATTTTGGGATCTTTTCTACATTTTCAAATACACCGATCTCAATTACAACAAAATGCAAAGTATACAGTCCTCACTTTATACTTCTTTATTACTACCAATATTTGCACTGTAAAAAAGAAAAATAGTATTTCTATTCACCTAATACAAGTACTGTAGTGCAATCTCTTTATCATGAAATTTGAATTTACAAATGTGGAATTATGTTCAAAAAAATAACTTCCCTCAAAAACGAAACAAAGTCCACTCAGTCCTACTTCTTGTTCAGCCAATCACTCAAAACAAGTCTGTTTACATTTGTGGGAGACAATGCTGCCCATTTCTTGTTTACAATGTCATCTGCAAATGAGAACAGGCATTCGAATGCCATTGTTGTAGCCAGCGTCACAAGATATTTACATGCCAGATGAGCTACAGATTCGTATGTTAGCATGTTCTCTGGAACGGTCACCAAAGCACGAAGGAACATACGAATCTTTACCATATCTGGCACGTAAATACCTTGCAACTCAGGCTACAAAAGTGCCACATGAACACCTATTCTCATTTTCAGGTGACACTGTAAATAAGAAGTGGGCAGCATTATCTCCCATAAATATAAACAAACTTGTTTGTCTTAGCAATTGGCTAAACAAGAAATAAGACAAAGTGGACTTGTAGGCTCTAAAGTTTTACATTACTTCACTCAAAAATAAAACCATGTAACAAAAAGAATTCTACATTTTTAAGTTGCACTTTCAGGATAAAGAGTTTGCACTACAGTACTTGAACGAGGTGAACTGAAAAATACTAGAGTATTTCTTTTATCGTTTTTACAGTGTAAATATTTGTAATAAAAATAATATAAAGTGAGCACTGTACACTTTGTATTCTGTGTTGTAATTAAAATCAATACACCTGAAATGTAGAAAGAGACAAATATTTAATGAATTTCAATTGATTAAAACTGATTGATTGCAATTAATTTTTGAGTTAATCACAGGCCTTAACTACAATTGACAGCCCTAGTTGAAAGATATCTTTACACTTTCTCCACTGTCTCCCTCTTATCATGGAAAAAAAGTATACAAATCAATAAAGCCATCTCTTTATCCTTCTCCAAATCCCTCCTTAAAATTTATCAGTGCTGTGACATTCAAATTACCAAGCAACAATGGCTATGCAAACAGCAAGCCAAGACTTCTATTTATTACGCAGAACTTGCTGTCTTATTGTAAACTTCTCCCTCAAGCCTCCTTACCTTTGTCTGTTGTGTCTACCTGTTGAATCCCATTTATAAGACTAGGGCCTGAGCGGTCCCATTTTCAGTTATTTATTTCAATGGCACCTAGCACAATGAGCCCTGAATCTTGATTGGGTTCAACGGGTATTACTATACATTTTTCCAGTTTCTCTCTTTCATATAAGAAAAAAAGGGCTGAATATTTATTCTTTTGTGCACATACACCATCCCCGTATTGACAATGTCAGTTAACTATACAGAACTCCCAATACACTCAGACCATCCCATAACTACACCTTCAGGAAAAATCAAAATAATTAACTAAATCATTGATTTAAAAGTCACTTGATTTTTTTAATCCATTAATTTGTCGGGTTAAATTTGGAAAATTAATTTGAAATTTTGTGCTACTGCAATTTTAGATTAAAATTCATAATGAAATAAATTATAAATCTCATTGTACACGCGCTGCTCCTGGGTAGAGTCTCTTCTTTGAATTTTACAAAACTCTAAAATTCAGGAAAAAAATGTAAAATTTGAAATTTTACTAAGAATTAAGAACCCAAACATCTACTTTAGCAATTTAAGATTGAAAAATGTGAAATAAAGAAAAGCAAAATGTAAAACTGATTTAAATGGGGGAAAAAATGTATTATCATGATTCCTTGGAGGAGGTGGGTCTATAGCCTGAGCCCAAACATCTACACTTCAATTTTACGGTCCTGCAGTCCAAGCCTTGCAAGCCCACGTCAGGGGATATGGGCCACCCATGACTGTTTTATTGCAGTGTAGACATACCCTAAGGCCTTCCTTGACATCCATTCTACTTGGCAGTGGCGCAGACTGCCGTTCCGCTCTTCCAAAGACAGCTTCTTCCAATGGGGAAGCCACAAGAGACATCTGTAATACTGAGATGCAACACAAATTCCAGAATACCAGAGGTGTTCAAGATCAGTGAAAGCCTCACTTCTGGGCACTTGTGTTCGTTTCCTTTTTTGGCTGTTGCCTCATCCAGTGTAAGTACCTATACTTTTCACTTGTATTGATAACACTGACTTGTTTTAGCATTATGCTAAGAATTAGAGCAGCGGTCTCAAAGTGGGTCACAACCTCATTTTAATTGGGTTGTCAGGGCTAGCATTAGATTTGCTGGGACCCAGGGCTGAAGCTGAAGCCCGAGTCCCACCGCTTAGGGCTAATGCCCAAGGGCTTCAGCACTGGTTGGACATTGCACTCCATGTGTTTTATGGAAATATGCTTATGTGCATGAATGATGTAACTTGAATATGCTTTATGCAAAAGGTCTCTTGTAAGGTATCATAACAAAGGTTATAACCTACTCAATATATTCCTTCTATTTGTATGTATGTATCATTCTTGTATCTGAGGCCTTGGCTACACTGGCACTTTACAGCGCTGCAACTTTCTCGCTCAAGGGTGTGAAAAAACACACCCCTGAGTGCAGCAAAGTTACAGCGCTATAAAGTGCCAGTGTAAACAGTGCCCCAGTGCTGGGAGCATGGCTCCCAGCTCTGCAAGCTAATCCCCGCAGGAAGGTGGAGTAACTGCAGCGCTGGGGGAGCTCTCTCCCAGCGCTGGCATCGCGACCACACTCGCACTTCAAAGCGCTCCTGCGGCAGCGCTGTACAGCTGCAAGTGTAGCCATATCCTCAAACTAGAAATATGAAGTATAACTCTGAGACCCTATTGTAATTTGCAAAGTGTGGGCCATTAATGGTGGTTTAGAATCTTGATGGCTCCCATTGACTAGGGCAATTTGTTGTAAATGGCTCTGTTTACTTACAAACCTTCCTGTATACAGGTAGGCCAGCCCAGGAAGAATGGAGGCTGGGGGGGTCTCACAGGACATGTGATTATGTCACCTGATATTGGAATCTATCTTAAACCTGGTGCTTTTCCATTTAGAAGGAGGGGTGGGGACCCTTGTGCCAAAGCTATAATAAGGGGGTGGAACAGAACAAATGGGGCTGCTAGTCATGAGAACACCCCTGCTTCTCTGCTGGAACTAACAAGGACTGTACCAGTGGAAAGGTTTGGGCCCAGACTAGGAAGGAATCTACTCTGTGAAAGAAGCTTACTGGAACATCTCTGAGGGTGAGATTTTACCTGTCATCAGTTTCTTAATGTATTAGGCTTAGACTTGCGTGTTTTTGCTTTATTTTGCTTGATGACTTACTTTGTTCTGTTATTACTTGGAACCACTTAAATTCTACTTTTTACAAGTAATAAAATCACTTTTGTTTATTAATGAACCCAGAGTAAGTGATTAATACCTGGGGAAGGAAACAGCTGTGTATCTCTATCAGTTATAGAGAGGGTGTACCATTTATGAGTTTACCCTGTATAATCTTTATACAGAGTAAAACGGATTTATTTGGGGTTTGGATCCCACTAGGAGCTGGGTGTTGGAGATAGGTGACCTGCTGAGCAGTTTTTGGTTAAAGTCTGCAGCTTTGGGGGTGTGGACCCGACCTCGGTCTGTGTTGCAGCAGACTAGTGTATCTGGCTCAACAAGGCAGGGGTCTGGAATCCAAAGCTGACAGGGAAAACGGGCTGAGAGGTAAATTCAGCACATCAGGTGACAGTCCTAAGGAGGTCTCTGTAATTGAACCTGTCACACGGGGGTCAGGTTACAGGCCTCCCGCCTGTGCCTGAAGCCTTGGATTTTGGCCTCCCCCGCACCCTGGGTGGTGGGGCTTGGGTGTTCCTACTCTTCCCCACCTGCCCCACAGTCTGGCGTAGTGGGGCTTGGACTTTGCTCCACCACCATCACCTGGGATCATGTAGTAATTTTTGTTGTCAGAAGGGGGTCACAGCGCAAAGAAGTTACTGTTAAAATGGTACTCTTAAAAGCTGAAGAACTTTCTAGCTTCTTTGTCATTAGTGTGAGTTTGTTCCAGGTAAGCAGTGACTGAAGATCATTACCATTACATGGCTGTTACGTGGCTCTATGTGAAGTGAGTTGGTGATATCAGTCCATTTCCTAAAGTACCGATGTCCTAAATACATGACAAATAGTACCTTAAAAGTGTCAGCCAACAGTCCAAGGATTGAATATTACATGACCAACAGAACTAAGTGACTCACATTTCTGTAAGAGAGCCTTCCAAAAGAAGGGGGAAAAAAAGTTCAGCAATGAAAAAGGTGTGAGGAAACCTACATTGCCAGTGATAGTGTATCTATTCTCTGGCTAAAATAAAGAGCTCTTTAGCTTCCACTGCTGTGGTCCTGTACCTCTGACCAGCATTACATTCAAGTTTAATTTTTCTAAGAGTTTTTCCATCAGTCATCTTTCCCAAGCATTCCTTTTTAACAACATTTATAACTGATATGCCACTGTGGCAAACTTAAATTAGCATGCGTTATATGGAGTATAAAATTATATGCCTGCTAAAATAAAATACGTATGCACAGCTGTATGCCAGGACACTCCCATAACCACATTCAACTCTGGCAAAATGAAGAGGGAGCATAGTCTAGTTATTAAAGCAGAATTAGAAGCCAAGATTCTATTTTCATTTTCAGACCTGTGACTTCGGGGACACACCACATTTTTCCCATAGGCCTCAGTTTATTCAACTGAGAAACAGGACTAATACCATTTATCTCACAGGGATGGAAGATACTCTGCACTTCGAACGCCTTGCATCCATAGATCTCAAAAGTATGATTAACATTTTTCAAATGAATAGTCACCAATCAAAACTTCCATTTTAAATAACGTAAGGAAACAAATAGACTGATTAAATACGAACATTCCCTTTAGTAACAAACAAAATCATTCTAATAACTGTTTCAAAATGTCTTTACAGATGTGTTGTATTTATACTATTTTAGCTTTAAACATGATTTGTCTTTAAATACTTCAGTGGTATGTCACTGCAACTTAATATGCTCTGTGCTTTTTTAACTCCAGTTTCCTCAAATCTAGAAGAGCTATGTAATGGCACTCAACAGATATTTGTGAATTAGATCCATAAACTGTGCTGTATTTTTCAGAATGTTTTATTAAAAAATGAGAGGTTTTAAAGAGTACATACAGCAGGTATGGTACTGTAGATGTTTCTTATGTCAATAAAGGGGTTAATCCATCAACACAGTTAATCCCCCTTTCCAGTGCTTGTTTGGTAGATCAACAGAAGAATTCTTCTGTGTCTACACCAGGTCAGCCTAACTATAGTGGCTCAGGGAGCAAAATTTTTCACAGCCCTGAGCAACGCAGCCTTTTAATTCTTAAGCGTAGAACTGGTCTAAGTCTTTTCTTTACAAGAAAGCTTAACTCCTCAAATCTGCTGTCTTGTGTAATTTGTTTCAGTCTGGCTACAAATTCAGTCTCTCATTCATCTTAATGAGGTTTTAACATCAAACCTACTTGTGACCACTTAAAGGCTTATTAGAGTTAAACCACTTCACTGCTGGAGATATCAACTCTCTACAGCAAATATGTTTTTCCAGATTTGGCTAGGTATTTTGGACCTTTTGCTAATTTCAGATGCTCATTTTTTGACATGGGGAGGTTATAAGAGATCGGTTTGTTATGTGAAAGAGAAACTGGGATGAAATTGTACTGTACTTTTGGCTTCTGGTACATCTAAGTAAAGGAGACCATTATTTGAGCCTATATGCTGAGTTTCAAAAGGAATCTAGCACTGCAGCATTTGGGCCTCTAGAGGTACCATACAGCAAGTGTACTAATCTGTACTTGTGCAAATGCAGAAGTCATACTGAATAAGGTGAAACCAGTCAACAGTCTCTCCTCTGTGACCTAAAGAAGGTCAATACTCAACAGATCCATAGAGCTTCTTGAAGGTGGAACAGGAACTCATTTAGAGAAATAACCTTTTGATTGTAAAGCTCACTACCTTCATTACTTGAGCAAGCAAGAGGCAACTATGTTCCATCACAGTTGGGAGGGAAAAGCCCACTAAAACTAAAATCCTTGGAAAAATATGTGGGATACTCCTAATTGTAAAATGTGCTGGCAAGGCTTTGTTGTGGTAAAAGTCTACACAGTGATAAACAAGTCCAGTTGCTGACTTGTCTACATTGAACAGATGGACCACGGAGCAATATTAGACATATAAAGCCAGCTTCCACAAAATAAGTTCTTGTCAACAAGAATTTCTGAGCACATAGGTAGACTGCCACTGTAATATTATATCAAGTTTCTCAGAGATTCTAGTCTAGAGGATCACAGTGGTCTCTTCTGGTACTAAAATTTTTTAAATAAAAATGTTCAAGATGTCACGTGGGTGTATCTGTGTCTTCTTCAGGTTAAGCACCTTTACCTCAACTTCCAATTTTGTGACTTTGAGCACAGTAGCACTATAATGAGCAACTCCCAAAATCACTGTACCAGTATCAGTTACTGAAAAACCATAAAAATAGCTGCTCTGAGATTCCAAAATCCACAAATACATACAACCACAATAGTGAAGAATGTAACTGTAGCTGTGCCAAAAATACCAATACTAAAGGTAACAGTGAGGAAGACACCTCGCAGGGTCCTAGAGCCTGGGCTCCAGCCCAAGCTCGAAAGTGCACACTGCAGTGAAACAGCCCTACAGCTTGAGCCCTGCGAGCCCGAGTCAGCTGGCACATACAGCCATGGGTTTTTAACTGCAGTGTAGACATACCCTTAGACTCGTGAATGCGTTACCTTACAGGCTTGATAGTTTCAGCTATTTGAAATGTCACATATTTCAACAGTTCAGTATTTGAATCATCATTTAGGATGCATTTACGCATGCAACTGACAACAATGGAACAAACAAATACCATGGATTGGTAAAATTGGATTTATTTTTAACAATGCATTTTCATTCCCCTCCCACCCCCTACCAAGAGAGCAGCCTTTTCTGAAAAAGCTACTTTGGAATCCCGAAAGGGTTTAGGGAGGCATCATGGTGTAGTGGATAGGGCACTGGACAGTCACAGGAGAGCTGGTTCCATTCCTGGCTCTGCCACTTGCCCAAAGTCATATAGCCTGGCAATCATCTCACCTTTCTGTGCCTGTTTCCTTTCCCATCCTATCTGTTTTGTTTACTTACCCGAAAAGCTCTTCAGGGTCTTTTATGTCTTTTTTTTTTTACAATGGGGTCCTAATCTCACTTTTGAAGCCTCCATGTATTTACATAACAGATAATTTACAGGTGCTATATGGTTCTTACTAAAAGTATTTGTATGTGCAGACAGCTACTTTTATCACTGTATGGTCACAAAAATATGATGAATAATTAAAAGAAAGTTTACTGAACGACACAGATCCCAGGAATCTTAGACTGAACAGTGGCATTGGGGGAAAAATGAAAGTCAAGCCACCAAACACAAAATAACAGGTTTCAAAAAGTACAGTAGAATTATATAATATGTAGATTGGAAAGCTTGAATTACTTTCTTTTTAAACCCTATAATATCTTCAAATTTCGAATAGTGAATTACTAACTTTTTCTTCTGAGGTCAGACAAAAAACTTCTACGGCCACTTATTTGCCATATTTAGGATAGTCAGGCAGGATCAATGACAAACATCTGGCTATGATTCTTTCTAGAATTTTGATTATTTTTTCTTTGTCACAGAAGAAAAACTTTGAGCTTACTAATACAGTATTTAGATTCTTTTAGCATATTGTTTAATAGGATTCAGAAGCAGTCTGTCCTCCCACTTCCCACATATTTAAGCTCTTAATACTTTTACAGCACACAGAAAAATCCACTATGAAATGAAGTCCTAAATACATGAAGGAAGGAGGGAGTGGGGGGAGAGCACAAAAGCAGCTTCATGTTCAGAGCTGTCTCTCTTTGCCAGAAAGACCAAAAGTTAGACTGTTTCCTCCTACAGGAGGGCCTCTTCTTAGCAAGACTGAGGATTTGCCAGGCATTGTCCCAAACTACACTCTATATACAATATAGAGCACCTCTCAATAGTTATGTCCAAATAAGCTTATTTGGGTTCCCTTTACATATTTCCCATTGCAGCAAGTTTGCATTTTGATTCCTTGACAAGTGTGTATTAGTATTTACATCTTTTTCTTCACAACTTCCCTGTAATAAATTATGGCAATTTTTCCTGATGTTTAAATATCAATGCTGTTTTTATTGTTAGCATATACTGATGTTATTGATGTTTTTACATCATATAATGGCTAGAGGCTGAATATAATTCTTTTAAAAAACCCAGGAAATCACTGACTGGCGTACAACCTTTCAGATGACTTCCTGAATAGCCCAGTAAGTAGCCCTGAAGGTTCTAAGCCAGTTCCCGATTTTAAGGTCTACGAATGTGGTGAGTCACAGTCAGTAATTCAGACAGCAGACCACAGACCTAAAATGACAATGAACATCTAAGTATACACAATTTCATTCCACGCCTTTTAAATTAAAGGTGCATGAAAACCATATAAAAACAAACATGCCTAAAATAAGCCTTTCAAATAAGATGTTAAAGTACAAGTAGCTTTATTAAAGGGGAAAATTACATGCTTTTAAACAAGTCAAGCAAATTTAGTGAAACTAATTGTTAGAGACACCATCTGCTTTGTTCGATACTTCAAAAACGACACGTCAAGAAAAAGTGTGGGGCATCTTCTTGCCAGCTCGAAGTACTGTATCTTAGCATAGTTAAGATATCTAGCTAAAATAGAATAGCTATCAACAATAAAAGATACCAATATATTCCACTGAGCTTGGAAATAATGCAATATCTGTTTTGATAAAGAAATGAAACCTTAACAGAACTGGAAACACAACTAAAGGCAGTTTGAGCAATTTTAATTTCCAATCTTTTTCCAAATTCCCACACATCATCTGTGTTTTTTCAGACTGCATCTAGTTTCAGGTGAGGCATTCAGTAGTTTGAGGTTCTTTCAAGTTATAGATTAATACATTTAGTTTCTCTTACAACATAAGGATATTAAACAAACATTATACAATGCAAATTAAATACATGCCAAATCATCCCCGAAAGAGACACTAAAGGAACAAAGCACGTATACACCAGTTAGGTCAGGGGATGGAGCCAAGTCCAACAAGAATTATTCCTCCTCCTTATTCCCCAGAGCCAATGATCAATCTCCATAGGTTTTGGAGCTGGAGCTACCAGACCTAAGGATAGGGGTTGGAGCCAAGACAAACCCCTAAATGCCATTATCCCCTGGCAAACCCATAGAAAGTTTCAGCACAGATTAACACTTTCTCCTCTTTCAGCATTAACTCCCACTCTACACCTACCTCCCTTAGAGATGGTTCATAGGTGTGGGCAGGAAGCCAGTAACAGACAGCTCCTGAGTGAGCTGTTCTGCCTCAGGTGTGCCACTGCCCTAAAATCTGTGCGATTCTCCATGGATCTTAAGACAGCCATGTGATTAGAGAATCATGCTCCTTCTGTAGCTCCATTAATATCCCTGCTACCCTCCATGGGATACTGGGAGCTTCAAAAAATTCACCAGACTGCACATCAAGAAACTGCACCCAGCTCAACATGGAAAGTGATGTTTTTGCTCTGTATTAATGCACCTTTGGAGGTTTAGCTTGAGTCTTAAAAAGTTCATGCAACGCCCAAAAATTATATATATATATTTGCATTTTCGCCTCAACATTATAGATTTAGGAGTAATAATTATAATATGTAGATACTTACTATACTCTCATTACTATAATGAGGAACTTCTGAAATCCTTCCTCTCTATATTCATACACTTGTATATTATCATTTACAATGCTTGCCACATCACAACACTACACACTTGCACCAGAACATACACTATCGTATTATGATCACATATCATAACACATCTTCTACCACCTACATCACAAAAGCTCTCATAGTATACACACACACACACACACACACACACACACACACATATACACATATACACACACACACACACACACAAGCCATGAAGTTACAATGCATGCACAAAAGAATGAGAAAAACCATGAATCCAGCTCCACTTCATTATTCTATTATACAGTGGGCAACAGTAGTACTTTATTTCTGTTTTTTCCTGTAACGTGCAAAAGGGACACAGCCAAATCAAACAACATAATAGATATGCTGAATATGCTTTGGCCTTACAGTACTCAAAAATGATAAAAGATTAAAAAAAAAAGTGTCCGCAGAAAGCTCATAAAGCTTTAAGTTAATTATATGAAAACAAAGTGAGTGGCGGAATCTCAAAAGTGAAAATAAAGCAGAAAAAGATTCTTTTCCCCAACGTATAACTGCAGAGTCTATGGCGCAAAAACACCTACAACACCAGATAAACCAAGGGGGAGGGATAGCTCAGTGATTTGAGCATTGGCCTGCCAAACCTAGGGTTGTGAGCCCCCTCCTTCAGGAGGCCATTTAGGGATCTGGGGCAAAAAATCTGTCTGGGGATTGGTCCTGCTTTGAGCAGGGGGTTGGACTAGATGACCTCCTGAGGTCCATTCCAACCCTGATATTCTATGAAACCCACAGCAAGGACCTAGAACAATCCCTGACTATTAAGAGCAGGGAAACATGACAAGATATAAGTACTTCTTCCGGCATAAGGACTGAAAATGTACAGAATTATAACTGTCAGGCAAACAAAAACCCAAAGCAAACTTAATGAAGTGAAAAAATATGTACTCAGCATTGATAAATGCCTTCACTTAAGTTGAGAAGCACGCTATTACCCTTTAGTGAAGGCACTGCTCATTCACTTACTAAAAGCATCATAACAAGGGAGAGGAAAATGAAACAACAAAGCCAACTCTAGCACAAAACATAATTTTCGGGCTGATGTAAAATAGAATTGGTAGATCTACTTGTATTTGTTGAATATTTTAGAAGCTCTGTTACAATTAAGTCTCAAGCATGGAAGAGGACTTCCTCTTGAGTTGGTCAGAAGTTTCAAATGGTATGGTTTTACTCTAACATTTTATAAATATTAGAGATAGTGAAAGAATCATTGCTTACCATAGGAGGAGTAACAAAGCCCAGAACTGGAATACAATATTTGAAGGCGAGAAGACATTTCCTCTTTCTTAACTTGCAGTGTGGATTTGATTTAAATCATTAGTCACGAACACTTGATTTA
Source organism: Chelonoidis abingdonii (assembly GCF_003597395.2). Classification (NCBI taxonomy): domain Eukaryota; kingdom Metazoa; phylum Chordata; order Testudines; family Testudinidae; genus Chelonoidis; species Chelonoidis abingdonii. The sequence goes on from NC_133776.1 coordinate 57,126,713, forward strand.
ATCATGGATTTCTACAGAAAAGTGCATTCTTGTTGGTTGTTATAACCTTAATACATATTCTTCACAACTCGGAAATAGATGTAGGTTTCATTTTTAGAAGGTACACACTATACCGGGGTCGGCAACCTATGGCATGCGTGCCAAAGACAGCACGCAAGTCGATTTTTAATGGCGCACTGCTGTCTGTCGGGGTCCCTGCCCAGCCCGGCCTGGCCCGCTCTTCTCCGCCATCAGTCCCCTCCTGCGGCGGCAAGGGGCAGAAGCTTGGTCCTGCTGGCTCCCCTGCCTCTTCTCGCAGTGCGCTGGGTTCCTGCGCCTCCTCCTCCTCCTCCGTCCCTCCCTCCCTCCCTGCCGATCAGCTAGTGGCCCTTGCAGAGCAAAGTCAGCGTGCTCACTGCTTCCGGCAGAGGCTTCTTCAGGGGCAGGGCCTAGGGGCAGCGGGGGGCATATCCCCTCTAGCCCCCTGCCGTGAGCACCCCATGACCCCAGCCCACACCCCCAGCCCTCTGCCCTTACCCCCCACCACACACACACACACCCAGCCCTCCACCCTGAGCCCTGCAGCCCCGCACACACCCAGGTCCCTGCCCTGAGCCCTGTACCCCCCCCACACACACACCAAGCCCTCTGCTTGACTCCTTCAGCCCCCCATGACCCCTGCCTCTGGCACTTCCCCACATCCCCATGCACCCCACCCCACATCCTTACTCTTGCACCCACCACAACCCCCCCCCAACCCTCAGCACCAAACAGGAGCTCTTGCACCGCCAACCTGCCCCCCCCCACACACACACACATTCCCATCTGCACCCCTCACACCAAATGGGAGCTGCCCAGGTAAGCACTCCACATCCAAACCTCCTGCCTCAACCCTGGACCCCCTCCTTCATTCTAACTCCTGGCCAGACCCTACACCCTAACCCTTAGCCTGCTCCTTCACCCCCAGCCCTGTGCTCAGTGCACTCCCACCCTCAGCTCAGTACAGAGAGAGGAAGAGAATGGGTCAGATCCAGAGAGAAGGTAGGTACCCACTGTATGTGGGCAGGGCTGGGACCCCAAACTGGCAGCGGGCTGAGCAGGTCCGGCAGCCAAGATCCAGGCCGGCAGGAGCTTGTGGATGGAACCCCTGAGCCGCTCAGCCCAGGGTCCTGGCTGCAGGCCCCGCTCAGCCCGCTGCCAGCCTAAGTGAACAGAACCCCAGAGCAGCAGCAGGCTGAGTGGGCCGGCACTGTAAGATCTACATTTTAATTTAAAAAGCTTCATTTAAAATTAAACATTTTGAAAACCTTGTTTATTTTACAATACAACAATAGTTTAGTTATATAAAATACACAGACTTATAGAGCGAGACCTTCTAAAAAAACATTAAAATGTATTACCGGCACTTGACACCTTAAATTAAAGTGAATAAACGAAGACTCAGCAGACCACTTCTGAAAGGCTGTCGACCTCTGCACTATACATGTTTAAGTGATTTATTTTTAAAAATTTTTCAGATGAATTTACAGCTATATCAGAAAATGAATGATTGTCTGGTTATTTCATTTACCAAAGGTAACTGAAGCAGATATTTATGAAGTCATTGGGAGGTGAACTAACTCCATTTCAACAGGTTAATCATTAATATTTGGACGATTTTCTTGCCATGCTGTAGTAGGGTGAGAACACCACCATCTAGACATTTAAATTGTTTTATTTAACTTAAACAATGACATTATATATTCTGGATTTTTTTTTCGTCAACAGCAAACAATATTTTAACAAAATAAGCAAATGAATTTTTGAATTTAGTTCAACGTTCAAGTTTTTTAAAATCAGGTTTGTATTTGTAATTGTTTTTAACTAAAATAGTTAAATGAAATATTTTTTAAAATAACAAAAAATTAAAATCAATGCTGTCAGCTAGGTCAACATGAGAAACTTAAAATATTGGCTTCTGCAGTTAACTCAGTCGTCTTCACCTTCATTTTCCTGTTTGTTCATAATCTGGAGAAGAAAAACAAGCTTTTCTGCTTTTTCAGGTCCCAAACAACTTCTCAATTTGAAAAGAATTAGTCCAAAAGAAGAAAATATTCTTTCTACACCAACAGAAGAAGCTACTACTGTTAAAAGTGAGATCATCATTTCAACAGTCCCTGAATCCAAGTGCTTAAGTGACTTCCACCAGCTTCAGCAATAAAACAGCTATTTCTCTGCATTTTGTTCAAGGCTATAGAAATAGGTTTCAGGGTATTCAGCATGTGTTCAACATTTCTCTTAAGCCCAATGTTGAGAACTTTGGCTGTGACAGTGTCATCTATTTTTTCATGATTTTGTTCACAAACAGTCATCAGATTAGGCCAATTATTGATATAGTGCTCAAAAACATTCCACTACTGAGATCCATCGCATGTCTCGTGGCAGAGTTAGCTTGGTTCCTCCCACTTTTTTCAGAGCAGCTGCTGCAAAGTGGTTGTTACAGAAGTATTTTGCAATTTCAAAACAACATTAGCCTTTATTTCTGGAACACTGAAGTCTTTGGCTAGGAGGTGCATCAAAAGAGCATTGCAACCGTATGTTATTAGCTTGGGATTCTCTTCACTCTCTTCTAAATAATTTCTTCTCATCTTGGATACCTTTGCAGCATTGTCTGTGACCAAGCTGCATAGCAGACATTTGAATTTTTTTTTCACAGTTTGTCATGGCTTTTACTGCTACTTCTTGTAAGTATTCTGCTGTCTGTCTGTCCATTTCCTGATGTATCAATTGTTTCTATAAGGAAGATATTCCCTTCTTCTGTTGTCACACATGCACATACAACAGGATCATTGTGGGCACTGCTCTACCCATCAAGACTCAGGTTAACAATTTCACCCTCCAGGCCTTTTGCACACTGCTCAATTTCTCTTTTAAATAAAAAAAAAAAAAAACTGATTTTTTTTTAAATAATTGATTTGTATCCACCCTGTTAACTTGAGTCTGTAAGACATAGACCAAGAGATGCAAATTTGCTACTATTAAAAAAAAAAAAAAAAAAAGTTATCAGTGGAGAAAACTGAAGTCAGATTCTATGCAGAAAGAAATTACGCATGATCTCCACCCAACTAATTACCAGTGGGAGCCGCGATCAGCTTACCCTGTGGACGTGGCAGGTAAACAAATGTGCCCGGCCCGCCAGGCTGCTTACCCTGGTGGGCCCCAAGTCAAAGGTTACTGATCCCTGGTTTATACCCATCCATGACAGTCCTCCAGTCATGTGAACTGCCCTGTCAAGTTTGTGTTATTCCAATCAAGTCATAGTTCCTTGATTATGTCAGGACTTCCAATTGTTCCTGCTTGTTTCCCAGGCTTCTTGCGTTCGTGTACTTGTACCTAAGATAAATAGCCGACTGCCCTACTTTCTCAGTAGTAATCAGTATGCTTCCCATCTTGTACCCTTCTCCTTGTGTTTCCTCCTGGTATTCCACTCCCTCACTTAACTCCGGGCTTAGGTCACCATCCCCTGGCAAACCTAGTTTAAAGCCCTCCTCACTAGATTAGCAAGCCTGCTTGCCAAGACGCTCTTCCTTTTCCTCATTAGGTGGATCCCATCTCTTCCTAGCAGTCCTTCCCAGAACAGCATCCCATGGTCAAAGAATCCAAAGCCCTCTCCCCGACAACACCTGCATAACCACGCATTCACCTCTACAATTCAACAGTCCGTATCTGGGCCTTTTCCTCCAACAGGGAGGATGTACAAGAACATGACTTGCGACTCAAACTCCTTTATCCTTCTTCCCAGAGCCACATAGTCTGCAGTGATCTGCTCAAGGTCATTCTTGGCAGTATCACTGGTGCCCACATGGAGAAGTAGGAAGGGGTAGCAGTTCAAGGTCTTGATCAGTCTTGGCAAACACTCCATCACATCCTGGATTCTAGCTCCAGGCAAGCAACACACTTCTTGAGTCTCCTGGTCTGGTCGGCAGATGGATGACTCCGTCCCCTTTAGGAGGGAGTCCCTGACCACTACAACCCATCTCCTTCTCTTGGGAATGGTGGTCATGGAACCCCCATCCTTAGGACAATGCATCCCGTGCCTTCCAGCTGACAGGGTCTCCTTCTGATATCTTCCCTCAGAGGGCTCTTCCAAATCCTTCTCCGCAGTAGTGCCTGTGCAGGGACCGTGAAAAACAGTTTTGCACCGCCATCTGCATTCGGAGTACATAGGTTCTCCTCTTTCTTTCTCTAGAGGTCACATGCTGCCAATATTCTTTCCTGCTCCACACTGCACTCTCTGAATCTTCAGCATGTTTTGCTTCCAGAACCAAACTCTGACTTCTATCCAGAACAATCTTCATTTTCTCTGGTGCAACGCAGGGTTGATACTTGGGCAACAAAAGTGATTAGGGGGTTGGGGCACATGACTTACAAGGATAAGCTGAGGGAACTGGGGTTATCTAGTCTGCAGAAGAGAAGAATGAGAGGAGATTTGATAGCAGCTTTCAACTACCTGAAGGGCGATTCCAAAGAAGATGGAGCTAGGCTGTTCTCAGTGGTGGCAGATGACAGAACAAGAAGCAATGGTCTCAAGTTGCAGTGGGGGAGATCTAGGTTGGATATTAGGAAACACTACTTCCCTAGGAGGGTGGTGAAGCAGTGGAATAAGTTACCTAGGGAGATGGTGGAATCTCCATCCTTAGAGGTTTTTAAGGTCCAGCTTGATAAAGCCTTAGCTGTGATGATTTAGTTAGTTTTGGCCCTGCTTTGACCAGGAGATTGGACTAGATGACCTCCTGATGTCTCTTCCAAACCTAATATTCTATGACATTAAGTGAGGAGTTACTGCACTACACCATTAGATTTAGGAAAAGTACATACAAAAAGTCATAAAATTAACAAGTACAGAAGCTCAAACACATAGAACATAATTTTCAGCATAACAAGAGACAACGTTTACACCGTTGTGTATTGCACTGCCTTGTCTCTTTATGCCAGCCATTATATTTTGTGCTGTGTATATTCAACTACCTTAAATCGGATGAGGTAAAATAAAAGTTATTTGACATGCTCCTACTTATCTGATTTCAAGTGGCTTCCCCACTATCTTCCTCACTCATACAAAAGAGCTCAAGTTACGCTGCAGATTCAAATGTCTTGGTTTCCAAGGCGTTTAAAGGCTCTACAGCAACTCCAGGAATCTAAAAGGCAGGCTAGCGAAAAAAGTCTAACTTCAGCTGAACTGGGAATTTAAATTCAGGTACAATCAAAAAGTGAGTGAACTGAACAAAGTTATAAGCTCAGGACTGAAATCAAGCACAATCCAGAGATAAGAGCACTCAAGTCTATATATCCAAGTTGCAGATACAAGCAGCTACATTTGTTTCAAAAATCTGACCGAGAAAAAAATATATTTGGTGATAAAATATAAATACAGAAGATAAATGACAGACATTTCTGGGTTTTCATTTGCCAAGCCTTTATTTCAAAAGCAAGGCCTTGTCCTAACTGAATAATATCCACCAGTTTGGTACCAAGTGTTTTGTAGTCTTGCCCCTCATACCAGGACATCATTTTTCTGACTTGTACTACTAGCAACCTCTTCCAATCTTGCACAACTGTGCCTGAATGCAACACACACCCGCAACAGCTAGAGGGTATGGCTTCTGAAACCCAAATGAATCCTCAATTTGGTGACAATTTGCCAATACGAATGATGCTACCAGCTGAAGAAGCAAGAGGATCCAGTGGAATTTCATTTCCTCAACTAAAAGTATTATATATAAAACTGCAGGGAGTATTTCTTCAGGAATGACAGACTTTTACTTGATATGCAACAAGGCCTTCCAAAACCACAGAAAAATCTGAAAAACTACTGTACACAATACAATTTTGCCTGCTTATACACCTGAACATTGACTGGATTGTATTTATAATCTGTAAAGATTAAATGTGTTCAAATTTTATTTAAAGTAAATTAGATCATCTCCTTTGAGAGGAACTGAAATAAACTCGGGTAGCCGTGTTAGTCTGGATCTGTAAAAGCAGCAAAGAGTCCTGTGGCACCTTATAGACATCTATAAGGTGCCACAGGACTCTTTGCTGCTTTTACAGATCCAGACTAACACGGCTACCCCTCTGAAACTAAACTCAGATAAGATACTTTGTGAGAACCACTTGAGTTTACCATTATTGTCCCTTTGGCAAACTCAAAACCAAAAAGCACAGAAATAAGGAATAAAGTCATATATACCCTCAAGTTCTTTAGCAAGTCAGTTCTACTAAGTCACCAAGTCAAACACAGACAACCTTAAGTCTGCCTTGTGCAGAATGCCAGAACAGCTAGGCTCCGCTCTATAATAAAGATATGCTTAAGAACTCAGAATGAGTCATTCCTAGAAATTATGGCCTGCTTTCTGTCTTAAGCTCCAAAAAGCTCACAAGCTCCTGTGTATGTAACTTCCAGTGACTGACTGAAAATCAGCAACCCGTGTTCTCAGCTGTATTGGTCTTACAAATCTTCTATTCCCTCTTCTCTCCTTAAAGAGCTGTAAGAAGTGAAGTCCAGACAGAAGTACAAATAATTCGTTCACTTAAGACCTCTCTTTTTGCATATATGTTTGATATCAATTACTGATCGACACGCAAAACACTCACTGAGATAGTTTGCTCTGATGAATTCTATTTTCCCCACTATCTCCCTCAATACATACACACATATAGACATCCTCTACTGTTAAGAGAGTTTAAAGACAAGCTCATGGGCATGTCCACTCATCATGAGTTTTCATCCGTTACGTGCAGCGTTCCTATTCAGCCCTCCACAACAGAGCTCTCGGCCCTAGATAATTCAAGTAGCATGAAAAGGTTTTGAATTGTCAAAGTTAGACTCAGGACTCTCAGTTTGTCAGACCACTCTGTTTTATTAGCACAGCGCTCTGCTAATAACATCCAGATAATGTGAGCACCATGCAAGACACAAACTATCTTATTTATAGAGATAAAAGGGCGAGCACTTAGCAAGATAACAAAGGAAGCAGAATTTGATAAGATATGCATGCTTAGCCCAGGTAAACTTATTTCCTTACTTAACTATTACCGATCTTCTGTTAATGTTTCGCCATTAGCACCCTTGTTTATGCCTAATGTTTCTTTTCCTGGCACCTGTATTTCAACATTTCTTATTTCTGCTTAAAAGGTACATACAACATTTCTTTAATCCATTCTTATTTTTACATATAATTCATTCTACTTTCACAGAATCAATAAGCCATGAGTCAGATAAAAAGGCTTTTTATCTGAAGCAGTTAGCTACAAATTCAACATTCCAGTCTCAGACTCAGTAACTTCTAGAGCCCAATGAAATTCTTTTTATTTTAAATTTTTGGGGAATTTTGTTGTATCCATCCCTCTCCAGGGGTCAGGTCCTCCCTCCAGAGGATGAGAGGCCCTGGAGAGCAAGCCCATCCCGCACTCATCCTGCAGCAGCAGCTCCTGTCCTGCAGGACTGGCCCCAGCCCCCTGCACAGCATTGCAACTTGGCCTGCAGGGTTGCAGTGCCAGCCACTCACTCACATCTGGCTCAGATAATCATGACAGGGCCAAACCTGAACAGCACTGCAAGCTTGCACACCAAATCACAATGCCCAGAGCCAGGCTCAGCCCCATGGTACAGGAGTCACAGACATCGTTTTAATAGCAGTACTTCACTTCATTTTGTGTTGTTTTGCACTTGTGAAAAACACAAACCGTTAGAACTAAACAGCTGGAAATTACTATGAAAACTCCTCACATGCACAAAGAGGGAGTAGGCAAGAGTCACATGCTATTAGCAATCTGATCCTAGAGAAGCTGCTCAGAGGCCTGATCTTCCCCTGTTCTCAGGACTGCTTTACAAAAGCAGCCACTCGTCTTGTTATTCCCTGACCCCTGTCTTCTCTAGCTGGCTGGTGCTAATGTCATTCCTTATTCATAGCCCTACACCACCCTGAGAAGCTAGGGAATTTCAAATACTTCTTCACAATCAGCAGTATGTGGCTGTTATTCTCTCCAGAAATCTGACACATTAATTTTTAAAGTGAAGAAGGAAAGGGGGGCTTTGTATTCAACTAATACAGCAGTCCAATAGGATGTCTGCTATGCTGTGACACTACTCAAACAGTCTACTCTACTTTTATTTATTATTTTTATTACCGTACTGCCTAGGAGCCCCACTCACAGACCAGGATTCCATTGTGCTAGGTGCTGTACAAACACTGAACAAAAAGACAGTGCCCACCCCAAGGAGCTTACAATCTAAGTGTAAGACAAGAGATAACAGATGGATACAGGGAGATAGTGAGAAAATATTAATAAGCATGCTAGGCAGTGGTCTCAACACATTAGCAGCCTAAAAATTGTCAAGTTTTTGGTAGACATCACAGCAAAGAAAAGTTGAGGAGGATAATGAGTTAGGTCCCATCTACACTGGCAAGTTTCTGCGCAGTAAAGCAACTTTCTGCATTGTAACTCCCGAGATGTACACACTGCCAAGCCACTTAGTATGCAGAAACTGTGCAGCTGTAGCTCTCAAGAAAACCAAGAGGCGTAGAGCTTTCTGCGCCAGGGCTACAGCGCTGCATGCCAGTGTAGACACAATGGCAATTACAGCACTGCAACTGGATTCTGGGAGGTGTCCCACAATGCCTGTTCTCACCTCTCTGGTCATCGGTTTGCATTTTACTGCCCTGTCCTCAGGTGACCAACCATCATCCTCACCCCATACAATCATTTGCAAATTTGAAAGTCCCTTTCCTGTTTGCTCAGTGATGCGTGCAGTGGTCTCAGCGCATCTTTGCGGGTGGCATGCCTGCTCCACACACCAGCCGATTCCCTACTTGGAGCAATGCAGAGCTGCTGGACCTCATCAACATTTGGAAAGAGGCGGCTGTGCAGTCCCAGCTGCGCTCCAGCCATAGGAATTAGATATCTATGGACAGATTTCACGATGCATGATAGAAAGTGGCCGTGACTGGGACACACTGCAGTGTTGGATAAAAGTGAAGGAGATGCGGAACTACCATCACAAGGGGAAGGAGGCAAACTGCCGCTCCGGTGCTGCGCCCACGAGCTGCCAGTTCTACAAAGAGCTGGACAAGATACTCGGTGGCAACCCCACCTCCACTGCGAAGGCCCCTGTGGATACTTCGTTGGCTCACATGCCAGACAAGAGTGGAGCAAGCCAGGAGGAGGAAATCTTGGACAAACAGGAGAGGAGGCCCCTGGTAAGTGGATCTGATTTTGGGAATTGCTGAAGAGATGTGTTGTGGGCAGGAGGGTTACAGAAATCAGGCTGGTCTCTCACTGCATTCCTATTCTGAGCAGCAGAACAGGCTGTTGACAGACTCACTCACTTCACAGGAATCTCTCTCAGAAATCTCCAGGAAACTCTCGAGGATATACTGGGCAATCTGCTGCAGCAGGTTCCTCAGCAGAGCTGCTTTATTTCTTGCCCCATTAACCGTAACTTTCACGCACCACTGTGCCGTCACGGGCGGTGGCGGGAGGGAAGAGAGACGCACACAGGCGAGCCACACAGGGCCCAAGATGGAAGCCACAGGCTTGGAGAAGACCCTCCTTTGAGTCCTTGCTCACCTCCAGCAGCGAGATATCTTCCATAATGATCACATCTTGTGGAAAGCGTGGGGACAGGAATGATTATCAAGCCCCCTGTACTGTGCTCGCTTTCCCCAAAAGCCAGGTGCCCAGTGTACAGCAGGGTCCAGGAAGAGTGATTCATCCTGCCCTTGCGGTTACTCACCATTTTGGGGGTCTTATGGCTCATGTGTGCTTGTCTGGGGTCAGCCAATTAGTGACAGGTGTAAGAGTACTGGCTGAGTTTTAAAGCACTGAATCAGTGTTGTCTGTGTTGCAAACAATACTGATTCTGTAAAATGTTGCATTTAAACTTCACAGAGATGACCTTGGGAGGGCCAGCCTCCCTTATCGGCAGCAGAACGGCTGCGCAGAATTAGAAAGCAGCTACAAAGAACTAAGGTGGACTTTCTCCATGAGGTTATGATGCACTCCACCGCTGAGAAACAGGAATTGAAGGAGTGGTGGGACAGCAAGAAGAGGGACCAAAAGAAGAACATGTCACACCAGAAAGAAGCCATGGAGCAGCACTTAAACATTATGGAGCACTAAGTGGACACACTGCAGGCAATACTAGCTCTTCAAACTGAGCAGCTCCGCACCCACTCTTCCCTGCAGCCACTGTCATAAAATTCCTTCCCATGCGCCCCCTCACACACACACCGCCAACACACTTAACCTCCTGGCTCCACTCTCTACCCTAGCATTCCACTCCTCCCTCCTCACAGTCCAGCAGTGTGAACTCCCACTACTCACTGCACTCAACACCCATACTTTACAGTTTGGCCCTGCTGAAGTACAGCACTCGCTGCATTGTACTCGAAAGGAGAAGGCTGAATATGATCCCTGGACATACACAGCTCTGTAGCCATTCCGGGACCCCTTCTCCTCTTGATACCTTCCCTTCCACCATTCCTGCTGATGAATTTTTTTGTTTTACTCTCTCCTCCAGTTATTTTCTTTTATAAAAGAATTGTGTTTGTCTGAAAGCAATCTTTATTCTATTTAGTGAAAGCAAAAAGAGCACTGCAAAGCAACATACAATTATATTAAGGTCCTTTCTTGCATCATGTGCACCAATCACCTCCTAGCATTACAAGCACTGCAATCCTGAGCATAGCAACAAATATTACTGGCTTTCGCTTCAAATTGCTGCCTCAAGGCATTCTTGATCCTTATGGCACTGCGCTGTGCCCCACTAATAGCCCTGGTCTCTGGCTGTTCAAACAATCTCCAGGCGCTAATCCTCTGCGGTTCAGCCCTGAGTGAAGCTTTCACAGAATCAAAGAATATCAGGGTTGGAAGGGACCTCAGGAGGTCATCTAGTCCAACCTCCTGCTTAAATCAAAGCAGGACCAATCTCCAGACGGATTTTTGCCCCAGATCCCTAAGTGGCTCCCTCAAGGATTGAACTCACAACCCTGGGTTTAGCAAGCCAATGCTCAAACCACTGAGCTATCCTCCCATCCCCCAAAATATTACCTTCTCTCCACAAATATTATGGAGCATCCAGCACGCAGCTATAAGCATAGGAATATTGTCATTGGCCATGTCCAGTTTCCCATACAGGTATCGCCAGCAGGCTTTTAAACAGCCAAATGCACACACAACAGTTATTCTGCACTTGCTGAGCCTGTTGAACTGCTTCTTGCTGCTGCCAATTTGCCCCGTGTACAGCTTCATAAGCCACAGCATTAAGGGGTAGGCGGGATCTCCAAGGATCACAATGGGCATTTCAACTTCCCCTACAGCAATGTTATGGTCCAGGAAGAAAGTCCCTGCTTGCAGCTTCCTAAACAGGCCAGCGTTCTGAAAGATGTATGCGTCACACATCTTTCTGGATCACCCTGCGTTAATGTCCATGAAACATCTACAGTGAGCCACAAGTGCCTAGAGAACCATTGAGAAATACCCCTTGCGATTAATATACTCAGTGGCTAGGTGGTCTGGTGCCAGAATTGGAATACACGTGCCATCTATCAACCCGCCACAGTTAGGGAAGCCCATTTGTGCAAAGCCATCCACAATATCATGCAGGTTGTCCAGAGTCATGGTCTTTCGCAGCAGGATGCGATTAATGGCCCTGCACACTTCCATCGACACGAGTCCAACAGTCAACTTTTCCACTCTGAACTGGTTAGCAACCGATTGGTAGCAGTCTGGAGTAGCCAACTTCCACAGTGCAATCGCCATGCACTTTTCCAATGACAGAGGAGCTCACATTCTAGTGTGCTTGTGGTGCAGGGCTTGAGTGCGTTCATCACACAGTTCCATTAATGTGGCTTTTCTCATGCGAAAGTTCTGCAGCCACTGTTCGTCATCCGAGATGTGCATCACAATGTGACCCTATGACTCAGTGCTTGTTTCCCGAGCCCAAAAGCAGAGTTCCACTGTGGTCAGCACCTCTGTGAAAGCCACAAGCAATCTCAGATCATAGCTACTATGTGTGGCAAGATCAACGTCACACTCCTCTTGACTTTTTAGAGCAAGGAGTAACTCCATTGCCATTTGTGACGTGTTGGGATGAGCAAGCAGCATACTGGTCAGCAGTTCGGGATCCATTCCTTCAGCCTGAAAGAGGCAGGGCAAACCACGGAAAGATGGTGCCAAATGCGTATGGAAGCACAGGGTTTGCTGGGATGCTAGACACAGCTCAGATGTGAGGACCTCCAGAATAGGACACCAACCCCTTTCTTCTCTGGGGTGAGAAAATAAGTCTAAGTAGGCACTGGAGATGGTGACCTACAGCTCTGGAGCAGTGCTCCTTCCTACTCTTCAGAAGTTCTTGAAGCCTGAATGGAGGCAGATAACGGAGGCCTCTTGGTCAACATAGCCCAGGAGCTTAGGATGGAATGTCACCTATCCAGGGCGCTCACAGAAAGGGACTGACCACAAGACTGAGATCTAGCTGCGTCCTCCCTTTCTATGTCCAAGGAGGCTTGCAAAGCCACTCCAGAAGAAACATTTTAGGCCAGCTTCTCTAGCTTTTTCAGTCTGTTGAGAGAAGGATCAACATATGGTACATTGCTCAGGAATATGTTCCTCTCCTAAACAAAATAGGCACCAAGAGTACCTGTCATTAAGTGGCACTGAAACCTCACGCAAGTGGAAAGATTCTAGCCTTAAACCTAGAACCTGACTAAAGTTTTAAAAAATTGCTGAATGTGCCAATGAACAACAAGACAAAACTACCTACCCCACACCTAACCCTTACCAACCACCTAGCTCAGGATGCAGCACAGGAGTCGGCACCACCATGTTGCATGACAGACACTTGACAAAATTACTACACTTAGTGACGGATGGATGGACGGACGGGGGGTGTTTATGTCATTCAATTTTTTGAAAAATTACCACAGACATGTTGCTGACCCCTGGTGCAACAAAACAGGCAGACACTGCAAGGATTCTGTCTTGCTGCCACAGGCAGTAAGAAGAAAATGAGGGATGATTTGGTCCACTCTGCTCTCTATGCCCGGGGTGGGAAGGCAAGAATACCCAGGGCTGCACCAATGCCCTTACAAACACTGTTGGCCAAAAGAAGCAGATCTTGCACACAAGGCACACGTACACCAACAGTAAAAATATCTGGACAATCACGCAAAGTACCAGTTTCTACATTTCTAAGTGAGGTCACTCTTCTTGATTTTTTTTCAGTAAAACTGGCTGAAGACTGCACAGCAATTTAAAGCTTTGTACCTTTGCTCCAAAAAAGAGTCAGGATTTTACTAATATAGAATAACCTGGACGTTGAGTGTACTTTAACTGAAATAGAAAGGCATCTTCTAACCCTATTATCTGTGAAATATTTTCAGTTTACTTTTTGGGTGGGGGAGGGGTGGAAGAGGGAGGAGAAAAGGAAAAGTAAAGAGAAGAAACAAATTATATTCCGTTGTTTCTACAGCAACCCCACAATTTTTAATTTTTAAAGGCTGCCTCGACTATTCAGCAACCATAATACTGACCCAGCTTCAAAGACCTAGATGCCAAGGCTAATCTTTCAGGGAACACTGTCAGATCACTGTGGAAAGGACACTCAAATTGCCAAGCTGTGTGGTTAGACGTCACAAATTCATTTGAGGAAGGTGCAAAAAATTGGACTTAAGAAAACAGATTTCAGGCTTTCCCACCTCCAAATCAAGAGAGCACTATGTCTTTAATCAGGAAATGAAAAATAATTATGCAAGATCTCCAAGACAGATATGAAAATATAAAACAAAGTGGTCACATCTGGATACCTGAAGCTCCAGCAATGCAAAAAACATTAACATTCGTAATTACTGTAGATTCCTGTGTATTAACCAACTCTCATAAGTGTGCCATCTTTGTGATATTTGTTCAGTGAAACAGAAGTTATTTTAAATACGTAATTCTGATACTAACATTTATGCTCCTTAAAAGAACCACATTTGCAGGTCTTAGACGAGCAAATGAGGTCTATTTACGAGTAAGCTGTTTGGTGACCTGCTCTATGATCTGAAGGAGGACCAGAGGCTTCTCTTCCCTTGCTTTGAGTCTTATATGAACATCCATTCCAGAAGTTCCCTTGAAATTTTGTCAGTTTATACACCAGTATATACAGTAAATTCTACATTACCTGAAACTAAACTTACCTGAAAACAGACTGAACCTCTTTCTTACCTCAACATCAAGTACTTCCACAGTGTTGTCCAACAGTTTTATTTTGATCGGTAGATCCCTCTCATGCATTTTGGCAGGTGTCATTGCCATAGAAAGGTTCTGGTCTGGCTCCAGCGTACTCACTCCAGTATTCTTCTGGACTCCCAAACGAGAACCAGGAGTCTGCAGTATTCTGTACGTTCCTTCTATCTCCCCCATTATTCAGCAACAATATACAAATATCTAAAGGGGAATGCAGAGAATAATGCCTAAGAAAAAAATAGATATTTTTCATTAAACAACATTTCAAAATGAAGATTCTACAAATGGAAAGCATAATTCTACATTTAAAAAAATTATACATGGAGTCCTCATGTACTTATTTGTTCAACTACGAAAATAATCAAATTATTTAAAAAAATAAAATTGATCAAAATGAGTTTGAAAAAGCCAACTACTGGGGAAGAAAAAAAATAAAAACAAAACAAAAACAAAAAAAGCAGTAACGAACCAAACACTCAATCAGAAATATGGACAGAAAACAGGAAACTATGGGCAGAGAACATGGGAGCAAGTAGTGAGAAGAAACTTGAACAGGGAATGACTAGCACCGAGTCTAAATTATTCCACCCAGTGCTGGTGGCAAGGAAGCCTCAAGATGTAGGCTTCTGCAACAGATAAACAGTTCCAGATTATTAGGGAGTCAGCATGCCAACCAGATTAAGTATGCAAAAATATCAGTTATTGTTGAAAATGTTACCATTCAATTAGCATACCCAATATGAAGTGCTCATCACTAATATTTTGTTTGAAAATATACCAAGAAGAAAAACTACACTTCTAGTGATGACATGCATCAAAAGGAAAAAAAACAAAACAAAAAAAACAAACAAACATGCTTTGTTCGTTGTTTGCACTCTGGCCCAGATCATCAAGACCAGATACTTTGTGCCCACTGCAGTTTGGGGAAAGGAACATGGAAAAGGTGACTTAGCATCACTTTTGGAGATCCTGTGGATTGAAGGAGTAACTTGGACAGTAGTTTTGTGTCTGCTCTAAACTGCACCATCTACAATAGGCCCAAGGGACAGTTTTAGCAACTAGGAATTGTTTAAGCACAAAGGACTAGCCATGCTCCCTTTTCCTCAGCCACATCCCCTGCACTAGAGGTTCCAGTGGGTGTGCGGATAGCAGATAGCACCGCAAGAGACAGTGTGATTTCCTCAATTTCACGTAAAACCTGCACAACCCTCAACTACACAGAAACCGTACTTTTAGCTCTCTCCATTCAGCTACCACATAAGAGAATATAAATTGAATGTTGGGCTTAATTTCTAATGTATTTGTTCTCTAATAAACATACTTTTTCTTTAAAAAATCATATCCATTTATTTCTAATGCACTCTTCACTATAGACAGAGTTTGAAAGCAAATCTACTTGTCTACATAATCTGGGCAAGTGGGAAGCTTGCACAGTAGAGTTAAGGGACATACATTCATACCCCCCCAAAAAGTTTTCATTAAAAAAACAAGTGGTCAGACCTTATGCAAAGACAGCCTTCAACGCAAATTGGTCAACTGTTGTCTTACTGAGCCTGTAGGCAGGCAGCTCCTATACCTCTCCTGCTCAAAGTGTGACAAGCAACAAGATTTAGGAGGGACAGTAGCAAAAAAACACCACCCACACCACAGCTGAAATTATTTGCCTACTACTGTTACCTAAAATTACTATCACTAAGATTAGAGAAAAATATGTTTCCCCATAGTTTACTCTGTGTGTGTGTGTGTGTGTGTGTGTGTGTGTGTACGTGTACACACGCATACACCGTTTTGTATTTATTTTCACACTATACCCTATTTCCCCTGCTTGTATGTTTATTTCCACATAGCAAGAGGAAGGAAAAAATCTTTAAAATAATAAGGTGTGGTTTTAAAAACCACAAAAATTGGCAGGAGGATTCAGGATGAAGTGCAACATCTGAAACTTAACTTTTTTTAAGTGACGGGATTGCAAAATGACATGTCCCTTTAAATTTAAATTAAATTAATGCTCTGATGTTTTCACTACTTCTATTCAGAACCTTGCAGGCAACTGTGAAACTGTCAAGAATCAAGTCAGTTTCATGCAACTACTTGAGAAAGCAATTATTACAAAAAGCAAAATATTACAGCATCCCTACTACATTAGACACTACCAAAAGGAGGCCGCCAGACAACTCTCCAATACCAAATTCTACAGGCCACTTCCCTCAGATCCCACTGAGGAATACACTAAGAAACTGGACCATCTACTCAGGACACTCCCTACACTAACACCAGAACAAATCAGCATACCCTTAGAGCCCCGACCAGGGTTATTCTATCTACTACCCAAGATCCACAAACCCGGAAATCCTGGACGCCCCATCATCTCGGGCATTGGCACTCTCACTGAGGGACTGTCTGGATATGTGGACTCTCTACTCAGACCCTATGCCGCCAGCACTCCCAGCTATCTCCGTGACACCACTGATTTCCTGAGGAAACTACAATGCATTGGTCACCTCCCAGAAAACACCATCCTAGCCACCATGGATGTAGAGGCTCTCTACACAAACATCCCACACACAGATGGAATACAAGCTGTCAGGAACAGTATCCCTGATGATGCCACAGCACAACTGGCTGCTGAGCTCTGTGCCTTTATACTCACACACAACTATTTCAAGTTTGATGACAATATATACCTCCAGATCAGTGGCACTGCTATGGGCACCCGCATGGCCCCACAATACGCCAATATTTTTATGGCTGACCTGGAACAACGCTTCCTCAGCTCTCGTCCACTCACGCCCCTTCTCTACCTACGCTACATTGATGACATCTTCATCATCTGGACCCATGGGAAGGAGACTCTAGAAAAATTCCACCACGATTTCAACAACTTCCACCCCACCATCAACCTCAGCCTGGACCAATCTACACGGGAGGTCCACTTTCTAGACACCACGGTGCAAATAAGTGATGGTCACATTAACACCACCCTATATCGAAAACCTACCGACCGCTATGCCTACCTTCATGCCTCCAGCTTCCATCCCGGGCACATCACACGATCCATTGTCTACAGCCAAGCACTGAGGTACAACCGCATCTGCTCTAACCCCTCAGACAGAGACCAACACCTACAAAATCTCCACCAAGCATTCTCAAAACTACAATACCCGCACGAGGAAATTAGGAAACAGATCAACAGAGCCAGACGTGTACCCAGAAGCCTCCTACTGCAAGACAAACCCAAGAAAGAAACCAACAGGACTCCACTGGCCATCACATACAGCCCCCAGCTAAAACCCCTCCAACGCATCATCAGGGATCTACAACCCATCCTGGACAATGATCCCACACTTTCACAGGTCTTGGGTGGCAGACAAATCCTTGCCCACAGACAACCTGCCAACCTGAAACGTATTCTCACCAGCAACTGCACACCGTACCATAGTAACTCTAGCTCAGGAACCAATCCATGCAACAAACCTCGATGCCAACTCTGCCCACATATCTACACCAGCGACACCATCACAGGACCTAACCAGATCAGCCATACCATCACTGGTTCATTCACCTGCACGTCCACCAATGTAATATACGCCATCATATGCCAGCAATGCCCCTCTGCTATGTACATCGGCCAAACTGGACAGTCACTACGGAAAAGGATAAATGGACACAAATCAGATATCAGGAATGGCAATATACAAAAACCTGTAGGAGAGCACTTCAACCTCCCTGGCCACACTATAGCAGACCTTAAGGTGGCCATCCTGCAGCAAAAAAACTTCAGGACCAGACTTCAAAGAGAAACTGCTGAGCTTCAGTTCATCTGCAAATTTGACACCATCAGCTCTGGACTAAACAAAGACTGTGAATGGCTTGCCAATTACAGAACCAGTTTCTCCTCCCTTGGTTTTCACACCTCTACTGCTAGAACAGGGCCTCACCCTCCCTGACTGAACTAACCTCGTTATCTCTAGCTTGCTTGCTAGCATATATATACCTGCCCCTGGAAATTTCCACTACCTGCGTCTGACGAAGTGGGTATTCACCCACGAAAGCTCACGCTCCAAAACGTCTGTTAGTCTATAAGGTGCCACAGGATTCTCTGCTGCTTTTACAGATCCAGACTAACACGGCTACCCCTCTGATACTATACAAATCTAGTATTAGACATGGTCCCTACCCTGAAGAGGAAATTATTAGCAGCAGTAGCAAGCACTTAGGTTATTCTCAGAGGAAAGAGACACAAACAAGGGAGATTGAGGAATGTCTCTTGTAGTGGAGACATCTCATCTTGCAGCAAAGAGGCTTGGGAGAAGGGGCATAACAGTGGAGACTCCTCCAACAACCTCTAACCTAGCAGGACCCAGAAGGGTCTGAAACAACTAATGAGACAGAAAACTCTTAATTTTTGCCAGCAGTTAGAAATTCAAATTTACAATATAGCTACGAGCTAAAAGCGCGCACGCACATGTGCACAAGTCTAGCCCCAGGCAAGATGTGGGATCAGCAGTGTGATAAAAATCCACTTTCCCAGCAGCTGGTAGCAGGGGAGCTGGACTTCTCACATGGGTGCTGCTTCTTAACACTAATGGGGAAGTAGTCTCTCTTCTCCTACCCCCAAATTTATCATTTATCTGAATTTGGATGTAAAGCTCTCTAGCTAACATGTATCTGGTACATTTTTCAATACCTAATTATAGTATCTAGGCACAAAATGACAGATGTAATACATCTGTCATTACCCATGACATAGTCTCAGGTTCCTCCTGACGCATGGTGATATATTTCCACAGTCAAGCACAGAATATAAACCCTGGACTTCAGAAAAGCAGACTGACTCCCTGGGGGAACTGATGGGCAGGATCCCCTGGGAGAACAACATGAAGGGGAAAGGTATCGCTGGCTGTATTTTAAAGAATCCTTATTGAGGTTGCAGGAACAAACCATCCCGATACATAGAAAAAATAGTAAATATGGCAGGCGACCAGCTTGGCTTAACAGTGAAATCCTCACTGATCTTGAACACAAAAAAGCAGCTTACAAGAAGTGGAAGATTGGACAAATGACTAGGGAGGAGTATAAAAATATTGCTCAGGAATGCAGGAGTGAAATCAGGAAGGCCAAATCACACTTCGAGTTACAGCTAGCAAGGGATATTAGGAGTAACAAGAAGGGTTTCTACAAGTACGTTAGCAACAAGGAGGTGGTCAAGGAAAGTGTGGGCCCCTTACTGAATGGGGGAGGCAACCTAGTGACAGAAAATGTGGAAAAAACTAATATACTCAATGCTTTTTTTGCCTCTTCACAAACAAGGTCAGCTCCCAGACTGTTGCACTGGGCAGCACAGTATGGGGAGGAGGGGACCAATCCTCTGTGAAGAAAGAAGTGGCTCAGGACTATTTAGAAAAACTGGACAAGCACAAGCCCATGGGGCCGGGTGCACTGCAACCAAGGGTGCTAAAGGAGTTGGCAGATGTGACCGTAGAGCCATTGGCCATTATCTTTGAAAACTCATGGCGATCAGGTAGGTCCTGGATGACTAGGAAAAGCTAATGTAGTGCCCATCTTTAAAAAAAGAGAAGGAGGAAGATCGGAGAACTACTGGCCAGTCAGCATCACCTCAGTCCCTACAAAAATCATGGAGCAGGTCCTCAAGGCATCAATTCTGAAGCACTTAGAGGAGAGGAAAGTGATCAGGAACAGTCAGTATGGATTCACCAAGGCCAGGTCATGCTTGACAACCTAATTGTCTTCTGCGACGAGATAACTGGCTCTCTGGATGAGGGGAAAGCAGTGGACGTGTTATTCCTTGACTTTAGCAAAGCTTTTGACACGGTCTCCCACAGTATTCTTGCCGGCAAGTTAAAGTATGGGCTGGATGAACGGACTATAAGGTGGATAGAAAGCTGGCTAGATCATTGGGTTCAATGGCTCCATATCTAGTTGGCAGCCAGTATCAAGTGGAGTGCCGCAAGGGTCAGTTTTGTTCAGTATCTTCATTAATGATCTGGAGGATGGCATGGATTGCACGCTTACCAAATTTGCAGATGACACTAAACTGGGAGGATAGAGATGCTGGAGGGCAGGGATAGGATACAGAGGGACCTAGACAAATTAGAGGATTGGGCCAAAAGTAATCTGATGAGGTTCAACAAGGACAAGTGCAGAGTCCTGTACTTAGGACAGAAGAATCTCATGCACTGCTACACACTAGGGAACGAGTGGCTAAGCAGCAGTTATGCAGAAAAGGAACTAGGGGTTACAGTGGACAAGATGCTGGATAGGAGTTAACAGCCTGTTGACTGTTGCCAAGAAGGCTAACAGCATTTTGGGCTGCATAAGTAGGGGCGCTGTCAACAGATCGAGGGACATGATCATTCCCCTCTATTCAGCATTGGTGAGGACTCATCTGGAGTAGTGTGTCCAGTTTTGGGCACCGCACTACAAGAAGGATGTGGAAAAATTGGAAAGAGTCCAGCGGAGGGCAACAAAAATGATTAGGGAGCTGGAGAACATGACTTATAAGGAGAGGCTGAGGGAACTGGGATTATTTAGCTTACAGAAGAGACAAGGGATTTGATAGCTGCTTTTAATTACCTGAAAGGGGGATGGATCTAAACCGTTTTCAGTGGTACCAGATGACAGAACAAGGAGTAATGGTCTCAGGTTATAGTGGGGGAATTTTAGGTTGGATATTACAGGAAACTTCTTCACTAGAAGGGTGGTGAAGCACTGGAATGGGTTACCTAGGAAAGTGGTGGAATCTCCTTCCTTAGAGGTTTTTAAGGTCAGGCTTGACAAAGGTCTGGCTGGGATGATTTAGCTGGGGACTGGTCCTGCTCTGAGCAGGGGGGTTGGACTAGATCGCCTTCTGAGGTCCCTTCCAACCCTGATATTCTATGACCTTCCAAATGCCCAGGCCAGGCTATAAAGAACTCATCCCTAGGTAAGCTCTCAGTCAGTTATAGGGCCCCTTCTTAGCACAAAAATCTTTGGAGTCACTGATGGAGATATGGTCAGCAAGGCTTTAGTCCATAAAGGACTTTATACATTAGAACTAAGACCCTGAATTGGAGTCACAATCTAACATAGCTGTCTGTGAGGCATGCAAAGTGCCAATATGACATAATCTAAGTTTCCCTAAAAAGTACCCCTTAGTCTGGAAATGGGCCACAGCTTGTCTTGGCCTGTATTCAGGCAGCATCCCCGACTAGTTATTATCAGGAAATTCACACTTAACTTTGGCCCTCATAACCATTTCAATAAGATCTAAAGATTGCAAGCCATTTTAAGGATCAGAGGGCAGATGCCTCGATAGGCGGGTGAAGTTACTACACTGAAGTTGCTACCTCAAAGAGTCCCCCTCTCCCTCCCTTACCCATTCCACTCAAAGTTTACTAGGATAAACCATATGCTTACTTTTATCAGGTAATGACAACCCATTGCCTCTGATGAGAAATATGTACGGCAGACTCATCCGCTAATCGGTAACACTGGAGGTGGTAATATCTCAGAGCCACTCCCAATGAAGACACTGAGAAGAATGGTGACGAATAAGAGCACAGGTGGCTGGTTCATGGGAATGAGTCCTGTTTTAGGGCTTCATTCCTGCAAGACCCACTCCCCCCCATCTGCATTATTTCTGCCAACAGAGTCCATTTTAATACAGCCAACCGCAACGTAATGCACATCAGAACAAAGAACATGGGCTATGCCTGCAAAATAGGAGTGTCTTGGAAACCAGTGAGTCAGAAAAGGACTTAGGAATCATGGATAACAACTTCAACATGAGTTCTCAGTGCAATGCTATGGCAAAGGACTAATGCAATAACCAGATATATATCAAGGGGAATATCAAGCAGAACTAGGGAAGTGAGCTTGCTTATGTACAAATCATTTGTAAGACTGCTACTAGAATCCTGCATCCAATTCTATGCCCACAATACAAGAAACATGTAGAAATACTGGAGAGAGTTCAAAGAAGGGCCACAAAGATGATTATAGGGCTGAAAAACAAACCTTATAATATGATGCTTAAGGAGCTCAAACTATTCAGCTTATTGGAGAGACAGTTGAGATGTGACTTGATCACTGTGTATAGGTAATCCCATGTGGAAAAGATATCTGATAGTGAGGGGATTTTCAATCTCCTAGACAAAGGCATAACAAGAGCCACTGGCTGGAAGCTGAAGTTATACACACACAACCTTGACATAAAACAGTTTCCTGGCAGTGTGTGGGATTAAGTTTTGGAACACAACTCACAAAGGGAGGTACTGGACCTACCATTGCTTGGAGCCTTTAAAACAAGATTAAATATCTTTCAAGAAGATGTGCTTTAATCCAGCTTCTGGGAAAAATTCTATCACCTGTCGGTGCAAGGTAGGCTGGAGGGCTGTGGTGGTACCTTCTGGCCTTGGAGTCTATGAATCCCCCTATTCAGTCCCTCCTTTCATGAGCCACAGAGAGAACAGGTAGCTCTGCATCACTCAGCATGCATGTAACACTTGCAGCTCCACGTTAAGACAGTGATTACAACCAAATTTCATACTTGGGGTACGTTTACACTACCCACCGGATCGGCAGGTAGTGATCGATCTATCAGGGATCAATTTATCATGGGTAGTGCAGACATGATAAATCGATCCCTGATTGGTGTCCCGTTGACTGCTGAACTCGAGCTCAGTGAGAGGCGAAAGCAAAGTCGATGGGGGAGCAGCGGCCATCGATCCCGCGCTGCGAGGACGTGAAGTGATTCTAAGTAGATCTAAGATATGCAACTTCAGCTATGAGAATAGCATAGCCGAAGTTGCGTATCTTAGATCGATCCCCCCCCAGTGTAGACCAGGCCTTCTGGGTTTCAGTCAGTTGCCTCCAGGGGTCAAGAAGGAATCAAGACAGAATTTTTTCTCTGATGCACAATTGGCCAGATATATTCTGGGATTTATTTATTTTATTTTTTTCACCTTCCACTGAGGCATCAGGCATTGATCACTGCTGAACATGGGACACCGGAGAGGGTGAACCATGTTCTGAGGGTGTATAAAGAATATTCTCTTAAATGCTTATCTGGTGTCTCTCTCTCACATGCTCAGGGTTCAACTGATTTACAGATTTAAGGTTATGAAGGAGTTTTCCCTCAGGTCAGATTGGCAGGGACCTTGAGAAGTTTGTCACCTTACTCCCCAGCATGGATCACCAGCTAGGATCATCAGGTCACATCCCATCTAATCTATTTCCTGACACTGCAGGGGCCCTCAGCACTAACAGCATCTCAGGGTACGTCTACACTGCACGATTATTTCGAATTAGCTTAAACCGATATTACAAAACAGATCTAATAAAATCGGTTTAGCGCGTCCACAGTGGGATCTGAAAGCGATTGTTTGCGTCCATGGTCCAAAGCTACCATCGATTTCAGGAGCGGTGCACTGTGGGTAGCTGTTCCTCAGCTATCCCATAGTTCCCACTTCCGTGTTGAGAGCACAGTGCCTGATGGGGCAGAAAACATTTCCCGGGTGGTGCTGGTACAGCCTCACCCTCCCTTTGTGAAGGCAGCAGACAACCCTTTGGCGCCTTTTTCGCGGAGTGCATTGAGCAAACGCCATAGCACAGCAATCTTTCCCTTTTTTTTCCACATGTGGGGGGGGAAATAAACTGAGGAGCTGTTCCCTGAACCACGCCAGACACTGTGTTTGAACCTACAGACATTGGAGCTCAGCCAAGAATGCAAATAATTTTCAGAGACTGCTGCGAACTGTGGATAGCTGGAGTCCTCAGTACCCCCTCCCTCCCTTCATGAGCGTCCATTTGAGTCTCTGGCTTCCGTTACGCTTGTCACGCAGCGCTGTGTACCTGGAGTTTTTTATTCAAACGCTTTGGCATTTCGTGTTCTGTAACGGAGCTGGTTACAACAGATTTGTCTCCCCATACAGCGATCAGACCTAGTATCTCCCGTACGGTCTATGCTGGAGCTCTTTTCGATTTCAGACTGCATCGCCAGCCTGCTGATCAGAGCTCCACGCTGGGCAAGCAGGAAATGTAATTCAAAAGTTTGCGGGGGCTTTCCTGTTTACCTGCCCGCTGCATCCGAGTTCAGATTGCTGTCCAGAGCGGTCAGTGCTGCACTCTGGGGATGCCGCCCGGAGACCAATACGTCATTTCCGTCCACACGAACCCTAATCCGAGTTATCGCTATCGAATTTAGCGCTACTCCTCTCGTTTGGGAGGAGTTCCGAAATCGATTTAAGGAGCCGTTTAACTCGATATTAATGACGACGTCATGTGAACGGATACAGCGTTAAATCGGTATAATCGGCCATTAACCGATTTAAAATCGCAGTGTAGACCTGGCCTCGTCTCTTCTCGTTTTCTGCTATGGAACACAACAATTCAGTCTTCTGAGGAATGAAATTTGGACTCAACACAGGAGTAACCAGGTGCAATTGATGGCCTGTGATATACAGGAGATCAGACTAGATCATCTAATGCTCCCTTCTAGCCTTAAACTGCATGTAATCGATTAAACCTTCCCTGTGGTTGCCATTAAGTTGCCTATGTTCCCTCTATTTTACCTTTTTCTCCCCTTCTCTAATCTGTCCTCTCTACTGCCCCAACATTTAAAGTGGGGGTTCCAGTACAACAATCAAATAAGTATCAGAGGGGTAGCTGTGTTAGTCTGGATCTGTAAAGCAGCAGAGAATCCTGTGCACCTTATGACTAACAGACGTGTTTGGAGCGTGAGCTTTCGTGTGAATACCCACTTCGTCAGACGCAGGTAGTGGAAATTTCCAGGGGTAGGTATATATATCCTAGCAAGCAAGCTAGAGATGTGAACCTCTACTGCTAGAACAGGACCCATCCTCCCTGATTGAACTAACCTCGTTATCTCTAGCTTGCTTGCTAGCATATATAACCTGCCCTGGAATTTCCACTACCTGCGTCGACGAAGTGGGTATTCACCCACGAAAGCTCACGCTCCAAAACGTCTGTTAGTCTATAAGGTGCCACAGGATTCTCTGCTGCTAATCAAATAAGTGATCACTTATTAGGAAAGACACCAATATTTAACTTTAAAAACTATCAATTAAGTGTTAAACTCATAATAAGTTACAAATTTGATATACAGAAACACATTTTGCAGTAAGTTGGTCAGCAGTAGCAGTAAACTCTGAAATATCATTTTTAATTAGATGTTTAGATAATGTTGTAAAGCATCCAGATACCATAGTGAAGAGGACAGTATAAGTACAATATGTGGAAAACAAAATTTAAAATTTTACCTGGAAACAGATTTCCAGCTATACATAGTGAGAAGAACTTCTCATTTTTTTTTTAATTGCTGGACTCAAAATAAAATGTTCTTTTTTTTAAAAAAAAGCAAGAATTTAAAATCTGAAGCAGTTTTTAAAATAAAAAAACTTGCAATCTGCATTTTTCTAGCTAAGAAATTTAAAGCTATTATAAAAACATCACAACTGCAAAATAGTTTAAATGTACAAGCAAAAAAAAAAAACCAACCCTGTTTGCAATATGTTAAAGGAACCTGTGGTGAATTTTCAAGTATAATTCCTAAAAACATGTTACAAAGTGCCTTGCATCTCCCAGCTGGTTCATTTGGAACACACAGAACATTTCCCACAAAGTCAGTATGAAAACGTCACTATGATTTTGATACACATGGGCAGGAACTTTCTGAAGAATGTTCCATATTGCAATTTATTTTAAAAGATTGGCAAGAAAATAAGCTACTATAAATGACAACTTTATTCTCTGGCACATTCACATCTTGCTCTTTCAAACAGACTATCAATATTTCTTCATTTTCTGTCTTACAGTGCAGAATAATGTCATAACTGAGCACTAACAATTGTGACCTCTCTCTCCATAGGAGCCTCCAGAAGTTCAGTGGTAGGCAACTCAATTACATTTATATACTGCCCCTCATGCACAAGGATTGCATAACAAGTTGCAAACTTTTTTTCTAAACAGACCATGTATATTAAACTTAACAAGATACTGTACCAGAATTACAGTAATGAGTATATAGAGGTGCCAATGTAATGATTTATATTAAAAAAAGACTGAAGTTTTGTAAACAAGGGCTGCCACTACTTTTAACTGCCTGAGAGCTTAACCCTAAAACCTAGTTAGAAGTGTTTAGAGTAAGGATGTAAATATCCTTTAAAATGTTAACCATTTAAACTATTAAAATTACATTGTTTAATCAGTTAACAGATTAAAGGAGGAGGGGCTGGGGCCATGCCAGGGGTGGCCAGCCGCGGGGAGAGGGGTTAATGGTTAGGACAGGTTAACAGTAAGACTAATCCTTACCAGTTAACCATTTAATATTTTACATCCCTAATTTAGACTGTAATAAAAGAAACTTCTATAATAATGAAATGCACTTAACTTTTTTGTTCTGTGTGTGGTTGTTGTTTTTTTCGGAGGGGGGGATAAGTTTTAAAGTTTCAAAAACTAGCGAGAGAGCAAGTGAACATTTCCACAGGCCATATCCTAAAGGAGCTGGCACCAGCTAGTGTTAACTGCCCACCCATGATCAGGGAAGATGAGCATACCCTAACTTTCAGCAGCCAGACAAAGAAACTGAGATGCTGCCACTGTCACAGGTACAGAGAACTTGCTTATGAACATGTCCGTCTCTCCCCACCCCCACCCAGCTTGTGGGCCGTAACTACAGGACAGATAAGAGCAGCACCTTTCTCCACGCACGGAAGGCAGTGGGCACCACCTGTTCCGGCACACCCTCGGCCTTCTGGCTCTGCCTGTCCCATGGGGGAAGAAAGTGGCACCGCGGGCAAGGAAAGCAGCTGCAGGGCCGGTTCCCTTGCGGCCCCCCGGGAGCGCAGGGCAGGGGCTGTCACGGCCGGCAGAGTCCCCAAGCGCTGCTCGACCTGTAGGGACCAGCCCTCAGGCTCCAGGACAGAGGCTCGAACCCCTCCTCCCCCCAAACACACACACATATACCGGGATGGGGGGGGCAGAGACTCGCTCTCGGCCCCCATGAGCCCCACATCCCCCGTCGGCTGCGCGAGCAAGAGAAACCAGCTCACCCCACTCCCGGAAGGGCCGAAGAGAGGGAGGAGCAGCCTGGCTGTTAGGCACAGACCCGCGTGGCCCCTGCTCAGGACCAGAGCCCCAGCAACCACCGGGTCTCCGAGCTCAGTCGTCCCGGGCGAGCGGCGACTTCCCCGCCCCGCCCCAGAGCTCCCGAACGTCGACTGTCTGCACAGCCCCCCGCGACGTACCGCGCGCCTGCCTGACACACTGCCGTTTCCAACCGTCCGCGCCGGTTCGCTGCTAGTTCGGGATCCCGGCCCTTGCTCTCGCGCACTCGCCCCTCAGGCGGCCATCACGAGCCCAGCGGACCCAGCCCTAATTGGCCAGCACCGACTCCGAGATCTGGTGGGACGGGGCGGAGCCACCCCCGCGCTTCCCACAAGTTGGGAGGCCGGAACTTGCCAATTGGCCCTTCGCAAGCCCACGTAGGCGGGGCCGAGCACAGCGGACAGATCGGGGCTCCTGACAAGAGCCGGTGGCCAAAACACAGGCCGGGGGCGGCAGGAGGTGCAGGTTTTAGTCCTGGTCCTGGCTGCCAGCCCCCTTCTGTGACGGGGGAATAGTTAGAGCCCAGCTGTGTGGGGACAGTTAGTGGGAAAGTGAGCGAGCCATGACATTAATGCCAGGCTAGGTACCATACCCACTAGCCTCCCCCTTTCACTCTAGTTTGTGTGGTGCTAGCCCCAAACAAGCTACAGAAAAGGGACGGTGTGGCCACGGCCTTGCTACAGTGCCAGGGAGCCGGGCCTTACACGCAGCAACAGCAGGCAAAGCAGCGATGTTTAAACCTCAGTGCCCTTTTAGAAGATGTAGCCACTCTTAGCTACCTACCACAGTCGGCCTTTCTTCTAGTTGCCCTGGTTCCCTCTCCCTCTAGAAATAAACACAGAATTTGTTAAAGTTAAAACAAAAGTTAAGCATGTGAATCCCAGCTGTATGTTTGGCCTCTATAAGCCTGTTCTAACTGTTCAATCCCACTTCCTTAAGTGGAGTGATAGTTATAACACTCAAGCTCTTTGATTTCACAGTACACTTTAAATATGCAACATGCATTGACATGTTTGTGTATTTGTCAAATATGCCTTAACCACCAAGCCTACAATCTGATCCACATGCACAGATCCTTCCATGCACACACAGTAGGATTTAAGTTAATAGGGCATTATGTGGACACTGGAGTCTGGCCCTGTGAATAAGATGACAGGTTCAAGGCCTTACCAATCTCACACCCTAAGAACCAATCTAATGCCACTCAAAAGGATGTAGGTATGGCATACTCATTGATACATAAGCAAGAAAGATATTCCTGATAATAAAAGAGTATCTAGAACACCTATTCCAGTATGGAGGGCTATTTTTTCTCCTAGGTGGCTCCATTTAATGCATTTCCCTATCACTTTCAAATATGCATAAGCAGTGTGTACTTTTCCAGGGTGAGGGCTTAAAGCTGCTTTTAAAAATGTTTAGCCTTTCCTGACAATAATAAAAGGCAGTTGGCTTGCTGGGAAGGGTGTAGCCTATTAGGGAAAAAAATAGTTCAAATGCAAAGTAGATGAAGAGGAAACCCACAGGAATTCAGGAATCCAAGAAACTGACAATCCTATTTTCAAAGATATACCATGGTTTGTGGTGTTATTATTCAAATATGCAATAGATCCTAGATTCAGCCGTAAACAAAAATCCTGAAATATGTGTTTTGCTCCAAATAAAACATAACATTAAAAGTTGTATGTGTTATTCAGCTTTTTCATGCACACTTATATGCTTGTTTCAAAAGGTGAATACTACAATTTGGGACCTTGGTGCTGCGATGGAGCCTTGTTGATTTCAAACTTCACCCACTTGGTGCCCCATGAGGGGTCAGGGCCTTATTCCTTCAGACAGTGGCCAGCAACAAAAACTTGACCCATCCTTCACCTAATAGCATTTTTCTATATGATAGGGTGATCTAATCGGGTCCTACCCTTAAGCAGGAAGTAAAAGTAATAGGAATAAGAGAAACAAGTGGGGGTTAAAGACAAAGGAAATGCTGAGAATAATCTTGCATTGTCTCCCAGAGATCCGCTGTAGTTCTCAGTTATAGAAACAGAAAACCCACACATACAATGTAAGATTTGTTTAACGTAAACCATGTACCAAACAAAATAGACATCAAAGCTCCTTTGGCCTGGAGAATCTTCAGTGATCTCCCCATCATTGGTCCAATAAAGGGAAAACCACGCATTGTATTTGACCATTCCTAAGCAGAAATCCCCGCACCACTGCCATCTCCCAAAAAATCTAGCACAAAACAAGAGATACACATCATTAATGCATCCAGACACAACTCGAATTTGAGCAGAGAAATCACCTCCTTCAGATGGCCTCCATATATTCCTGCTCCTGGGATGCAGCCACCAGAAGCAGCTTAGACAGTGGCAGTTTAACGAGCAGGGGGCTGCTGGAACATTCACACACTCCTTCCATCCCTTCCCTCAGTGTTTGTGAACATTCTGAGGGTGAAGTACCCCAGTCGCCTCAGTTCCTTCCTACTGTGTCTAGTTGACTGTTCAGGAACTGCTCCATTATGGTTCACCTGGATCCTTTTCTTCAATGCCTTTTAGACCGGGAAAGTTTTAAGTCAGAGTTTAAACTAAGAACAAAAAAATTATCTAAATAGCTTAGCTTAGGTTTTTAGACAGTTTGATACCATCATCTTTGATTCCAGGAATGTGCATCTAAAGATCAAGCAGCTAGAATTTAACAGACATGACTCACGCCCTTTGGTTTTCCCAGCATCCGATGAACACACAAGTTGCTTGGCATGTTTTGGAGAAGTAAACTCCATCAAGTTGTTTGACATGTTCACTTTTCATTCAGAAGGCTCTACAACCCTAATATTCTAATATTCCCCTGGGAGGGGAGACCCAGAGTGAGGTGGTACTGTTGGGGTAGAACCCCTAGGTAAAGGGCACCGGGGTCCGAGAGGGACACGGGGCCTGAGGCAGGCAAGCCACCAGCCTGCAGAAGGCACTCCAGGCTGGAATGGAGCTAATTCCAAGGACAACCAGCAGGAGGCACCGCACCGATGAGTCATCACTTCGCTACATCCTCCTGGCCAGAGGTATAGAATCCCCTTACCTGTAAGGGACTAATCAGTTCAATTAACTTAGATGGCACCTGACCAAAAGGACCAATGGGAAAAGAAGGGTAACCGGGGTCTCCAAGGATCCCAATGGGCATTTCGACTTCCCCAGTGGTGATCTTCTGGTCTGGGAAGAAAGTCCTGGCTTGCAACTTCCTGAACAGGCCATGCACCTTTCCAGACCAGCCTGAATTAATGTCAATGAAATGCCCACGGTGATCCACAAGTGCCTGGAGAACCATAGAGAAATACACCTTCTGATTTATGTACTCGGAGGCTAGGTGTCAGGCATGCAGGAGTGAAATCAGGAAGGCCAAATCACACTTGTAGTTGCAGCTCACAAGATATGTTAAGAGTAACAAGATGGGTTTCTTCAGGTATGTTAGCAACAAGAAGAAGGTCAAGGAAAGTGCGGGCCCCTTACTGAATGAGGGAAGCAACCTAGTGACAGAGGATGTGGAAAAAGCTAATGTACTCAATGCTTTTTTCACAAACAAGGTCAGCTCCCAGACTACTGCATTGGGCAACACGGCATGGGGAGGAGGTGACCAGCCCTCTGTGGAGAAAAACATGGTTCAGGACTATTTAGAAAAGCTGGATGAGCACAAGTCCATGGGGCCGGGTGCACTGCATCCAAGGGTGCTAAGATAGTAATGGTCTCAAGTTGCAGTGGGGGAGGTTTAGGTTGGATATTAGGAAAAACTTTTTCACTAGGAAGGCGGTGAAGTACTGGAATGGGTTACCTAGGGAGGTGGTGGAAACTTCTTCCTCAGAGGTTTTTAAGGTCAGGCTTGACGAAGCCTTGGCTGGGATGAGGATTGATTAGGAATTGGTCCTGCTTTGAGCAGGGGGTTGGATTAGATGACCTCCTGAGGTCCCTTCCAACCCTAATATTCTATCGTTCTATGATAGGTAGGCTGGTGCCAGAATTGGAATATGCGTCCCAACTAGGGAAACACATTTATCCAACGCTAGCCACAATGTCATGCACATTACCCAGAGTCATGGTTCTTTTGAGCAGGATTTGATTAATGGCCCTGAAAACTTGCATCAACACGATTCCAACAGTCAACTTTTCCCCTCCAAACTGGTTAGCGATCGTTCAGTAGCTGTCTGGAGTTTCCAGATTGCAATAGCCACCCGCTGTGATGGGTTGGACCACAGAAACCCCCTTGGAAACTGCCAACTGATATGACAAGACTACTTCTGCCCTGCTTTCCCTGCCAGCTTGGGACTCCAGAACCCTGTCTTGTTGAGCTAGACATGCCAGTCTGCTCCAACACAGACCCAGGGTCTGAACCACGTGCCCCAAAGCTGCACACTTAGCTGAAAGCAATTTGAGAAGTGTTCCTGTCTTTAACACTCAGATGCCCAACTCCCAGTGGGGTCCAAACCCCAAATAAATTAGTTTTACCCTGTATAAAACTTATACAGGGTAAACTCATAAATTGTTCGCCCTCTATAACACTCATAGAGAGATATGCACAGCTGTTTTCTCCCCCTTCCCCCAGGTATTAATACATACTCTGGGTTAATTAATAAGTAAAAGTGGTTTTATTAAACACAGAAAGTAGGATTTAAGTGGTTCCAAGCAGTAACAGACCGAACACAGTGAATTACCAAGTACAATAAAATAAAACATGCCAATCTAAGCCTAATACAGTAATAAAACTGAATACACATAAAATCTCACCCTCAGAGATGTTTCAATAAGTTTCTATCACAGACTGGATGCCTTCCTAGTCTGGGCACAATCTTTTCCCCTGGTACAGCCCTTAGTCCAATTCAAGTGGTAGCTAGGGGATTTCTCATGATGGCTGCCCCCTTTGTTCTGTTCCACCCACTTATATATCTTTTGCATAAGGCGGGAATCTTTTGTCCCTTCTGGGTTCCCACTCCCTCTTTCTCAATGGAAAAGCACCAGGTTAAAAGATGGATTCCAGTTCAAGTGACATGATCACATGTCACTGTAAGACTTCCTTACCTACTTGCCACCACACACCTATACAGGAAGACTTACAAGTAAAACAGAGCCATCTACCGTCAATTGTCCTGGTTGTTGGGAGCCATCAAGATTCCAAAGCACCATTAATGACTCACACTTTGCATAATTACAATAGGCCCTCAGAGTTATATTTCATATTTCTAGTTTCTGATACAAGAGTGATACATTTATACAAATATGATGACCACACTCAGTAGATTATAAGCTTTGTAACGATACCTTACAAGAGACCTTTTGCATGAATTATATTTTAGTTACATTATGTTCACACTCAGCAGCATACTTTAATAAAATCATATAGAGTGCAACATTACACCCGCTTCTCTACTGGCAGGGCAGCTCTCAATCTTGTGTCCTTGTGCTGCAGGGTGGGGGCGAGCTCAGCACACAGTCCCATGAAAGTGGCTTTTCTCATCCGAAAGTTCTGCAGCCACTGCTCGTCATCCCAGACTTGCATGACAACGTGATCCCACAACTCAGTGCTTGTTTCTTGAGCCAAAAGCAGTGTTCCGCTGTGGTGAGCATGTCCATGAATGCCACAAGCAATCTTGTGTTGTATGCGTTAAGCGAGTCAACATCATCGTCGGACTCCTCACTGTCAGTTTGTAGCTTAAGGAGTAACTCAACTGTAATTCATGACATGCTGGCAAGACCCATCAGCATATTCCTCAGCAGTTCGGGATCCATTG
Source organism: Chelonoidis abingdonii (assembly GCF_003597395.2). Classification (NCBI taxonomy): domain Eukaryota; kingdom Metazoa; phylum Chordata; order Testudines; family Testudinidae; genus Chelonoidis; species Chelonoidis abingdonii. The sequence continues at coordinate 57,159,858 of NC_133776.1, forward strand.
CTGTAGACCAAAAGGGAAAACAGAGCATGCAGTACAAAAAACGTTGAAAGATGTCGCCAAATGTGGATGGAAGCATAGGGATTGCTGGGATGCAAAGTGATGCATTACGAGACATTGGGACAGGACCCAGAAAGCTCCGCACCCCCCCCCCCCAGCCACAGCGCCAGAATGGGAAGAGATGCTCTGTGGGATAGCTGCCCATAATGCACCACTCCCAATGCCGCTGCAAGTGCCACAAATGTGGCCACGCCAGTGCGCTTGCAGCTGATTATGTGAACACACTGCAACGCTTTCCCTGCTGCGGTCTCTGAGGGCTGGTTTAACTCTCAGTGCTCTACATCTGCAAGTGTAGCCATGTCCTAAGAGGCAGTACTTACTCACATACCTTCCTATGGTTTATTGAAAGCAGCCAGGTTATCAGGTGGCTCCAGTTCCACAGAAACCCTGATAGCTTGTGGTTAACCATGCCTGCCTAGGGCCCTCTGACTCAACTGTATTGCCCTTGTAGTTAAATATAGCACCTTCGTTTGATATTGCAACTGCTTGAGTTTGTATAACAAAGTAGATGATTAAAACTGCCTTTTTAGTATAATCATACTGTACTTTAATATCAATTCAACAGCAACTCCCTCCTCTTAATACCTCACCAGAACAAATAAAAATGATTAAGAAGCCACAGAAAACCAAAAGGCATATATAAATAGAAACAGAGTTGCAAATGGTAATGAGTATTGTACAACTAATACACCTAAAATTCTCTCTACTTCATAAAATCCCTCTCCATGCAAGTGACACATACAGACACCTATTAAAACTGATTTACTACACACACAGAAGATATGGCTTAAAATAGAAACAACCGATAACATTTAGGCCAATGATTTGTGCAATCCATCCCCAGTTCCCCACCATCCATCTCAGTGTGTGCACTGCACATTGCTAATTTAGGGCTTGTCTACACGTGGCCATCCAGGAAAATTAATCTGTATTTGTGTGAATGCCCTCATTCAGAGGGTTTAGTGTGGTTTAATTTATCCTCCTCAAATCCACTTTCCTGGATGTCCCTGTGTAGACAAGGCTTTAGGCTGAACACCCAAACTGTAATTCTCAAGCATTTCGGTCACGTGCCTGCTACAGCTCACTGTCCTACCCCAGTCTGATGACTTATTGGCTAGGAAGAACCCCAGGATAGCCACTTTCTGCAAGGCAACTACCATTCCTTCCATGAGAACTCTCTCCCTCATGGGCCAATGCTGCAGTGTCAGTTGTAGACCACTACAGAGGTAAAGAAATTCTCCTTCCTTAACTGGAAGTTTTTCAGTCATTGTCATAGGCCCCAAGTTTGAGGAACACAAACATATATTTGGCCTCGCCAGTCTGTGATCATGGTCCTGATCCAAAAGCAGCACTCTACCTGGAGAATAACATCTTTCAAATAGTGTAATCTACTATTCCAGAGGTAGAGGGAAGCGACTGTTGCATTGATAATTCTGTGAACTGCTGGGTTCTCTCTAACTCTTCACAAGTATACCCATTGGAACAGCCTCCACCATTTGGATGCAGCCACCCCAGAGTAGACGAGGCCTGTTTGAATCCCTGGACATATGAACTTCCTTAGGCAGCCAGGTGTACACCAAACCAAATCACCTAGAGAGCCAAGAGAAGTCAATCAAGTTTCAATTAGCACTGCACAATTAGTCATTTTTTTTTATTTGCAGCCTAGTTGTACTCCAGATAGTGCAAAGTTTGTTTCTGCCTGTGAAAACCTCAAAGGAAATAAATTCTAATTTGACCCTTACACTGACCGTCATAAGCAAAAGGCAAAGAGGAACTGTTTGGGGCAAACTGAGCTTTGATCTAAATGATCAGTATGAATGATGAGTAGTAAAAGCAAATTTTCCTGTGTAAATTCTTTGATGACTTTTCCTTTCAAACAGTAAACTCCAGTAAAAGTGCTGACTCAACTAATGCCAAGTGAACCTGAACTGAGAAAGTGAAATAGCATTACCAAAACAATGTTAAAGGAAACTACTTTCAGAACTGACTGATCACATCCACATTATCCACATGGGAATGGCGTCAGATGTGCTAAATGTTAGCAAAAATCTGCTGAGCCCAACTAGGGAAATTCATAAGCATTTTTCTACCCTAGAGGAAGCTATCCTACAGACTGGGTGCTGGTGTTTTTACCATCATGTTATTTCAGTATTCTTACAGCACACAATGCTGAACAAGGCTTTCAAAATATTCTGCTTTAGGACACTGCACTGGAGACTTTCCCAAGCAGGATCCGAACACAGCTCTAACACAGATTTGAAAAAAACATGGTGTAGATAAAAATTGCTCAACTCACTTTTAACATGTTACGGTTCACTTTTAATTAAAAGCTTAAAACCCATTGGCTTTGGGCTATGTGGCTGGCTTTAACCTTTCTTTAGTCTGCCATTCTGTTAAACTGGTGCATGGATATTCATGTGGGAAAAAATTCTATAAACTTGCTGATGGAAACAACAGATACTATAGAAAGCGTTCTTTGATTTCATCACATACCTTGACTTTTCATAGACAAGTCTGTAGTTTCAGTTATCACTGAAAGTCACACAATTAAAAGAAACAAATTAAATGCAACACGCTACTATGTGCACACACTCACATGCAGACACTTGCTCTACAACTTCTCCAAGTTTGATCAGTTTACTTGATCAAACTGGTTCCTATTGCCTGGAAGGTTCAGCCTACAGCAGGTAGCAGTTCTGTTCCAACAATGCAAAATGAAAGGCGTACATACAATGACGCATGCAAAAGCAAAGATAGTTACTGATCCATATGTACATCTTATTCTGAAGCCCAGTAGAGAGTTGAGAATAGAAAGGCAGATTGTTCCACACATATCCTTTATGTAGAGGCATGAGTAATCTAGAGTTAAGGATCTGAAACACGGTAATATATTGGCCCCTAGTGGTAAGTGACCCTAATTACATGACAAAAAACAGCAACATCTGCAGTGCTTATTGAACTTAAAATGAAACTATATGATTAGAACTGCAGTTGTATCTAGGAACCCCTCTAATGGGCCAGGATCCCATTGCCCTAGGCACTGTACAAACACAACAACAACAAGATCTTCTGCCCCAATGTAAAGTTTAAATTTTACGACTGAAAAAGAGAGGGTTACCCACCTTGTGCAGTAACTGAGGTTCTCGAGATGTGTGTCCCTGTGGGTGCTCCACTTCAGGTAACAGTGCATCCTGGCGCCATTGATCAGAGATCTTTGGTGGCAGTGCCTGGTCAGGCCGCGTGTGTGCAGCTGCTGTTTCACGGTGTCGTTTGAGTCTCTGGAGCACATGCACAGCCCAACCCCCTCAGTTACTTCTCTACTGTAGAGTCCTCGTACTTGAACTCCAAAGTAGAAGTGAGGAGAGTGGGTAGTGGAGCATCCACAGGGACACACATCTCGAAGAACCTGTTGCTGCACAAGGTGAGTAACCCTCTCTTCTTCTTCGAGTGCTGTCCCTGTCAGTGCTCCACTCCAAGTAAATGTAGAGCAGTACCCACTATGGTTGGGGGGACTTTGGAATTATGTGCACCGTAGCAGCAGAGAGGACATAAGGCCTACTATGGCATCCACCCTGGCATCCTGTGTGATGGCATAGTGCTTGACAAAAGTGTGATCTGATGCCTATATGAAGGCTTTGCAAATGTCCAGAATGGGTACGTTGTGTAGGAATGCCACAGATGTTGACATGGCTCAAATAGATTGGGACCTGAACCCGGCAAGGGGTTTTATGTTCTGGGTCTGGTAGCATAACTGAATACTATGCAATATCCATTTGTAAAGTCATTGCTTGGCTATAGCAGCACCCTTGGATTGTTCGGTTGTGGAGATGAAGAGTCTAGGGGATTGACAAAATGGTTTTAGTCTGTCTAAATAGGAGGCTATTGCTCTTCTGACAACAAGGATGTGTAATATAGACTGCTGTGAGGTTTTATGGGGCTTAGGGTAGAACATGGGGTGGTATATCAGCTGGTTGATGTGAAATTTGGACACCACCTTCGGGAGGAATTTAGGGTGAGATTGCATTGTGACCTTATCCTTAAAGAAGACTGTATAGGGAAGATTGGCCATCAATGCGTTTATTTCACTCACCCTTCTAGCTTACATGGTGGCAACTAGGAATGCTAACTTCCTTGACATGTGTAGTAAAGAGGAGGTAGCTAGAGGTTCAAAGGGAGGCCTCACGAGTCCCCGGAGGACTAGATTCAGATCCCACGTGGGCGTGGGAAGGTGTACTTTGGGGTAAAGGTTCTGACGCCCCTTGAGGAAGCATTTTGTGGTTGGATGTGTAAACGCCGGGAATCCTTTGATTCTGTCCTAAAAAGCATTAAACTGCCATAAGATATACTTTGATAGCGCTGATAGTCCTGAATTCTTGAGCTCTACCAGGTAATCCAGCACTACAGGAAGGGGTGTGATGTAGGGAGTGAGCCCTTTATGCAGGCATCATATGGAGAAACGTTTCCACTTTTGAAGGTAAATATTACGTCCCATCTGCTATTCAGTAATACGTGTTTGACCTGTTCTGAACAGGTTAATTCGTCTACTTGGAACCATGGAGGAGCCACACTTTCAGGTGGAGCTTCTGCAGCTGTGGATGAGGGATCTGACTGTTGTCTTGGGATAGGAGGTCCGACCTCATTGGGAGAGTTCATGGAGGACAGACTGACATGTGCAGCATGTAAAGGTACCAGGTCTGCCTGGGCCAGTGCCACAACAAGGGCGAGGCGAGTGAGACACTTGCCTTGGGTGCACAAAGAGGAGGGGCGCAGCTCTACCACGATCGGCAGTGCTTCATCAGCAGCTCTACCGCCGCCGCTTCTTTGGTGGCAATTTGGAGGTGGGTCCCTGAGTCCCTCTCAGAGGGAACGACTTGCTGCCAAATTGCCAACACCGCTTCATTGATTCTTCAGCAGCAATTTGGCGGCAGGTCCCTGAATCCCTCTCAGAGGGAACGACCTGCCGCCAAATTGCCACCACCGCTTCATTGATTCTTCGGCAGCAAGTCCCTGAGTCCCTCTCAGAGGGATGGACCTGCCGCCAAATTGCCACCACCGCTTCATTGATTCTTCGGCAGCAATTCGGCGGCGGGTCCTTCTCTCCGACAGGGACTCAAGGACCCACCACCGAATTGCCATCAAAAAGCCTGGAGCTGGCCCTTGCCTCGGGCACAAAAATTCCTTGTTATGGCTCTGGCCTGGGCCACATTGGGGCGATTAAGATAATCTTGGCTTTGTTGTCCCTGATCTTGTGTAGGATTGTTCAAGAATGCAGTCGATATTACCATGGCTCACATTGAGTGGGATCTGATGCCCACTGGGGGTTCTTTGTGATGCAGGTAGTAGCAAGTTTGAATACAGGTAGACACCCTTTGGAGAGTCTCTGGGTCAATATTGTAGAGCCCTTGGAGCACTCTGCTGTAGAGATGAATAGTCTTGGTGACTTGCAAAATGGTTTGGTTCTGTCCAAGTAGAAGGCTAGAGTCCGTCTGACATCTAGCATGTGCAATGTTGCTTCTCGAGAGCTGTTATGCGGCTTGGGATAGAAGGCAGGTAAGTGTATGGTTTGGTTAGTATGAAAATTTGTAGGCACTTTGGGCAAGAATTTTGGGTGAGGAAGTAACATGATTTTGTGTTTGGTAAATACAGTGTACAGTGGTTCAGTCATCAATGCTCCTATTTCGCTGACATGTCTTGCAGATGTGATTGACACTAGGAATGCAATCTTCATTGACATATGAAGGAGCAAGCAGGTTGCTAGGGGTTCGAAGGGCAGTCTTATGAGACATTTGAGCACAAAATTGAGATCCCCCAGTGGTGGAGGTTGGCGTACTTCTGGGTACATGTTCTGTATACCTGCTAGAAAGCACCATGTAATCGGGTGAGCGAATATTGAAGACCCTTCTATCTATTTGTGGAGGGCTGTAATGGCAGCGAGGTGTACTTTAATACAGCTTATGTCTAACCCCGTTTCCTTCAGCTCTAGTAGGTAGTCTAGGACCACAGATAGAGCCGCCTTGGTCATGTCCAGCTGTTTTTGTTAACACCAAAGGGAGAATCTTCACCACTTGTGGTAGTAAGTAAGTATTTCTAGTGGTGAGGCGACGGTTATTTAGTAATACCTGTTTTACTTTCTCTGAACAGTTCAATTCTGATGTTGGAACCAGAGATAAGCCACACTTTGAGATGGAGTTTCACTGGGTCTGTATGGAGTGTTAGGCCCTTGTTCTGGGAAAGGAGGTCCATTTGGAAAGGCAGCGGTTGTGGGGCACAGACTGCTAGATATGAGAGTTACAGGAACCAAGTTTGTCTGAGCCATGTGAGGACAATGAGAATGATGTATGCTCTGTCAAGTCGTAGCTTGCGGATGATCCGTGGGATCAGTGGTATCAGCAGGAAGACCTACATGAGCGATGTGTTCCACAGTATGAGGAAGGCATCCCCTAATAATCCCGGTGTCAGGCCTTCCCTGGAGCAAAATAGTGGACATTTGTGATTTGTCGCTGAGACAAAAAGGTCAATTACTGGGTGACCTCATTTTTGGAATATTGTGTCGAGAACACTGTCATGAATTTCCCACTCACGTTCCTGTGAGAAGTGCCTGCTGAGGTTGTTGGCTGTAGTGTTTTGGCACCCTGGTAGGTACGATGCTGTGATATTTATATTGTTGCGGATGCAGAAGTTCCATAAATTCATGGCTTCTACGCATAGCGAGTGAGACCTGGCTCCTCCTTGGCGATTGATGTAAAACATGCACATCACATTGTCAGTGAGAATAGAGACTGAGGTTTCTCGTATGAGTGGGAGGAAATGTCAGCATGCATTGTGTACTGTGTGGAGTTCCAGGAGATTGATATGTAGTCAGGTTTCCATTGCAGACCACTTGCCTTGTACATTGTGGTGACCCAAGTGGGCACCCCAACCTATCAGGAAAGCATCTGTTGTAATAGTCACTGATGGGACGTCTTGTTGAAAGGGAATCCCAGAGCATACATTCCCTTGGTGGTAGTGTCACATATCTGTTGAGAATGTGTTTGCTGGGTGCACAGACCATGCTCAACCAGTGCTGCAGACAGCACATATGGAGTCTGGCATACTTTACTACAAAAGTCGTAGCTGCCATATGTCCCAGAATCTGAAAGCATGTCCTCACTGAAGTTTGTGGGCTGATGGTCACCATGGCACTTATGAGCACTGTAAACACCTCGCGAATTATCCTACAGTACATGTAGGACCAGAACCTGCAAAAGCAGGCAAGGAGGTAACAGCAGCACAGTGACGAGAGTGATGAAGGCATGGACACAGACTTCTCTCAAAGCACGGTCCCTGGCAATTTGGACATCATGGCGGTAATCGGGCAGGTTCATGCCGGGGAACACCAATTCTGGGCCCAAGAAACAAGCATAGACTGGTGGGACCGCATAGTGTTGCAGGTCTGGGATGATTCCCAGTGGCTGCGAAACTTTCACATGTGTAAGAGCACTTTCATGGAACTTTGTGACTTGCTTTTCCCTGCCCTGAAGTGCTAGAATACAAAGATAGCAGCAGCCCTCACAGTTCACAAGCGAGTGATGATAGCCCTCTGGAAGCTTACAACGCTAGGCAGCTTCTGGTCAGTCAGGAATCAATTTAGAGTGGGCAAATCTACTGTGGGGGCTGCTGTGATCCAAGCAGCCAACGCAATCACTGAGCTGCTGCTATCAAAGGTAGTGACTCTGGGAAACATGCAGGTCATAGTGGATGGCTTTGCTGCAATGGGATTCCCTAACTGTGGTGGGGCGATAGACAGAACACATATCCGTATCTTGGGACCAGAGCACCAAGGCAGCCAGTACATAAACCGAAAGGGGTACTTTTCAATAGTGCTGCAAGCACTGGTGGATCACTGGGGATGTTTCACCAACATCAACATGGGATGGCCAGGAAGGGTTCATGACGCTTGCGTCTTCAGGAACTCTGGTCTGTTTAAATGGCTGCAGCAAGGGAATTACTTCCCAGACCAGAAAACAACAGTTGGGGATGTTGAAATGCCTGTAGTTATCCTTGGGGACCCAGCATACCCCTTGATGCCATGGCTCATGAAGCCATACAAAGGCAGCCTGGACAGTAGTCAGGAGCTGTTCAACTACACCTGAGCAAGTGTAGAATAGTGGTAGCATGTGCATTTGGATGTTTAAAAGGATGCTGGCGCAGTTTACTGACTCGGTTAGACCTCAGTGAAACCAAGATTCCCATCGTTATTACTGCTTGCTGTCTGTTCCACAATCTCTGAGAGAGTAAGGGGGAGATGTTTATGGCGGGGTTGGAGGTTGAGGCAAATCGCCTGGCTGCTGATTATGTGCAGTCCAACACCAGGGCAGTTAGAAGAGCACAGCAGGGCGCGCTGCGCATCAGAGAAGCTTTGAAAATCAGTTTCATGACTGGCCAGGCTATGGTGTGAAAGTTCTGTTTGTTTCTCCTTGATGAAAACCTGCCCTCTTGGTTCACTCTACTTCCCTGTAAGCCAGCCGCCCTCCCTTCCCCTCTTCGATCACCGATCACCGCTTGCAGAGGCAATAAAGTCATTGTTGTTTCAAAATAATGCATTCTTTATCAATTCATCACACAAATAGGGGAATAACTGCCAAGGTAGCCCGGGAAGGGTGGTGGAGGAAGGAAGCACCAGGTGGGGTGGTGGAAGAGGGGAGGAGGGAAGGACAAGGCCACTCTGCACTTCAAAAAGCTTATTGAATGCCAGCCTTCTGTTGCAGTCCTCTGAGGTGGAGTGGTTGGGTGCCCAGAGGGACCTGCCCTCAACGTTCTTGGATATCTGGGTGAGGAGGCTATGGAACTTGGGGAAGAGGGCGGCTGGTTACACGCAGTAATGAGCTGCCAAAATATTAACAGGTTCCCTCCTCCTCACCCCATGAGAGGGTCATGCTCCCCCCACAGGGTCGTGGCCCATCCAACCCATATTCCTTGACGCCCCACTCCCCAGGACCCCTGACCCATCCACCTCACTTCCCTGTCCCCTGACTGCCCCCTGCCTCCCCCATCCACCCTCTTCTCTCATTCCTGATGGCCCCTGCCCCATCCAACCACCTCTTCTCTCTCTGTCCTTGACTGCCCCCCACCACCTCATCCAACCCTTGCTCCTTCCTAACTGCCCCCCTGGGACCCTTGCCCCCATTCAATCGCCCTGTTCCCTGCCTTCTGACCGCCCCAACCCTTATCCGCACCCCCCCCCACTGAACTCCCCTGCCCTTTTCCAACAACCCTCCCTGCTGCCTGTCCCCTTACTGCACTGCCTGGGGCCAGGGCCAGGTCTGCTTGGCCAGGACCAGGACCAGGACCAGCGCCGCAGGGCCCGGGCCAGGCTGGGTCTGCTTGGCCAGGACCGGGAGCTGCGGGGACCGAGACTCCCCAGGCCGGGATCGGGAGCCACACCATGGGACCCGAGACTCCTCAGGCCGGGCCAGGAGCAGCACTGCGGGGCCCGAGACTTCCCGGGCTGGAGCCACTCGGCCAGGCCCGGTGCTGCGGGGCCTGAGCCAGGCTGGAGCCACTGGGGCCAGAGCCGGGGGTGCTTGGCCAGGACCGGGCTGGGGCGCTCAGCCGGGGCCAGGCCAGGGCCAAGGGGAGCCCAACAGGGCCACACCGCGCCTCGCTCGAGCCCTCCTCGCACTTCCCAGCCCCAGCTTACCTGCCTGCCTGCTACTGGTTTCAGGCTTCCCGCGAACATCTGATTTAAGGGAAGCAGGGGAGCGGGAGGAGAAGGAGGGTGGAGTGTTCAGGGGAGGTGGGGGACGTGAGCTAGGGCCGAGTTGACAGCTGCCCACGCTTTTGTTAAATTTAAAAGTTTTTTTAGAACTGGTTGGCCTAGAACAACCGGTTCTAAAAGGGTTTCTAAATTTAACAACCAGTTCCTGCGAACCGGTGCAAAACAGCTCCAGCTCACCACTAGTTACAGGGGGCTGCAGCAGCGGTCTCTGCTCCTGCTGCCTTTCCTGCACCTCAACCATATGCCGGTTCATATCAGTTTGATCTTCCGGTAGCTTCAGCATTGCATCCTGCCTCCTCCCATCATACTGCCACTACCGCTTCTCTTGCTCCAGCCATCTATCCTCTCACGCATCCCTCCTGTCCTCGTGTTCATTTTGTGCTTTCCTGGACTCTGACACTGTCTGCCTCCACGCATTCTGCTGGGCTCTTTCAGTGCAGGAGGACTGCATGAGCTCAGAGAACATTTCATCGTGAGTGCATTTTTTTCACCTTCTTATCTGCTCTAGCCTCTGGGACGGAGATGATAGGGGGAGTGTTGAAACATTTGCAGCTGTGGGAGGAAAAAAAGGGAAAATTTGGTTGACCATTTAAAATGTGTTGGCCATTTAAAAGGAGGGGCTGTGGTTTTCGGGTTAACGTGCAGCACAAATCCAACTAATCCCCCACACACACACCCAATTCTCTGTGATGATCGCTTCACCCCACCCCACACTGCATGGCTAACAGCAGGGAGGATTTCTTTTCAGCCACAGGCACACAGACCAGCAGGAACGACCACCTCTGAATGTCCCCTTAATAAAATTCCTCTATTTCAACCAGGTAATCATGAAAGATATTACTCCCCTGAGGATAACACAGAGAGATAAAGAATGGATGTTCCTTGACTGCATTTCAGTAGCTTTACTGGCCGCAAATGCATCCCAAGACTTCAGGGCAAATTAATCATTAGACGCGCTTGCTTTTAAGCCATGTATTATATTTACAAAGATACACTCACCAGAGGTGCCTTCTCTGCCTTCAAGGTCCGGGAACCCGGGTTGGGAGGGTAATGTCTCCAGGGTGATAAACAGTTCCTGGCTGTTGGAGAGAACAGTTTATCCACTTGCCTGCCATGCTGTATCTTCAATCTCCTCCTCCTCATCATCATCTTCCTCATCCCCAAAATCCTCATCCCTGTTGCGTGAGACTCCCTTGCAGGAATCCACGTACAGGAGTGGGGGAATTGTAGGGACACCTCCTAGAATTGCATGCAGCTCATGACAGAAGCGGCATGTCTGGGGATCTGACCTGTAGCAGCCATTTGCCTCTTTGGGTTTTTTTTGAGCTCCTTAACTTTCATGCGGCACTGCTATGGGTCCCTGTTATAGCCTCTGTCCTTCATGCCTTTAGAGATTTTTTCAAATATTTTGGCATTTTGTCTTTTGGAATGGAGTTCTGAGAGCACAGATTCCTCTTCCCATACAGCGATCAGATCCAGTACCTCCTGTTTGGTCCATGCTGGAGCTCTTTTGCGATTCTGGGACTCCATGGTCACCTCTGCTAATGAGCTCTGCATGGTCACCTGTGCTGATCAGCTTGCCAGGCTGGCCAAACAGGAAAAGAAATTCAAAAGTTCGCGGGGCTTTTCCGGTCTACCTGGCCAGTGCATCTGAGTTGAGAGTACTGTCCAGAGCGGTCACAATGGAGCACTCTGGGATAGCTCCCAGAGGCCAATACTGTCAAATTATGTCCACACTACCCCCAAATTCAGCCCAGCAATGTCGATTTCAGCACTAATCCCCTAATTGGGGAGGAGTAAAGAAATTGATTTTAAGACCCCTTTAAGTTGACAAAAATGGCTTCGTCGTGTGGACAGGTGCAGGGTTAAACCGATCTAACGCTGCTAAATTTGATCTAAACTCATAGTGTAGACCAGGGCTAAGTATAAACTAAAAAGAAGTTCCTATGTAACTCGTAACTTTTTTTTTTCTTCAGAAAGTATCCAAGAGAGCACTGCCACGGAGCTCCGTCTGCAGCCGAGGACAGTTGAGAAGGAACTAAGGGGACGATCGGGGGAGCGCGCGACAGGAGGTACCAATGGCTGCACAAGACAACTCTTGTGCATGTCCTTCCCCCGACCGAATACTGCTGTAAGAAATCTCCAATCTCTGGCGCAGGAACGCACCGACACCTAGAGTGGAGCACCCACATCGACCCCACTCAAAGAAGCAGCAGATGGTCTCTGTTTTTGTCCACCACTGTAATGACTTTAGCACAGCGGTGGTGGTGTTACCATCATGTTGAGTCTGTGTTTGGTGGGTCTGAGTACAAAGCTCATCCAGCCCTGGAGGCACCTCATGTGTAGTCTGGCGTATTTCACCATGAACGTGGTGGTGGCCATGTGACCCAGTAGTTGTAGGCATGTTTGTGCCTTGATTCTTGGGCAGATTGACATAGTGTCTATGAGGCATTTGATGGCCAAGAATCTGGCCTGAGCTGAGTCAAGAGGGGCCCCAATGAACTCTAGTTGTTGTGTGGGTATCAAAGTGGATTTTTGAAAATGTATTTGCAGCCCTAGTTTTTGGAAGAGGTTGATGGTGAGTCTTGTAATTGTTTCTGTCTCCTTGTATGAATGACCTTTGATGAGGCAGTCGTCCAGGTCTGGGAAAAATATGATCCCTTGTTTTCGTAGGAGAGCTGGAACTACTGCCAGGGTTTTGGAGAATACCCTCAATGCAGTGGAGATACCGAATGGGAGCACTCTGTACTGGAAATGTTCATGTCTCACTGTGAATTGGAGGAATTGTTTGTGTGCTGGATGTATTGAGATGTGGAAATATGCGTCTTGTAGGTTGAGGGCTCAGAACCAGTCCCCCTGTTCCAGTGCTGGGATTATTGTGCCTAATGTGACCATCTTGAATTTTTGGGAGCATATGAATTTGTTGAGTCTTCATAGGTCTAGTATCGGTCTTCATCTGCCACTTTTCTTCTGGGTTAGGAAATAGTGGGAATAAAATCCCTTTCTTCTGTATTGTGTTGGTACTTGTTCTACGGCACCTAGCTGAAGAAGTTGATAAACTTCAAGTTGTAGTAGGTGCTTGTTAGAAAGGTCCCTAAAGAGGGACAGGGAAGGGGGTAGGGTAGGTGGGCAGGAAGTAAAAGGGATGGAGTAGCCCAAATACACTATCTCCAGAACCCAGCAGTCTTGCGTGATTTGCTGCCATTGTGGAAATGATGTAAGCAGTGGCCAAATGGGCAGGTAAGTGCTGGTATTAGGGGGTGGTCGCTCAGACCCTCGACCAATCCTTCAAAATTGTGGTTTGTTTCCTGATGGTTGGGACACCGACTGGTCTGATTGGTTCTGTCTATGCCTAGGTGGTCTACTGCAGTTTCTTACTGCTTCAGAGAGTCTGGATTGCAGGTGCTTGTATTGTGGTGACCTGGGTCTTCAGTATGGCTGATACCTCTTTCTTTTTGGGAGCGGAGTGTATATGCCCAGGGTATGCAGGGTAGCTCGTGAGTCCTTCATTGTGTACAGGACCTAGTCTGTTTTTGCTGAAAATAGTTTCTCCTTGTCGAAGGGCAGGTCCTCTATCTTTAATTGGAGCTCCTTTGGGATGCCAGATGATGATAGCCATGAAGCTCTGTGTATGACCACTGCGGTAGCTGTAGTATAGGCTGCCGTATCGACCATGTCCAGGGAAGCCTGTAAGGCCATTCTGGCAACCAGCTGTCCCTTGACCATGACAATTTGAATTGGGCTCTCCTGTCCTCTGGTATATCTGTGGTAAATTCGAAAACTTTGCCATAGTTGTCAAAATTGTATTTGGCAAGGAGGGTGCTATAGTTGGCTGTTTTGCATTGTAGTGTGGATGATGTATCTACCTTGCAGCCTAGGAGGTCTAGGCGCTTGCAGTCCTTATCTTGTGGTGTGGATCAGTGTTGAGGTTGTTTGCTCTGTGGGTTGCTGCTTCTACCACCAGGGAACTGGGTTGTGGGTGGGCAAATAGGAAGTCCATGCCCTTGGCTGGCGCATAATATTTGCTATCCACCCCCTTGCATGTTGGTGGAGCTCTAGTGTGGGTCTGCCATATGTTTTCAGCAGGTTCTAGGATGGCATCATTTATAGGAAGTGCAATTTTTGATGCTAAAGAGGGTTGCAAAATTTTTAAGAGCTTGTGTTAACTCTCTTGAACTTCCTCTAATGGAATATCCTGACTGATTGCTGCTATTCGTTTGAACAGCTCCTGAAACTGTTTGAAGTAGTCAGCCAGAATGGGTGGAGGTGACATGATGGCTTCATCTGGAGACTAGGAGGAGTTGTGTTCTGGGGACACTGTCTCAGATATGGCCTCTTCCTCAGGCTCCTCTGTGCCCACGGAGGTAGGCTGCACAGAAAATACTGGTTGGGACCAAAGTTGTGCCCTGGGTGTGAGGAAGTGCAGGCATGGTGAGCCTTATAAGCTGTCCATGCGTCCAGTGGTGAGCTGGAGCTGGTTCCTACCGATTCGCAGAAACCGGTTATTAAATTTAGCAGCCCTTTTAGAACTGGTTGTTCCGGGACAACCAGTTCTAAAAAGGCTTTATTTAACAAAGGTTCGGGCACCTGTCCACCCTGCCCCCGGCCCCAGCCCCACCTCACATCCCCCTCCTTCCCTTCCCCTCCCCCTCCCCTGCTTCCCGCGAATCAGATGTTCATGGGAAGTCTGAAAGAAGCAGCAGGCAGGTAAGCTGGGGCGGGGGGGAAGCATGAGAAGGGCTCCAGGGAGGTGCGGCGAGGCCCCGCCCAGCCCAGCCGAGGGGCTCCCTCCGGCCTGGCTCCCCCGGCCCCAGCCTGGCCCCGGCCGAGCATCCCAGCCCCAGCCCGGTCCCGGCGTAGCAACAGCCGAGCGCCCCAGCCCGGTCCCAGCTGAGCGCCCCAGCCCAGTCCCGGCCCCAGCCATGTGTCCCCAGCTCGGGTCCCACGGTGTTGTCCCGGCCCAGGTCAGGCCCTGCGGTGCCAGTGCCGGCTCTGCCCGAGCAGCTTAGGTCCCAGCCAGGCCGCAGCCCTGGCTCCTGCCCTGTCCCCAGCCGAGCGCCCCTGACCTCAGCCTGGCTCAGGGCCCGGCCTTAGCCCCGGCCCAGCAGCTCCAGGCAGCGTGGTAAGGGGCAAGGAGCAGGCAGGGGGTGTTGGAAGAGGCAGGGGAGTTTGGGGGGTTGTGGCGGGTGTATAGGGGTTGGGGCAGTCAGAAGGCAGGAAACGGGGATTGAATGGGGGCAAGAGTCCCAAGGGGGGCAGTCATGAAGGAAAAAGGGTTGGATGGGGCAGTGGGGGGTAGTCAGGGGAAGGGGTTTCAGGGACAGTCAGGGACAGAGAGAAGGGTTGGTTGGATGGGGCAGGGATCCCAGGAGACCATCAGGAATTAGAGGAGGGGTTGGATGGCAAGGCAGGGGGCAGTCAGGGGACAGGGAAGGGGGGTGGATGGGGCAGGGGTCCCGGGGTGGCATCAAGGAATGTGGGGGGTTGGATGGGGCAGGAGTCCCGGGGGGGGGCATGACCCCCTCATGGGATGAGGATGAGGGAACCTATTAATATTTTGGCAGGTCATCACTGCATGCGTCCCATGGTGGCCATTGCATTGGATATGGCATGTGGGGGCCTATCCATGGCGGGGGTAATACCATGGGCATTGTGCTTGTTCTTTGTATTGTAAAGCCCCATGGTGTGTTTTTGTGGGGGTGGAGGAGAATCTGGTGGTGAGAACACTTGCTCCTCTTGGTTTTGCTCATCGTTATCACTATCAATGAACACTGAATATGCCATGGATGAAGTTGGTTGGGTTAAAATAGAACCCTTGGTGCCGAGTAAAGGTGATTCTGGCACCAGTGCTATGGAAATGTCTTTCTGCATTAAGAATTGTTGCGGTGCCAGTGGTTTGTGATTGGATTCCAAGGGTTTAGGCATCTTGCATTTCAGTCTAGTAGGTGCCAGTGGCCTCATTGAGGTGCCATCTGCCAGTGCCGGGAGATTTGCCAGTGCCAGTACCGAGCGTCATGTCGGCACCGGAGGTGGCTGTGTGTCCAGTGCCAGTTCCAACGAGGGTGTCAATGCCGTCGGTGGTGAGGAGGAGACATGAGTAGTTTTATGTCTCACCTCCTTCGTCTTATGGGTGGTGTGCCTGGTGCTGGAGATGCTGGGAGAGTCGTAGGTGCTGGCTGTCGAGGCCATCAGCACTGCTCATAGTGACCTTGCAGGGGACCGCTTCTTTTTAGTCAGTTCCCTGTGTGGGGAGGTCAAGGCTCGCTTCCTCTTCTCCTAAGAGGGTGGAGCCATGCTCTTGGTTGGTTCTGACTGGGAGGAAGAGCACTTGGAAGGTTTAGATACGTCCTTCTCTGATCTGGGCAGGAGAGATTTCTCCATAAGGATTATTAAACGTGTCAGGCCCTTGCCTTTAAGTTTTTAAAGTGGGCGCACTTGACTGGAATGTGCGTCTCTCCGAGGCACCGCACTCCGAGTGAGCGTCTGTTGGAGTGCAGCATTGTCTCATTGCAGGAGCTGCATTTTTTAAAACCAGGAGAGCCTGGCATGTTGAAGTAAAAGAGTGAGAGGTTGCAGTGGACCAAAAATACGTATCAAGGTTTTTGTTCTGCAGGGAGCAGCGAGCTTGAAGAAAAATAGGAAAAAAGATTTTTTTAAAACTATTAACTAACTTATCTAAAGGGAAGGTAAAACTGAGTTAATCTTATCTAATTTTTCTGTCAACAGAGGGCTACAGAACTGCCTCAAGCTCTGTCTTCAGCTGAGGACGGTTGAGAAGGAACTGAGGGGGTCGGGCCGTGCGTGCGCTGCACAGGCTCAAACGACGCTGCGAGATAGCAGCTGCGCACACGTGGCCCGACCAGGCACTGCTACCAAAGATCTCTGATCAATGGCACCAGGACGCACCATCACCTGGACTGGAGCACCCACATGAACAAAACTTGAAGAACAACTGTCAGATACTGAGATTATCCACCGATCATGGCCTGCACTAGAGAAATAAACACACATTTGGGAGTCGGGAAGTCCTGCATTTTAATCCTGGTTCTGACAAAGACTTGCTTCAAATTTCCCATCTGCAAAGTGGGTCTAATACTTAGTTCCCTCAAAGGGGAGGTTGCATGGTTTACTTTGAACATGTAAAGAACACTGTACATATAGGTAGTGAAAATAACTAATTTTAAAATGTACCAAAGAAAAAGGACACATTTTCTCAAGAATAGTCACCAACGTTTTCTGTTTTGACCTTCTCTAATTGCATGTATTAGTTACTTTGGAATGGATAGTGGGATTACATAATTTTTCTCTGACTGAAATTGTCATTATATATGACAAGTATGCACAAATATACACAAAGATCTATAAGGACTCTGCCATAATGTGCAATATGCAAAAAGAACTTGAGAAAAAGAGGGAAAGGTTCAATGTTATTCAGTATATGCATGATACTTTTAAAATGAGAATTTTAATTGTTGGATTCCAGAGGAATGATTCCAATTATTTGGGCTGGAGAACATAATTTCGTTCAGATGTGTAAATCAAGGAAATGTAATGTATCCAATAGTCCTCATAGAGTTGTGGTATCAACTCTTGCGATACAGTTTTTATATTCAGAAGCAGGTAAATTAGTGGCTGTGAGCTAGTTTTATTTTTTATTTATAAAAGTTGCTTTTTACCAGCTTACCAGTTTCTAACTGAAGACTTACCAAACTGCGTAGTAGTCAACAAACCAAACTCAGCTCTCTGTAAAATTTGTGTAGATCTAGATGTACAGAATCTATCACTAAGGGCAGATTTTGACCCAGTTATACAAGCTTGATCCTACGTACATCTTAAAAGTGGAGACATTTAACTGAAGATGACAGAGGAGATCCTAATTCTGATCAACAACAGTAACATGTACTGGACATAGCATTTTACTGCCTGCACTTCCCCTACTGTATTTTAATAAAGGCAAAGGGACAGTGAGGAATATTCCCATTCCAGGTTTTAATGGGTGTTTTGCATTAGCTCTCAGGGTGTGTCTACTCACTCATATCTCAGATACAGAGATAAGCTCATTGTGAAAGATTGGGTTGCTTGCTCACACTGCTGTGGGAGTTTTCCCAGGAATTTTTGGCTATTGCTTACAAAATTAGGTAATTTTTCCCCTGGTGATCTAACAGGTTTTTCAGCAAAAGGTGAGGCAAGAGGGACTGCGTACCACTACCAGCAAGATATTTTTGCGGGACATGTCAGATATTCCCAGAGCCCTTTTCCTTCTGCCATCAATTTCCTCAGTGTGACCACTGTGGTTGAGAACAACTTTGTATCTGGCAGGTTGGACTTTATTAGGGTGTGGCTATACTTCAGCCTACATACCTATGTTGCATCACTGCAGTTGATGTGCACAGAGCTGGCTTGTCATGGAAGGACAGTGAGAGTGTAGGGTTTCCTTTAGCATAAACACGTAGGTTGTGTCTATTCTGAGACGCTATACTGAGTTCCAGACAACTCTGGAGTTAGCCACAGGTTCTGCTAAGCTAGCAACTCCCCACATTCCTTGCCTGCCAGGGGGTCCATAATCTTTCCCACAATGATAAACACCCAATACTTCCTGGTTTATGGAACCTGTTCCTTAAAGCTGAGCAGACTGTCAAGCTGAAGTGTCTGCAGGACCACCTCTGTTAGCCTAGAGAGAGTTGGTGAAACGCATAGTGTTCTCCCCATAATAGACAGGTGACACCTCACTTGACTTGCCAGATGTACAGCTACCATCCTCATGTTGGAAAAATTAACTTAGTGTTTGACATGCTTCAAGCAACGAAACTCAGCTGACAAACTGTCTGCATGAGAGAGTTTTGGCATGCTAAGTATGAACTTCCCAGCATGCCCATCACATTAGATATCCAAAATTGCTATGAACCATATACAGGCAATCATACCACAACTGGACTGCACTTGCTCTGAGCAAGGCTAACAACACAGTGTTGTCTCCAGTCCTCCCGTCTCCCTCTCCTTCCCCCTGTGCCAATTTACACTGATGCTGGCATAATAGCTCTACTGGTGCAGCTAACTTTTCCACCACAGTGCACCAACTAACCCTTTTGTATCCCTCCTGAAAATGTATGGACTCTGCTGGCCCTTGGTCACCTGTTATTGGGCTGCACAAAGTTTAGCTCACATTTGCATGGACCTGTCACCAGTAACCACTCCTTTTAGATCAGTGTGACAGCCAATTTTGGGGCATGTCTCAGAAGAAGCCTTCATACAACTAAGCTGTAAGCAGTGGGGAGGGATAGTTCAGTGGTTTGACCATTGGCCTAATGAACCCAGGGTTATGAGCTCAAACCTTGAGGGGGCCACTTAGGGATCTGGGGCAAAAATCAGTACTTGGTCCTGCTACTGAAAGAAGGGGGCTGGACTCAATGACCTTTCAAGGTCCCTTCCAGTTCTAGGAGATAGGTATATCTCCAATTATTATTTATTATAAGGTGGCAGGGCACTTGTTCATATTTGGCATGATTAAGAGATTATGGCCCCTACTGAGTTCTATGGTTTGGAATACATTGGTCTACGACTGCAGGCCTAACGTTTCTCCTCAGCAGAGTATCATTTCAGGGCATCATGCAAGAAAAAGAAGGTGCAATCCAAGAAAGACAGGATGCCATCAGCTGCTCCAGTACTGGGAGAAAAACCTGTCCTATTGGTATTGAACTGAACAATATTTCAGCACTTCAGCCATTTGTGAAGCCTGAGTTAGTTTTGAACAATATTAAGTCATCCTGCCATTTGCTTGAAGGCAACCACAGGCAAGGGGGTGGTGCTGGTGGAAATACAGCTATTTCTGAGACTTCTACTGCCAGCCAGCAGGTCTGGGGCAACAAACTAACAGGACAGTTGATTTTAGCTTTTACTCTCCCACAGTCCATGGGGGTAATCTGAGAAAATCTCCATTAAAGATCAAGATCTACAGTGGCACTTAATTTAAGAGGGAATGTTCATTTCTCCATGCCACTGCAGAAACTCACTAGGACTAAGCAGTTCCAGAGTGGATCCTGTGTCATCTGCATGAGATCATTAGCCATTCACTCTAATAGAGCCTCTTTTTCCCTCGTGGAAACCCTCAGCAGAAAGGTTCTGTCCAGGCTCCTGCAATAAGTAACCCAATGCCAGTCCCTTTGTACTTCTCTATACAGTTTTCCCCCGCCCCCCACCTATGCACCTCTATCAACGGGACAACAGTAAATCAAATGTAAGGGAGTCCATGGTCATTACCATGTTGAATCTCAAGATGGAATGACTTCCATAAAGACTTCTTAATTAGAAAAAACTAATAAAAGTTGCTTGGGTCATATTGTTGGATATGTGCTGGTGGATAGTGTATCAGCAGGCCTCTTTACCTCTTTCTTCTCCTTTCAGACCACCACCATCACCAACGACACAATTTAGATTCTAGAAAGATGGCCCACCACAGAATAGATCGGCCTAGCCTCCAACTCCCCTTAGGGGCAGAGCACTGGTCTAATCTGCTTGCAAAGAATGAGAGAATCTTGGCCTTCAGAGTGACACTGAAAGGGATTTATGAGATGGAGTTCAAGAAACAAGAATTTGAGGACACAGTCACTCTGCTTTTGAGCACCAAGAGAACTGCAGAGAAGAGCCCAGAAAAGCCATGGAGTGTTGCCACGGCATGGAAACAAGGCTTCAGAAGCAAGAGCTCCACAGAGGATATCTGCAGAGCCAAAGACAAGAGGCACAATATGCCCCTCTGGACAGCTATGGGCTAGGTATCCAGAAGAGAAGACACCTGAAATACTTGACTAGAGAGCTGTGTTGTGTGGGGTAGAACTGCACCCTTGCCATTGGCACTAGGGCAATCCCATTGGTTCAGTTAGCAATGCAGTAGCTCTCTAGAGTAGATGTGCTGCCTGGCCTTGTGTACACTAGCAGGCTTCATCACCAGTGGAGGAAGTGGTGGAAAATAATGTAGACAGGACTCAGAAGTCACCAGTGTTTACTAACCTTTGTGGAAAACCTGGTGGTAAAATATTGGAGCCTCGTCTATACCACAGCTTCCAAGATTGATGCCACAGGTGCAGAATTATGTGGTTTGTTAATGCAGAGGCAGGCTACAGGGACTGGATCCAATAACTTAATTCCTTACTCCTAACATAATGGAATTCCAAAGGACATTCCATTATCCTCACTTCACAACACACAGCTGTCCTGCAGGTCAGTTAGGAGTTGCCTTTCTCCAACGCAATTATCCTAGACTGAGCTGGTAGCTTAGGAACAGGTAATGCAGACTTGGAGTTTAAATTCCCCATTTCATCCCAGTGCTCCAAACACCTGGAGAAAGACTCCATGCATGTCTTTGCTCACTTCCTGCTAATTAGTGAGCAGATGCAACTTTTTGCCAAAGAACTAGTCAGACAAAAGGAGTCACTACAGTAAGCAGCTCCCACTAGCGCTGCTCAGAGTGGTCACGGCCTATGGGATACTACCGAGAGATGGCGGATGAAGCCAAGGTACGAGAGGAAGATGACTGCTGGAAGTGGGGGCAGGGCAAAGGGAGGGTACAAAGAAAGAGCAAAGATCTAAAAACAGAGCAGAGAAGAAACTAAAGAGGGGAAGGAAGAGGCTCAAAGGACAGCAGGAAATGGGTCACCGAGAGACCTAAGAAAAAGGTTGAATGGGAACAGAGGGAAAAAGGCCAAAGAATTAACTGGAGGAAAGATATTAGAAGAGGGTAAGACAAAGACAGAAGGTAAGAAGCTAGGGGAAGATGGAGTTAAAAACAGAAAGAAAAAGGGGAGCAGTTACAGTGCAAAGAAAGGCACAGCCAAACTTTCATCTACACTATGTAATTACATATAAAACCAACATCTAGTACATCTGGGATGAGGGGTGCGATTCAGCCAGCACTTTACACAGCTTCTCATGGGTTAAGCATATTTGAAGAGCAAAAAGTAACCATCTTGCTCTCACAGGTGGAGAAGAGGTTTGATCTGCTGCCCACAAAAATGCATTAGTGTAAAATTCCTCATGGTGTTATCATGAACTGTGTCTAGGAGCCAATTATTTATAGGAATTATATTTGGGTTATTATAATAATTATATATATTATTTGGGTTATTTGGAATTATAAAATATGACCTGAATGCATGTTAGTGTCTAAAATTCTGTAATTCATTAGAGTTGCGGCTCCACTACGGAGCTGTATAAAAAATATTTTGAGACCCTGTGTCCCTAGCCCACCTCTGTTTATTAGGTCTTTGCCTACTTTTAGAAACTGGCTCTAAATAAGTCAGCTTTGCCCAATTACTTTCAGCTCTCAGCAACTTCATTTGCCACCCTTCTTGCTCAAGGCTGTTGTTCCGCTAAGAGCTAACAAGTCTCAGTGACCAGAAATATCTGCAAGCGACCGCCGTTATTACAGTTGGAGCTTTTAGATACTACCAACATATAGCCCCCCTCTCTGTTAGGCTCAGAGAGGGGGCCTATATGTTGAGACAAGCCCCTGCCCTAAAGAGCTCAGATGAGACAAAGGGTGGGAGAGGAAAGAGGCATGAAGATGTAGAAACTTGCCAAGATCACAAAGGCAAGCGACAGGAGAAACAGAACTCAAGTGTCCTGACTTCCAGTCCAGTGTCCGACTTAATGGACCATGGCACCTCTCTAACAGCTGTATCAGTGGTTCCCAGACACTGGGACATGTACTAGTATTCACCAATGGTACTTGAGCTGGCTGTCATCTCACCAGTGGTCTCATCGTAACATTCCTCCTTTCATTAGGGCGCAACTGGAAAAAGCAATCATTGCTCAGAAAAGGTTGTGACCCTTTGCATTAGCCATACCACGTGGGAATACTTGAAACAAGCAATTTTAGTAACACAAACGACAGGGGGGGGGTCACTTTGTCAATCGGTCCTGCACAGTGTCACTCTTTGGGCAACTACATAAAATGGCCTCGAAGTTAAGGCTACAGTGCATTATCTGCACATAGTGAAATATGCTACAAAAGGCACAAAGTATGTTCAGTAGCACTCAATACTGGCAAATCCACCTCCATAGCAATGGAGAAAACAATGTAGCTGCAACAACCCTAACAGTAAATTAAAAATGTGTTACCTTGGGGCCTGGAACAGTTCTCCTTTCACACTCCTCCAGGACCTGGCTTATAGTGAGTGAAATACATTCTGTCTTCCATGCTTCATCTTAATTCAAAGGATGTTATACTGGAAAATCAGGACATTTAGACTCTCTCATACTCTTTCCATTAAAGGTTATGAAAAGGGAAAATGTCTCCGCTCATCAGACAAGGAAATCTGACCTGTCCTTCATTGCTTTCCCACCTCATCTTCTTATATACTAGAAATGGATTTTTAAGTCAGCGTTTCTCACCACAGGCTTTTCTTGCAGCCACAGCCTTCTGGGCTGTTATTGGTTGGCGGGGGGAGTAGCAGTCCCTCCTTGTTGCTCCTGGATGCACCGTCTTGGTGTTGGTTCCTGGGGGCTACCAGCAATGGTTGGTCCCTGCTCCCCCAGTGGAGACACCTGGGGGACACTGCTGGAGGACCAGGCAGTCGGTAAGTTCCCCACCTTCCCAGGGGCAGTGGGGTTCAGACTTTGGGCAGAAAGGCGGCAGTCTTTGGCCACAAGGCTTCAGGTTCCAGTCCCCCACTGCTTCCCCCTATTCCACTGCCCCTGGCCCCCGCTGCCTCCCCAGAACCTCCTATTCAGGGCTTAATTTTGTCCCCAGGCTTGACAGGGCTTAGTAAGTCTGTTGTGAAAAGTGATATTAACAGGTATACAACTATCACTTTTCACAGCAGACTTACTAGCTAGCAATAAATAAATTACAATGATTTGGACATGTATATTTGTTTTTCCTGAAGCTAGTTAAGTATTTTAAGGAAAAAAATGTGAGAGCGGCCACCAGCAAGAGTTGGTGGCCGCACTGAGGCCATCAAAAAGTTTGTCCTGAGGACCCCTGCAGGTTTTAGTTATTAGTTCCACAAATTACACTACCACCTCCAGATGTCGTCTATGGATCAGCAACTACCAAAATGAGTTTCATTCCGCAACTCTTAATATTTTTTTTTTTTTAAAGCATTCTGTTTTCTGGCACCCTCCAAAAAGAAAAGTGACATCTGAAAAGGCATATTCTAAAATGGATTTTATGCTCCAAAGTTATTTTGCCTCTTTCCCGTCACCCATCTTCTCTGCTCATTTTACATGGAATGGCCATACTGGGTCAGACCAAAGGTTCATCTAGCCCACTATCCTTCTTCTGACAGTGGCTAGTGCCAGGTGCCCCAGTGGAAATGATCAGAACAGCTGATTATCAAGTGATCCATCCCCTGTTGCTCATTCCCAGCTTCTGGCAAACAAGAGGCTAGGGATACCATTCCCACCCAACCTGGCTAATAGCCATTGATTGACCTATCCTCCATGAATTTATCTAGTTCTTTTTTGAACCCTGTTATAGTCTTGGCCTTCACATCATCCTCTGGCAAGGAATTCCAGAGGTTTACTCTGCGTTGTGTGAAGAAATACTTCCTTTTGTTTTAAACCTGCTGTCTATTAATTTCATTTGGTGACCCCTAGTTCTTGTGTTATGAAAAGTAGGAAACAACACTTCCTTATCTACTTTCTCTACACCAATCATGATTTTATAGACCTCAAATCAGATCTCCCCTTAGTCATCTCTTTTCCAAGCTCAAAAGTCCCAGTCGTATTAATCTCTCCTCATTACAGAAACCGTTCCATACCCCTAATCATTTTAGTTGCCCTTTTCTGAACCTTTATCAATTCCAACCTATCCTTTGTTGAGATGGGGTGACCACATCTGCACACAGGGCTGGCTCCAGGCACCAGCATTCCAAGCAGGTGCTTGGGACGGCAATGTGCAAGGGGCAGCAGTCTATGTGTTTTTGCCCTCAAGCAGTGCGCCGAATTGCCGCCGCGGATGGTGGGGGCAGTCCACACGCCGTTAGGGTGGCATGCGCGTTTCCGCAGCAGTGGCAATTCGGCGGCAGCTTCTGTCTTCAGCGGGAAGACAAAAGCTGCACCACCGTGGATATATGAACATAGAAGCTGCCGTCGAATTGCCGCCGCTGCGGAAACTTGCGTGCCGCCTTAATGGCACACGGACTGCCCCCACCATCCGCGGTGGCAATTCGACGTGCTGGTTGGGGCAGCAAAAACAGTAGAGCCAGCCCTGTCTGCACACAGTATTCAAGATGTGGGCGTACCATGGATTTATATAGAGGCAACATGATATTTTCTGTCCTATTATCTATCCCTTTCTTAATTATTCCCAGCCTTTTGTTTGCTTTTTTGACTGCCGCTGCAAAATGAGTGGATGTTTTCAGAGAAGTATCCACAATGACTCCAAAATCTGTTCTTGAGTGGTAACAGCTTGTCATGGTACAATCCCCCACTCTGAACCTTGGCGTCCAAAAGATGGGGTACCAGCATGAATTCCTCTAAGCTCAATTACCAGCTTAGAACCTGTAGCGCTGCCACACCACCAGGATACAGTCCTTACAAAACAAACTGTGGTCCCCCCCCAACCTTGGCCGGGACCCCAAGCACCAGACCCTCTGGATCTCAACATCAAGGAAGATAACCCTTTCCCACCGTTCCTCCAGGCTTCCCCTCCGGAAGATTCACTGTGATTTAAGACTCCTTGAATCATAAAACAAGAGAGGAAATTCACCTTCCTCCTCTCCTTCTCTTTCCCCCTTCCAGACCTCCCGAAAAAGTAATCTATCAACAGAGAAAATTAGCCTCCTCCTCCCCCTTCCCTCCTTCCCTCACCAATCCCTGCTAATTCCAGACCCCATCCCCCTGGGGCTCAAAACACCAGAAAAAAAAAAAACAACCCAGTCTTAAACAAAAAGTTTTAATTAAAAGAAGAGAAAAAATTATCTTGGGTAAATTTAAGATGGAGGGTTAGGTACAGGGTTTTTCAGCTTAGACACTGGGAATACCCTCCCAGCCTAATACAAATTAAAATGCGCTTTCAGCACAAATACAAATTTGAACTCCTTCCAGCCAAATGACGTTTTGCAAATAAAAAAACACATAAGCCCTAACCGCCTTATCTATCTAGTCCCTTACTATTTTAAAACTTATAAAGAGCCTGTATTGGAGGGATTGGAGAAAACCTGGTTGGCACATCGGGTCCCTTGCAGCTCCAACAAGTGAACAACAACCAAAAACTAACAGCACACACAGAAACTTCCCTCCCTCAAGATTTGAAAGTATCCTGTCCCCTGATTGGTTCTCCAGTCAGGTGAGAGCCAGGCCTACTGAACTTGTTAACCCTTTATAGTCAAAGAGATATAAAGTACTTCTGTGCTATTAACTTTTTTTATCTGTTTATGACACAGCTAATTTAGACACCATCATTTTATACGTATAGTTGGGATTATGCTTTCCAATGTGCATTACTTTGCATTTATCAACTTTAAATTTCATCTGCCATTTTGTTGCCCAGTTATCCAGTTTTGAAAGATCCTTTTGTAGCTCTTCGCAGTCTGTCTGGGTCTTAACTATCTTTAGTAATTTTGTATTATCTGCAAATTGTCCACCTCACTGTTTACCCCTTTTTCCAGAACATTTATGAGTATGTTGAATAGGACTGGTCCCAGAACAGATCCTTGGGGGACACCACTGTTTACCTCTATGCTGAAAACTGACCATTTATACCGATCCTTTGTTTCCTATCTTTTAACCAGTTACCAATCCATGAGAGCACCTTCCCTTTTATCCTGTGGCAGCTTAGTTTGCCTAAGAGCCTTTGGTGAGGGACCTTGTCAACCGCGTTCTGAAAATCTAAGTTCACTATATCCACTGGATCACTTGGTCCACATACTTGTTGACCCCCTTAAAGAATTCTAGTAGATTGGTGAGCCATGATTTCCCTTTACTAAAACCATGTTGACTCTTCCTCAACAAATTATGTTCATCTATATGGCTGACAATATTGTTCATCATCATAGTTTCAACCAGCTTGTGCGGTACTGAAGTTAGACTTACAGGCCTGTAATTGCCGTGATCACCTCTGGAGCCCTTTTTAAAAATTGGCATTACATTAGCTATCCTCTAGTCATCTGGTACAGAAGCTGATTTAAATGATAGGTTACGGACTACAGTTAGTAGTTCTGCAATTTCGCATTTGAGTTGCTTCAGAACTCTTGGGTGAATACCATCTGGTCCTGGTGACTTATTGCTGTTTAATTTATCAATTTGTTCCAAAACCTCCTCTAATGACACCTCAATCTGGGACAGTTCCTCAGATCTGTCACCTAAAAAGAACGGCTCAGGTTTGGGAATCTCCTCACATCCTCAGCCATGAAGACCGATGCAAAGAATTCATTTAGTTTCTCCGCAATGGCCTTATCATCTCTGAGTGCTCCTTTAGCACCTTGATCGTCCAGCGGCCTCACTGGTTGTTTAGTAGGCTTCCTGCTTCTGATGTACTTTAAAAAATTGCTATTACTTTTTGAGTCTTTGGTTAACTGTCCCTCAAATTCTTTTTTAGCCTTCCTAATTTTATTTTTACACTTCATTTGCCAGGGTTTATGCTCCTTTTTTTTTCCTCACTAGGATTTAACTTCCACTTTTTAAAGGATGCCTTTTTGCTTCTCACTGCTTCTTTTACTTCGTTGTTTAGCTACAGTGGCTCTTTTTTGGTTCTATTACTATGTTTTTTAATTTGGGGTATACATTTAAGTTGTCTATTATGGTGTCTTTAAAAAGTTTCCACGCAGCTTACAGAGATTTCACTTTTGGCACTGTACCCTTTAACTAACCTCCTCATTTTTGGGTAGTTCCCCTTTCTGAAATTAAACACTAGTGTTGGGCCACTATGGTGTTTTTCCTGCCACAGGGATATTAAATTTAATTATATTATGTTCACTATTACCAAGCGGTCCAGCTATATTCACCTCCTGAACCAGATCCTCTGCTCCACTTAGGACTAAATCAAGAATTGCCTCTCCTCTGGTGGGTTCCAGGACCAGCTGCTCCAAGAAGCAGTCATTTAAGGTGTCAAGAAACTTTATCTCTGCATCCCGTCCTGAGGTGACATGTACCCACTCAACATGGAGATAAATTCAATAATGCGCAATTTCAATTATTTTAATAGCCCCTCTAATCTCCCTGAGCATTTCACAGGGTGCGTCTATACTACCCACTGGATTGGCGGGTAGTGCTCGATGTATTGTGTCTCGTCTAGATGCGATAAATCAATTCCTGAATCGATGCCTGTACTCTATCTGGGCAGGAGGAGTAAGCGGAGCTGACGGGGGAGCCGCAGCAGTCGACTTGCCCCCATGCGGACGGCCAGGTAAATCAAACTAAGATACTTTGACTTCAGCTATGAGAATAGTGTAGCTGAAGTTGTGTATCTTAGTTCAACCCCCCCACCCCCGCTAGTGTAGCCCAGGCCACAGTTACTATCACCATCCTGGTCACGTGGTCGGTAATATATCCCTACTGCTATATTCTTATTATTAGACCATGGAATAACTATCCATAGAGATTTTATGATACAGTTTGATCCATTTATGATTTTTACTTCATTTGATTCCATGCTTTCTTTCATATATAATGCCATTCCCCTACCAACACAACCTGTTCTGTCCTCCTGTTATATTTTGTACCCTAGTATTACTGTATCCTACTGCTAATCCTCATTCCACCAAGTTTCTGTGATGCCTATTACATCAATATCCTCATTTAATACAAGGCACTCCAGTTCACCCATTTTATTATTTATACTTCTAGCACTGGTATATAAGTTCTTTAAAAATTTGTCTCCTGTTAGCTGTCTACAATTACACAAATGTAATTGAATAGAACTCTTTTTTATTTGACTATTTCTGATCAGACCGTGCCTGTAACTTATCATTTTACATCCTCTGCTCCTCACTAGGACAGAGATTCTCTATAAATAGATCTTCCCCTAAGGGATGTCCAAACCATGTGCTCCTGTAAGCTTTCCCCTAGCTCTTAGTTTAAAAACTGCTCTACGACCTTTTTAAGTGCTAGCAATCGGGTTCTATTTTGGTTTAGGTGGAGCCCATTGTTCCTGTATTGGCTCCCCCTTTCCCAAGGTTCCCCAGTTCCTAATAAATCTAAACTCCTCCTCCATACACCATTATTTCATTCATGCATTGAGACTCTGCAGTTCTGCTGATCTAACTGGCCCTTGTGAATGGAACTGGAAGCATTTCAGAGAATGCTACCATGGAGGTCCTGGACTTGAATCTCTCACCTAGCAGCCTAAATTTGGCCTCCAGGACCTCCCTCCTATCCTTCCCTATGTCACTGGTACCGACGTGAAGCACAACTAGTGGCTCCTCCCCAACACTACACATAAGTATATCTAGATGTCTCGAGAGATCCACAACCTTCAGACTACACAGGCAAGTCACCATGCTGTTCTCTCGGTCATTGCAAACCCAGCTATGTTTCTAATGATCAAACTGCTTTCACTGCAAATAAAGGAATAAAGAGAAAATATGGTTACTCACCTTTGTAACTGTTGTTCTTCGAGATGTGTTGCTCATATCCATTCCAATTAGGTGTGCATGCGTGCCACATGCACGTTCGTTGGAAGATTTTTACCCTAGCAACACTCGGTGGGTCGGCTGGGTCGGCCCCTGGAGTGGCGCCGTTATGGTGCCAGATATATACCCCTACCAACCCAACGGCCCTTCAGTTCCTTCTTGCCGGCTACTCCGACAGAGGGGAAGGAGGGCGGGTTTGGAATGGGATATGAGCAACACATATCTTGAAAAACAACAGTTACAAAAGGTGAGTAACCATCTTTTCTTTGAGTGCTTGCTCATATCGATTCCAAAGTAGGTGATTCCCAAGCCTTACCTAGGCGGTGGGGTTGGAGTGAGATGTTGCAGAATGCAAAACCGCTGAGCCAAATGCTGCATCATCTCTGGACTGTTGAACCAATGCGTAATGTGAAGCAAAAGGTGTGAATCGATGATGACCAGGTAGCTGCCCGACATATTTCCTGGATGGGGACATGGGCCAGGAAGGCGGCAGATGAAGCTTGCGCCCAAGTAGAATGGGCGGTGAGGTGGCTAGCCGAATCGTGAACCAATTCATAGCATGTGCGGATGCAGGATGTCACCCAAGATTAAATTAATTGGGAAGAGACTGGCAGGCCTTTCATCCGGTCTGCGACAGCTACAAAGAGCTGAGGTGACCTTTGGAAGGGTTTGGTACTCTCGATATAAAAGGCGAGAGCCCTGCAGACATCCAGGGTGTTTAGCTTTTGTTCCCAATGTGATGGGTGCGGCTTCGGGAAGAAGACTGGGAGGAACGTGTTTTGATTGACATGAAAGGCGGACACCACCTTAGGGAGGAAAGAGGGGTGTGGTCACAGCTGTACCTTGTCCTTATGGAATACCGTATACGCGGGGTCTGCTGTCAAAGCCCGCAGCTCAGATACTCGTCTCGCCGAAGTAATAGCGACGAGGAATTCTGTCTTCCAGGTAAGGTACAGCAGCAAGCAGGTGGCCAGTGGCTCGAAAGGAGCACCCATAAGCTTGGCTAGCACCAGGTTTAGATTCCAGGTAGGGGTCAGGCATCTGACTTCAGGGTACAAACGCTCCAAACCCTTGAGGAACCTTGAAACTATAGGGTGAGAGAGAAGATTGATCGGTCATTTTCCCCTGGGTGGAAGGCGAAAATGATTGCCAGATGCATCTTTACGGAAGAGACGCTAGGCCGTGCTCTTTTAGGGATCAGAGGTAGTCCAGGACCGTAGGAACAGACCCGTCTGGGGACTAAGTTATGCTGAGCGCACCAGCGGGAGAAACGCTTCCACTTGGCGAGGTATGTCATCCTAGTGGAAGGCTTCCTACTGCCCAAGAGCACCTGTGGGACCGAGGCAGAGCAACGCAACTCAGAGTGGCTCAACCACGCAGCAACCATGCTGTGAGATGAAGGTCCGGATGGTGAAGCCTGCCGAAGTCCTGCGTTATGAGAGCCGGCCAGAGTGGCAGGGGGATCGGGTCTGCCACAGAGAGATCGAACAACATGGTGTACCAGTGCTGCCTCAGCCACGCTGGATCCCTGCGGAGCTTGAGTAGGACTCTGTGGATGAGCGGAAACGGTGGGAAGGCATAAAGTAGGTGCCTTTTCCATGGGATCAGGAATGCGTCTGAGAGGGATCCCGGGGAGCGTCCCTGGAAGAAGCAGAACACCTGGCATTTTCTGTTCTCTCGGGAGGCAAAGAGGTCTATGTGGGGAAAGCCCCACTTCCGGAAAACAGAATGGATGACGTCCGGACAAAATCGACCACTTGTGAGACAGGAAGGATCTGCTGAGGTGATCCGCCAGAGTGTTCTGGACTCCCGGGAGAAAAGACGCTACCAATTCGATCGAGTGGGCTATGCAAAAGTTCCAGAGGTGGACGGCTTCTTGACAAAGGAGGGAGGAGCGTGCGCCGCCCTGCTTGTTTATGTAAAACATGGCCGTTGTGTTGTCCATGAATACAATGGCCTTGGAGATGGTCTCGAAACACCTGGCATGCTAGATGGACTGCTCTTAGCTCCCACACATTGATGTTTAAGGCCAGTTCTTGGGACGACCATAGGACTTGAGTGCGAAGGCCCCCGAGGTGGGCACCCCAACCCAGAGATGACGAGTCCGTGGTCAGGGCCATCGAGGGTTGAGCTGGGTGGAATGGCATCCCTGCACAGACTAGAGTGGGGTCTAGCCACCAGGTTAGGAAGTCCAGAACCTTCCTAGGGATAGTGAGCACTGAGTCCAGGCTGTGTCTGCGTGGTTGGTATATTGAAGCAAGCCAGGTTTGGAAGGGACGGAGGCGTAGCCTTGCGTACTTGGTCACGAAGGTGCAGGAGGCCATGTGACCTACTAGGCTGAGGCAGGTGCACACCGACTTGGTCAGGAAGGTTTGAAGACTTCGGATTATTGAAGCCATTGCTTGAAAACGCGACTGCGGGAGGCAGGCTCTGGCCAGATTGGAGTCCAGAACCGCTCTGATGAAGTCTATTCTCTGCGTGGGTGTCAGAGTAGACTTTTCTGTGTTGATCATGAGGCCTAGGCTCCTGAAGAGTCTGTGAAGATGAGCAGGTGCTGTGATACTTGCAACTGGGAAGTCCCTCGAATGAGCCAATCATCGAGATACGGATAGACGTGTACCCGCCGCCGGAGTGAGGTGGCGACTACAGCCATGCATTTGGTGAAGACACGTGGAGCCGTAGAAAGACCAAACGGAAGTACAGTGAACTGAAAGTGTTGATGGTTAACCACAAAACGGAGGTACCGTCTGTGTGGTGGGTAGATTGCGATGTGGAAATACGTGTCCTTCATATTGAGGGCGGCATACCAGTCTCCTGGATCCAGGGATGGGATAATGGTCCCCAGGGATACCATGCGGAACTTCAGTTCTGTCATGAATTTGTTGAGTTCTCGCAGGTCTAGGATCGGTCATAGACCTCCCTTTGCCTTGGGGATTAAAAAGTAGCTGGAATAGAACCCCTTGCCTCTCATGTCCTCTGGCACCTCCTCTATGGCTTCTATGGCTAGGAGCGACTGGACCTCTTGTAAGAGGAATTGCTTGTGAGAGGGGTCCCTGAAGAGGGATGGGTAGGGAGGGTGGGAAGTGGAGTTGAAGCAAACTGGAGGTGGTATCCCCCTTCTACAGTGCGCAGGACCCAACGATCTGAAGTTAGCTGGAACCAGGCAGAGAGGAATTGGGAGAGGCGATTGAAAAAGGGGGGAGAAGGATCCGGTAGGGTAACTGGTGGGCCGTCCTCGGGCGTCTCATCAAAAGTTCTGCTTGGGCCCCGCTGGTGGTTTAGGGGGCGCCTGATTTTGAGCTCCTTGAGGGCCAGATTGTCTCCGGCGATTCCCCCTGCCATGCCTTCTGGTAACGTCCTGACGCGGCCTAGGCTGGGCATAAGGACGGTGTGGCTGGGGCCGGAAGGTCCTGCATTGGGTCACTGGTGTATGCATACCCAGCGAGCGTATTATAACGCAATTGTCCTTCAGACTTTGCAACCTAGGGTCAGTCTTGTCTGAGAGCTGGTCTATAGCAGGGCCGCCAGAGGATTCAGGGGGCCTGGGGCAAAGCAATTTCGGGGGCCCCTTCCATAAAAAAATTGCAATATTATATTCTCGTGGGGGCCCCTGTGGGGCCCAGAGCAAATTGCCCCACTTGCTCTCCTCCACAGGCAGACCTGGGAAAAATAAACCTTCCACATCTCAGCACAAACCCAGTTTTGAGAAAACTTCTTTACAAGGTATCACTGGTTCTCAGCATCAGCTAGCACTAAAAGGCACTAAAGCTCATTGAAAGGGTTGGACAAATATTTTCCATCAAAACTTTTTTTTTGGATCGGAAAACTAGGCGTTTTTAAAAAGCGAGAAAAAATCATTGGACCAATGTCTGCGTTTCCGTCAAAAATTTTTGTGTTGTTTTTTTTTTGTTGTTTTTTTAATTAAAAGCTGAAATTCATCTGCCAAAACCTTGAACATGTTTGAGTTTCAGAAACCGTGTGGCATTTTTGGCTGCTTGCTGTGTTTGATTGGTTTTAAAGAAAATAAAAAAATGTCTGTTTAAAAAAGTTCAAAACTTTGAACTACCTCAGCTTGTGACCAAATGCCTAGAGCCCATCTCAGTCAGAGATTTTTTCCAGGTTTCTAACACTGCTGCTTCTTGACTCATATCCATAAACTTTGGCTTCGTTTAGGTATAGAAAGCCATAAGAAACAGCTATAATGGGTCAACCAAAGGTAAAAAAAAAAACAACAAAAAAAAAATAAAAAAAAAAAAAAAAAAAAAAAAAAAAAATGGTCATCCAGCCCAGTACTGTTCTACTGACAATGGCCAATGCCAAGTGCCCCAGAGGAGTGAACCTAACAGGTAATGATCAAGTGATCTCTTCCTGCCATCCATCATTACCCTCTGACAAACAAAGGCTAGGGAACCATTCCTTACTCATCGCTGGCTAAATAGCCATTAATGGACTAACCTCCATGGCATATTATCTGTTTTCTAGAGATGGCTCCATGGGGTCCCCTCAACAAACTGGAGATGGTTACTGTGGTTTCCTTAGCATAGCTTATGCACTACTCCACGAACGAGCATTTACAACTTGTTCACAGATCTGGGATGAGCCTATGTTGTGAAACTTGAAATGTCAAAATAAGCACATGCATGTGAATGGACAACGGTGCTAAAAATTAAATTAACCCAGGAGTTCTCAAACTGGAATTGGGACCGCTCAGGGTGTCATGAGTTATTACTGGGGGTCGCGACTGTTCAGCTCCCACTCAAACCCGCTTTGCCTCCAGCATTTATAATAGCGTTAAATATATAAAAAAGTGTTTTCCATTTATAGGGAGAGGGGTTCGCACTTCAGAGTTTGCATGTGAAAGGGGTCACCAGGACAAAAGTTGTTGAACCACTTGAATTAACCCTTCTGAAGACTCAGGGAATGCAGGGGAGGGGGGGGGATCTCCATTTGGTAGGGTTGGAAGGATATTGCTCCTTCTCATGTGATCTTCCTCCAGTGGGTTAATTTTTAAATGAGGCTACCCTCCCTGACATGAATCGCCCTATGGCACTGAAATTAAATATGACTATAAATGGCATTTGAGAAAGTTGAAAGGGATGGTAGCCCTAACCGGAAACTAACAGCTTGGCCTCTGCAAGCCTCAAAACTGCGTGGAAATGAGTTTTTAGGGCAGGAAAGGCTGTAACCTCCAGAACGCCTGGCCCTGCCCCTATCTGACCCCCACCCACGTTCCTGCCCCCCGGACTGCCTCCTCAGAATCCCTGACCCATCCTGCTCCTTGTCCCCTCACTGTCCCCCAGAAACCCCACCCAATCACCACCCCAGGATCCCACCCCTGCTCCCTGTCCCCTTGACTGCCCCAACCCCTATCCACGCCCCCACTGAGTCCTGACAAACCCCCTGAATGCCCACAATCCAACCCTCCCCGTTCTCTGTCCCCTGACCCCCTCCCAACCTCTGCCCCCTCCCTGACTGACCCCAAGACTCCCTGCCTGCGGCTCACCCAGAGCTCAGCACGCCCCTGAACAGCTGCAGCGTGCCTCCTGCTGGCCTCCTGAGTGCCTTCCGCTCAGCCCGGAGCTCGCAGCCCCGCTCCCTGACCACGCGGCTCTGAGCGGGGCGGAGCTCAGGAGGCGGGCCGGATGGACGCTGCAGCGCCATGCGGGAATGCTGCTTGTTGCGCTGAGGCTCCAGGAGAGGGGCGGAGGTGGGAGCCTCGGTCGTTCTCTTGGGGGCCCCTGCGAAGCCTGGGGCAAATTGCCCCACTTGCCCCCCCCGGGCGGCCCTGGTCTACACCGGGCGGGGAAATCGATCTAAGATACGTAACTTCAGCTATGTGAATAGCGTAGCTGAAGTCGAAGTATCTTAGATCGAGTTACCTATCGTCCTCACGGCGCGAGATTGATGTCCGCAGCTCCCCCTGTCGATTCCGCTACCGTGGTTCGCGTTGGTGGAGTTCCGCAGTTGACAGGAGCTCATTCGGGGATCAATATATTGCGTCTAGATGAGATGCAACCTCGATCCCCGAGAAATTGATTGCTACCCGCCGATATGGGTGGTAGTGAAGACGTACCCTGAGAAAAGGCCCTGGCCTTTGAAGGGTAAATCCTGAACGGTTTGTTGCAATTCAGGGGGAAGGCCTGTAACCTGGAGCCAGGAGATACGCCTCATCATCACTCCTGACGCCAGAGTTCTGGCTGCAGAGTCCGCTGCAACCAGAGAGGCCTGGAGGGAGGTTCTTGCTACCTTTTTACCCTCCTCAAGTAGGGCCGTGAATTCTTGATGGGACTCCTGGGGAAGAAGCTCCGTAAACTTCCCCAAGGACACCCAAGTGTTAAAGTTATACCTACGTAGGAAGGCTTGTTGGTTTGCCACCCTAAGATGGAGGTCCCCAGCCAAGTATATTTTGCGACCTAGGAGGTCCATATGCCTAGCCTCCTTCGACTTAGAAGCCGGGGCTTGCTGGCTGTGACGCTCCCTTTTGTTCACTGACTGGACAATTAGAGAGCAAGGAGGTGGGTGAGTGTAGAAATATGGTCCCCTCAAAGGGGTATGAATATATTTCCTCTCTACTCCCCTTGCTATAGGTGGAATTGAAGCTGGGGATTGCCAAATGGTATCCGCATTAGCCTGTATGGTGCAGATGAACGGAAGAGCCACTCTAGTAGGATGTCCACGACCGGGTCCTCTATTTCAGGGACCTCCTCCACCTGTAAGTTTATATTCTGAGCCACTTGCCTCAAAAGGTCTTGATGGGCCCTGAGATCAATTGGTGGAGGGCCTGAGGAGGATGTCCCCGCCATCGCCTCGTCAGGCAAGGAGGAAGAGGAGAGGCCCGGGAGGTCCTGTGGTGGCTTCTGTACTTGAGGGGCGTCATCTGCATCAGGTGGAACCTCGGTGACTTCAGATGGTACTGCAGCCTCAACCGTGCCCATGGGGGAAGGCGGGGGGGCGGCTTATTGTTGCCTCTGGTACCCGGTGTTCTGACAGGGCCAACCATTGAGCCACTGATGGTGCACGTTGGGATTGGAGGTATGCCCACGGTGTCCAGAAGGACCAGTGACGAGGCCCTTGCTCATGGCTCTGTCTCTCTGGGAATATGTGGCTGGGGACATCAGAGTCATGCTCCTGATGGTAGGATGCGCTACTAGCCTGTGATGAGACCGATGTGTGTCTTGAAGGTCACAGCGGTGCCGACAGACCCTGGGAGGGCGCCATTGTTCTCGATGCTCGAGCCCAGGGCGGTACCGGGGAGCGGTACCGGGAGCTGTAACGGTACTGTGAGTGAGATCGGGACCTTCTACCGTACTGGTGCTGGGAGATCGAATGAGATCTTCAGTCTCTTTGTCTGGAGCAAATGCGGGATACACGGTGCCGAGATCGGTGCCGTGAGTCAGATCGGTTCCAGGAGCATCTGTCCAGTGAACGAGATGTCAAACGGTGCCGCGAGTGCGACTGGTACCGCAATGGAGAGCGGTGCCGACACTGCAAGCAGCGCTGGGAACGGGATTGGCGCGATCGAGAGCATCTGTGAGACTGTGATCTTGAACGACGTCTCTCTGGTGGACCAACAGAAGGTGGCTTTACCAGGGCCGGCTTGCCGATGGATTGTATGACTCGAACTGGTGGTGCTGGGAGTTGAGGCCGTGTTGACTCCGTCATTGCGATGAGCTCCCTTGCTGTGGAGAAGGTCTCCAGTGTAGAAGGGAGGGCAAGCTCAAACACAGCATGAGCTGGAGAGCTGTCAGGCACCGGACTCAACGGCCCTTGTGGGACTGGAATCGACGGTGCCGCGCTTGGCAGAGTCACAATCTGCGGCGCCACAGTCGACGGTGCCGCGGCAGATGATGGTGCCGGACGAACTGTCTTGGAAGAGCACTTCTTCCATGTAGCTGAAGTTGGAGCACTATGTTGCTTCCCAAGTCTCAGGGACAGGGAGCGGTGCCGAGCAGATGTCGGTGCCGGCAAGGGTTGGTGCCGGGACTCCTCCTCAGTACCGGAACAGTCAGAGGCCAAAGGGGAGCTCCTTATAGAAGCGGTCTATTGGGTGCTAGGTACCGACGCTGCAGGACTAAGTGCCGACTCCATGAGGAGCTGTTTCAATCAAAAGTCCCGCTCCTTCTTCGTCCTTGGTTTAAACGACTTGCAGATGTGGCACTTATCGATAAGGTGGGATTCCCCTAGGCACTTGAGGCAGGAGTCGTGGGGATCCCCTATTGGCATTGGCTTTTGGCACGCCGAGCGTGGTTTAAATCCCGGTGCTTTGGGCATGGGCCTGCACCGTGGTGGAGGAAACGAGCTAATTTCCAATCCCCCCACTAACTATAAAGACAATAACTAATACTAACTATAACTACAAGAACTCAAACTATACATACGGTAAACAGCAAAGAACTACGAGTAGCTAGGGATGTGGAGATCAGCAAAGCCGCGCTTCACTGTTCCAACGACCGTCACGGGCGGTAAGAAGGAACTGAAGGGCCGTTGGGTCGGCAGGGGTATATATCCAGCGCCATAACGGCGCCACTCCAGGGGGCGACCCAGCCGACCCACCGAGTGTTAGTAGGGTAAAAATCTTCCGACGAATATGCACGCAGCGCGCACACACCTAATTGGAATCGATATGAGCAAGCACTCGAAGAAAAACATGTGCACCCTAGAAGGCTTCCCATCCCTGGTTAGCAAGCAGCACCAGCAGCTAAAAAAGGGCAGAGCTAGAATGCAGCAGAAATCTGCTCCACTGTGCAGTACTGTTGTAGCCGTGCTGGTCCCAGGATGATAGAGACAAAAAGTGCGTAAGATAATATCTTATTCTTCTGTTGGTGAAAAAGCAGCTTTTGAGCTACACAGATCATGTTCTGGTCTGGGAAAAGTACTCTGTCATAGCTAAGGTTACATTTTAGTCACGGGTATTTGCAGTAAAAAGTCATGGACAGTCATGGGCAGTAAAGAAAAATTCATGGCCCATGACCTGTCCATGACTTTTACTATATACTCCTGACTGCAACTTGGTTGCTCTGGAGGGCAGGGCAGCAGCCCAGGAGTACCATGGGTACTCTGGGGGAGGGGAAGTGCAGCCTGGGGGCACTGCGGGTGCTGAGGGGTGGTGGTGTGTGGTCCGGGACTCCTGCTGGTGCTGGGTGGAGGAGAGGGGCTGGCGGGCTCCTTATGGTGCTCCCGGAAGTGGCTAGGTAGAGGTAGAGCCAAGGGGGGCGCCACGCACTGCCCCCGCCCGCTCCGCAGATAAGAACCAGACATGCTGGCGGTTTCCGGGGAGCCCCCTCCCGCCCCCAAGGTAAGCACTACCCATCCTGCACCCCAACCCTCTGCCTCAGCCCTGAGTCCCCTCCCATACCCAAACTCCTGCTGCTGTGGGGGGGAGAGGCGCTGTGCTCGAGGATTAGGTTTCTTGCATTTGCTCAGGAAATACACGTCAGTGTTACATCCTCTTTCTTCATTTTGTTGAGTTTCCATTTCACACATCAAAATTATATATAATTCTCTGTTTGCAGTGTTGGTCTAGCCATGTTGATCTCAGAATATTAGAGAAAAGGCAGGTAAGATAATATCTTTTATTGGACCAACCTGTGTTGGTAAAAGACAAGATTTCCAGCTACACAGAGCTCTTATCTTAAAAAGTGTTTACTACTTATGCTAAGCAATCTGTTTCACCTTGTATTTAGCTGTGACACGCAAGTATCTTTCCCAGACCGGAAGAAGAGATCTGCTTAGCTCAAAAGCTTGTCCTCCTCCTGAACAGAAGCTGGTCCAATGGAAGATATCACCTCACCCCCCTTGTCCCATTGTGCAGTAGACATTTAGCTGCACACAGTACCTCCCCTTCTAAGTGGGAATTTGGGCTCTTTCAAATCAAGCTGTGAGTGAGAATGTTCTTCAGTTCCAAAAATCAAGAATCACTCGCATGAAATGTTCTGCCACTAACTCAATAACTTTTCAATCATGTAATTCGCTTTAGTGCTTTTGATTTGCACAAATCACTGCATACAGAGAGAAGCAGTCTGTTGGTAGCCAGGTCCCAAAATAATACATGTATTCCTAGGTGAGAGTCAACAGTCCCAGGGCACCCTGCTGTAACTCACTCTGCCTGCATGTAAGTGGGCTGCTACATTCTGCAATAAGTTATCAATAGGGGCCACGGGAAGTTGTAAGTGGTTGCTGGAAAGGGAAGAGCATCAAGTAATACATACTGTTCTGCAAGCTCAGGATTACCTGCATGAAAAGTGTACTGTATAGATTGTAATTCAGTGCTATGCAGGTTTTATTTAATTCCCATATTTGTGTGCAGTTCCTTCAATATATCACTCTTCACTTACATGAGTCCAACAAACTGGACTGGGAAGGAGAAACTGTAACACCAAACCTATCATGCTATTTAATGATTCCTGGTTAGACTACAGAAGGAATTCAATGAAGACCCACTGTATATTTTGATATTTTTATTAATATAGTCTTGCCTAATGACAATACAGAATCTGAATACAGCAATTTAAGATGTTTGCATACAAAGAAATAGCCCCTTTAGTAGCCAAATATAAAGCACTGCAAGTGTATTAGTACTCTGACTCCTAAAATAATTGTAAAATTACTTCTAATAAAGAAAATAAAACCATTGTGGCCAGCTCAGTGGGCCAGTGATAATGCTTGACTCTAGAGTATGACATCTACCTTTGACTCCAAGTCTCTCTTCCTCCAGTCTAGATTAGCTTCAGGTAAAAAAAGAGGTTTGAGAAAGAATGGCTTATTTTTGAGGTTTCCCATCAAGTTGTTGTATAAATGAATGTCAGTTGCAATCAGGAGCGTCAAAAACCAAGTGGAGAAGAACAGAGATCCTCAGAGCTGTCAGGCACACAGGACTTCTCCCCCACAAGGAGTGTATGTGTGGAAGCAATTAGCAACCATATAAATTCAATTAATTAAGATAGCAAATCCCAAGAATTTACACTTCTTCCCCCCGCCCCACAGAACATTTACTCATTAGAATCAATAACTTAAAACAACTTATTCAATAACTAACCATAATGCTCTATTGAAAAAAGCTAGTTGTTCATTGAATACATATTACCCCCAAAACCCAAGATCTCTCATAAGTAAGGCTAAAATTTTGTTACAGTCATTTTTAGCAAAAGTCACAGACAAGTCACGGGCAATAAACAAAAATTCACGGTGCCCATGACCTGCCTGTGACTTCACTAAAAATAACTGGGGTCAGGATTAAGTTGGGCGGGAAGGAATGGAGTTGGGGAAGGGGGAGACCGACAGGCCAAGCCCCCTGCCATTGCAGGGGTAACAGCTGTGGTTCCAGTGGCTGCAACAGGGGCACAGCCACAAGGGGCACGCAGCCCCCACTCCAAAGCTAGCCACAGCTGCAGGACGGAGGTGCACGGCCCCAGCTGCAGCCCCTGCCAAGCCCCAGCCATAGCCCTGGGAAGCCGTGAGGGGGGCACATGGCCCCCACTGCAGTTGCTGGGCAGGGGCGCATAGCCCCAGCTGCAGTATGGTTCCCACTGCAGCCCCAGCAGAAGCCATGAGGCTGGGGTGCAACAAGGGGTGCAGTCATGGGGGGCACGCAGCCCCCATTCCGGAGCTGGCCACACCTATGGGACAGGGGTGTGCAGCTGCAGCCCCTGCCAACCCACAGCTGCAGTGGGGGGAGGGGGATGCTGCACAGCCCTGGGATGCTGCGAGGGGGGCGCACAGCTCCCTCTGCAGCATGATCCCCACTGCAGCCGCAGGGCTGGGATGCAGCAGGGGGCGCAGCCATGGGAAGTGCACAGCTCCTGCTCCAGTGCTTGCCTCAGATTCTGGACAGAGGCTCACAGCCTGGCTCCAGCCCCCGCTCCAAGCCACAGGGCAGGGGCTGCAGGGTACTGGTTCTAGCCATCCAGGCCCAGTTGCAGGGCAGGGGCACAGTCCTGCCTCCAGCCCTGACTTCAGCTGCTGACAGCTGAAGCAGATGAAGTAACAGAGGTCTGGTTAAGTCATGGAATCCGTGACTACCATAACCTCCATGACTAAATTGTAGCTTTACTCATGACAATTCCACAGGTAGAGCTCAACCTATGCTATCTGCACTAACTGCATATCTTTTTATTCCAAACAGAAGTTGGCTGAAGTTGGCTTAAGTAAGGACTACAGGAAGGGAGCAGTCCTGCAGTCCCCCAGCAAAGGTATACCAGGGTTAAGTATGTACTTGTCACTTTATATATATATATATATATATATATATATATATATATATATGCTTTCACAGTTTTTTCCTAATACTGTTTATAAATACTATTGCAGTTTAGATCACAGTACTGACCTCAGATGAAATTCACTGAAATGTTATGCAACTGTTTTTCCTAGCAGCACTTCAAAATGTGCTATGTCCAATGTCCAAGAATGCTATTGTAACTGAGACCATTTGAGAACCGTAAAAGTGCACAGAGGTGCTTAGCTGCACTACACGAACAAAAAACACTGGGGCTGGGGGAAAAAAAAAAAGGGGGATAGAAAGGTAATTTAAAGCATTCATTCTAATGCCTTCACTGAAGCTTATATTATTTCTGGTCCATTTATGGTCACTTCTTCAGTAAACCAGTCTGGTCAATATATTGAAAGATCTAAGTAACATGGCTTGACATTTTTCTCTGGCAATACTGAAATGCCTTATTACCATCTCTTCTCTATGGAAAAGGCAAAATTTATACATTTACATTTCCTTCCCTACTAATTTTGTATTCATCCATTTAGCAAGAAAGGACTCACTACACCTGTGTTTCTGACAAAGCAGACATAAGTAAGGCTGCTGCTTTTGCTTCCTACATTGTAGACAAAGATCAGAAGAGATGAGTAGGAAGATGAGCAGCTCTATGAAATGATAGCTGCTTTAGAGGCAGCACAGGAGTTCAACACAGAGGCTATTGTGGTGGGTTTGACTTTGGATATTAAAAAGATACTCAGAATACAAAGCAATTTATAAACTGCAGTAATTTTAAGGTAAGTCAAAATCTGATCTGCTCAGTAGCAGGACTCCTTTAAATTAGTAATTTAGTGACCATTAAAGCTACAATTTGTGGAATTTAACTGCAGGATTAAATTATGTATTCCTCATCTCTGATATAAATGTAGAAGAGGATGAACAAGGCCACTGCAGTGCAGGAGACCAGAAAGATCTCAGCATTTTGTGATGGTGCCATTTGTATTATCTCTTTGGCACTGGTGGGTTGTAAACAGCACTGGTAATTAATTTTGCAGTAGCACATCATGTTATTAAACCTGACTATTGGCTTTGGAGGGGGAAGTAGACAAGATTAGTCATTCAGCAAGTGCCCCCTTTAACAAGGAATTCTCTTATCTCCTCGTTCCTAATTAAGAAAAAGCATACCTCTTTTGTAATTAGACACTTGTGATGCCAAGGCAATGGCTATTCAGCACTGGACAAGAATCGAGGAATGGCCAAGAGTCTCACAGGCACACAGTTAAACAATGCAAGAAATAGGAAAAAGAAAGAATAACTTAACTTGGCATTGGACTCCCTAATTAGTCAAACATCACACCACTGGACAACCTATAGCAACACTCACCTATTCCTAGGTGTAACAAGTAGTATGACTAATGGTGGTAGTGAGCTATGCAAATAGACTGACTACTGCTAAGTCAGGTTAGGAGAGGCTCAGTATCATCCATTTTGCATTCTTAATATACTGGGTTACAGAAAATGAGCTCAATAAAATAATACTAAATTACTAAACTAAAACTGATCACATTCTCTATATAAGGTATAAAATATTGACTGAATACAATCTGTTACAAAGTACATTACAAAAATTACCATGCATTTGCACGTAACACACTAACGTGACTTCCAAGTCACAGGCGAGGTAAAAGACATCCTTCCCAGTAAGAGACACTATTGCATCCCAACACTGGAATGTTTCCTCTTAATCTGCATATGACGTTATCTGCAAAGAAGGCAGAAATATGGATATTTAATAGTTAGCTGTTTTGTAACTATACCTTGTATTTTAGAAACTGAACTGTAGTGTGTGTATCAATTACTCAGTGCTAACAGTGAAAGATCATCTTCGGTATTCCACATGTAGGTCTATTAAGGTGCAGTCTACATGATGTCTAACATTCCTTCTATCAGCCTCACCAGAACACACTTTGCCAGACACACCAACCCCCCCATTTTGAATTCTGGAGCAGGAGACTGCCTGTGGGGATAGGGCAAATTTGTTTTTCTAACAGTTCATAAACATAACAAAGACTAACACTAAGATTCAAAACCTTAGATACAAGCAATGTTGAAAAAAATGGATTTTCTTTATGCCTAACAATGTCATGACATCACTACTTAAATGCACTGTGTGACATCGTGGGGGGAAGTTTGCTAATGTAACAGACTTTCTACCTCAAAATTGAGGACAAACTTTTTGTTCCCTATTCCCCCAAATCCCTACAGTTGCTAAAGCAGTGTCTCGAACGGTGGTCCAGGGAGAATTTTCTGGGTGTAGGCAGAAAGCAGGTTAGTCACATGGTGCTGGATCTGTTTCCAGGTGCTAAACTGAATTTGAAGCATACTAAACATTTCCCAAGTAAGCACTTGCTATGGTCACCACAGGGCTCTTATTTAATCACCACTGAGAGGGGAGGTAGACCATGTGATTGGAAAGGGAGGCAGTCCATGGGATGCAAGGTC
Source organism: Chelonoidis abingdonii (assembly GCF_003597395.2). Lineage (NCBI taxonomy): Eukaryota > Metazoa > Chordata > Testudines > Testudinidae > Chelonoidis > Chelonoidis abingdonii. The sequence goes on from NC_133776.1 coordinate 57,203,947, forward strand.
TACACTATTAAACTCTGAAGACCCCTTTTCTATGGCATTCTGGAACACTATACAAATTGTTACACACCAACATAAGACACAAAATTAGCATATGTAACATACTGATAGATAGAGCAGTGCCTCCCAATTTCAGAAGAAGATATACTGAAAATAATTGAACATAAATAAAAAACTGTTAAAGCTAAGGTTGCATACCTAAGAACCCATAACTAAGGAAATGTGAAATTTAAAACTGAATGTATAATCTTAACCTTGCTCACTGGCACAAAGCCTAATCCAGTTATATTATTTCTGAAATGCCCTTTTTTCTACAAGAATTTACAGTGATTGTACTTAAGTTTCCTCCACTGTGAAAGATCATCATTTATAAGGATAATTCCCTATAAAAATGTGCTTAGTATTTATATAGGATATGTGCAGTTAAACGTTTCTACTGGCCCTATTAGTATTTCCCAGTTTGTGTACATTTAACATAATACATGCAAAAAGTGCAAGAAGTGCACAGTAAAACATAAACAAACATACTGTGAATTAGGGATATAAATATTTAAAAAGTTAACCATTTAAACAATTAAAATTATATAATTTAATTGGTTAACTGATTAAAGGGAAAGGGCCCTGAGCCACTCCAACTGGTGTGGGGTTGCGGGTTAATGGTTAGGGTGTGTTAACCGGTAAGACTAATGCTTACTGTTTAACATTTTACATCCCTACTACAAATGTTCTCTAGAGGTTTCTCAAACATTTGAAATGAGGCCCATACCCTGAGATATCATCATATGGACAACCTTCCCTTCCGTTCATGATCATGCAGACCACTTCAGAGAACAGAGCATCTTTTTTTTCACAAGAGAAGAATACACCCGTGATAATCAACCAAATAAGCGAGCAGAATGGGAATCAGGACATTGCCTCAGCATTTTAACACTCTTTCTGAAGGTAACAAAAACTTGTATTCTGGTGCATCTCTAGATTAAATAAATTTTAAGGGAGAGATGATAGATTTGATCACTGGAAGTTCGAGATTCAAGAGCTCTACAGCTGTTCTAGATACCAACAACTGGGATTTCAGGATAAAAGAGCCCTGAGGCAGCCAAACTTCTGTGACACAACATATCACCCACCATGCCTCCCTTTCTCAAGAGAGCAGCTACCACCCTCATCAGCATCATGAAGATAAAGCTGATGTCCGTGTGATTGAGGGGGGCCCATATGGCAGGTGGAGAGCTTCCAAACAAACAATCCCCGTTCATCTTTCAGATGCTAATTAGCAATAGACCTGTGCAAGAAAGTATCATGAATTGTCTAAACCAGATGGTGTCCTGAATCAACTACTAGAATTAACTACATCTATTTCAATATTCATGAATCCAGATATTCATACTACCTCCATCACTGAGACTGCATTAAAGCAAGGAGGGAACAAAACTTCATGTCCATCTCCATTTCTCAGCCAAATAATTGTTTTTAATGTTATTGTAGAATGGATACATCGAAGTGAGCTGTAACAACTTCCTCTAACCTATGCTGGCAGCAAGTTACGTAGTGTGACAGACCCAAACCAGTGGAGTACAGGAGTCTAGTAGAGGGCAAATATACTGGTCACTGGATGAGTAGTTTTCTGTTCCCTAAGTGACCAGAGCAGGGGCTGCACTAGAGTAATCAGGAACTGCTAGAACCAATTAAGGCAGACAGGCTGATTAGAACATCTGGAGCCAATCAAGGCAGGCTAATCAGAGCACCTGGGTTTTAAAAGCAGCTCTCTCCAGTCAGGCAGGGGGGAGCCAGAGGAGAGGAGTGTGTGTGAGGAGCTGGGAGCAAGAGGCACAAGGAGCTGAGAGTGAGAGTGAGAGGGTGAGGGTGTGCTGCTGGAGGACTAACGAGTACAAGCATTATCAGACACCAGGAGAAAGGTCCTGTGGTGAGGAGAAAGAAGGTGTTTGGAGGAGGCCATGGGGAAGTAGCCCAGAGAGTTGTAGCTGTCATGCAGCTGTTACAGGAGGCATTATAGACAGCTGCAATCCACAGGGCCCCGGGCTGGAACCTGGAGTAGAGGGTGGGCCCAGGTTCCCCCCAAACCTCCCAACTCCTGATCTGACCCAGACCATGGGCAAGATCACTGAGGTGAGCAAATCTGCCAATAAGCGCAGGACCCACCAAGGTAGAGGAGGAACTTTGTCACAATAGCCATAGGCCACTTGCCAAGAAAGTGTTTCCTGCACTCATGAGTCTCAATCTTGAGGTTGATAATTCAACGTTTCAGTAGAAAGAAGATCTGGGAGATCACACTTATGTGAGATAAAGTGGTCCCTCTGCTAATTTGAGCCAAACCCATGGAAGGCTTTGAAGGACAAAAACCCTTTGGATTTGATGTGTTATTTGATGAGGAGCAAGCATAGTGAGAGGAGTATAAGGGCAATTGTACTCTCAGCAGCTGGTGAGGCTTGTCAAATGGGCTGCTATATTGGGACCAGCTGGAGATTTTTAAACGGTAGGAGCGTATTTATTCCTCAACAATTTGAGCAAAGATTAGAATCTGCCCAGCTGTTAATAGACTTTACAAAAGCATTTTTAAAAGTTTTTTATGCATACACATGTATATAAATATACATATATATACATATTATATACACACACACACACACACACACACACACACACTCGTCTACCCAATAGACTGAGCTGCAATGAAGGAATTTGGAACGCCTGACATAATTATTAGGATGATACAACTGAGTTTGTAATTCAAAAAGCAGACTGTGAAAAGCAAGTGAAATCTCTTCCCCATTTGACATCAACACTGGACTAAGGTGGGGAGATGTGGTATCCCCAGGACTCTTTAACACAGCTATTGAAATACTGATGCAATCATTGTGAAATTCTCAGAATGGGGGTGAATTTAAATGGCTTGACCAACTTTTTGGATACACTGATGACCTGGGCTATCCAAGAGAAAGAAGGTACAAAGGAGGATTGGAGACTTGAAGGATGTGGCAAGAAAAATGGGACTTTAAACCAAACATATGGTTGTAAAATGAGGACCTTGGACAAGCTTACTTGGCAATTGATAAACAAGTTTGATAGTTTAAATGCCTAGGAGCATTAATTACCAACAATAGTTAGGTGAGGGAGGAAATAGAAGGCATGATTAGAAAGGGGAAATGCCTGTTACATTTCTCTGCATGGAATTTTCAGCTCACAACAACTGAGAAGGACCAAGCGTTAGATCTGAGGCCATTGTAAGGGCTACTATTTTATATGTATATGAGAGAAGCAAGCACTTACTAAGAAGGAAGAAAGACAGCTTATAAATACCTCCAAAAATACAGGGCTGAAATGAAGATTTTGGATAGTATGGCCAAAAGAAGATCTAATAGGGAACTGCAGGAGGTCTATGGTGAAGCAAGTATAGTATTAGTGAAATCCTGATGATCCCAATGGGAAGGGCATGTCATTAGGATGAGAGAAGACAGACCAGCTAAGCATCTCTTGCCAGGACATAGGTATGGTATCTGACCAAAGAGAAGATGGAGGGAAAAAATTAAGCAAAATCTAAGAGCTCTATGTGAATTACCATCAATGGGAAAAAAAAATATGCACTTGACAGAAAGATGTGGGGGCAAACAGACTGGCCAAGGTCTTCCACGGTCTACGTAGTCAGGGAGGAGGAGGAGATGTGTATTATATTAACCTAGTCTAAAGGTCATAAATGCACAGATCACCATGGCACAGTCCAAATCACAGGACAGTGTACTGTCTCCTGGTTGTGCATAGATGTAAAATGAATTTACTGAAGCCAACAAAATCATTTGGCCATTTTAAGTCCAGGAGAGGGCAGCCTGTAGTCATCTTAAATCACCACTTGATCAAACCATTGCAACAACAAATAACTATTTATCCATGAACATTTGTATTTTGTCCTAAGAGCACAGAAGAATGGACTTGGATGGTAGACAAAGTCTGAGCCCTGGTCTACACTACGCATTTAAACCGAATTTAGCAGCGTTAAACTGATTTAACCCTGCACCTGTCCACACAACGAGGCACTTTATATCGCTATAAAGGGCTCTTTAAACTGATTTCTGTACTCCTCCCCGACGAGAGGAGTAGTGCTGAAATCGGTATTGCCATGTTGGATCAGGGTTAGTGTGGCCACAAATCGATGGTATTGGCCTCCGGGCGATATCCCACAGTGCACAATTGTGACCGCTCTGGAAAGCAATCTGAACTCGGATGCACTGGCCAGGTAGACAAGAAAAGCCCAGCAAACTTTTGAAGTTCATTTCCTGTTTGCCCAGCGTGGAGCTCTGATCAGCACGGGTGGCCATGCAGTCCCAAATGCAAAAGAGCTCCCAGCAGGACCGACCGGAAGGTACTGGATCTGATCGCTTATGGGAAACAATCTGTTCTATCAAACGCTCTGTACAAAGAAGACGAAATGACAGAAAGCCATTTAAAAAACTCCAAGGCTATAAGACAGAGGCCACAGCACAATGTTGTGGTGATGAAGGCGTAACGAAAGCCAAAGAATCAAATGGCCCGCTCAAGGAGGAGGAAGGGTACTGAGGACTCCAGCTATCCACAGACCCGCATGTCTCCACAAAGATCGCATGTCTTGCGAGCTCCATGCCTGAAGGTATCTAGAAAACTTTTCCCACGTGTTTCAGAGGTATACGTTCAATCAATTTACACCCTTCCCCCCATCCCCGAAAAAAAATGAGAGAAATAAAAAATACATTCTTCTCCATTTTTCTATGTCGACCCTATGTCATCTGCTTAGTGGCTGCTGTTGAAACCGGGTGCGCATCGTTGTCGATGAACACCCGACATCTCCCCTTCCCGGTGGCAGACGGTTACAAAATATCGATTTACTACGCATCGGTCATCATCAGCCTTATGATCGTCCTCACTGGCTGGCCTCCTGGTGCAGAGATTCACCTGGGCCAGTGAGCGACCTGTGTGGTAAAGAAATGGAAATGACTCCTGGTCATTCCCAGATTGTTACAGAACGGCTGGTAACCGGCTTCTATCATAGACAACTGAGGTCTGAGCCCATCAGCCCCTCCCCTCCACCATGTCTAAAGAACGCATCTGTATCTGCCTGACTCTCATAGCACTGGAGGGCTTCCTCTCCATGCATTTAGTAATTCATCTAACTCTATAAGATAACCTAAAGAACTGAGTAAAAAAAAAAAAAAAATGTTTCTAGTATTCCTGCCTTCTTTAATTCACATCAATCACAACAAATGGGTGGGACACTGCAATGGTACCCAGCGAGAATGTTGAGGGGAGGAGGAAGAAACGGGTGGGATGTGCAATGTGCAACACCCCATGAATGGACTGCAGCTCAGCATTTCTGCTGGTTGATCTCTGGGCTCTGACCTCAGAGCACTGTGCCTCTGCTCCTAGTAGACTTGCCCCATATCAGGCAGGGACGACTCTATTTTTAGATCAAAACATAAAGAAGGAAATACACGGGGAGTCCATCTCCCATATTGTCCAGAGTCCCCGGCTGACCTAGCAGAGGCCAGCCCAGAGCACCATGACAGCAGCAGACGGTACAGATGACTGATAACCATCATCTCATCGTCAATCTACACGCATGAACAGATGTGCAAAAGGAATGTAACCTCCTCGGTACCTTGCAAAGCAAATTGAATGCTGCTGTTAGCAGCACGATCCTACACATACCGTCAGTGACAAGGCAAAATGGTCCCTCCATGGTTGCATCTAGTGCGTCGCTATGGGCAACCAGGAAAGGGCGGAAAACGATGTCTGCCATTGTTTCACAGAGGAAGCTGAGTGACAACAATTTACCCAAAACCTGTGAACTGTTTTGCATGGACTCACCATAGAATTCCAATGGGTCGGGGGCAGACGCGGGAACTAAGGATAGCTATGGATAGTAACCTCACAGGCAGCTCCAGAAATCGACGCTAGTCTCGGTACATGGACGCACACCGCTGAATTAATGTGCTTAGTGTGGCCGTGTGCACTCGACTTTATACAATCTGTTTTACAAAACCGGTTTATGTAAAATCGGAATAATCCCGTAGTGTAGACATACCCTGAATGTAACTTTTCAGATAGCTATTTAAAATACATACTAGCAAGCTTTTAAGTTCACTGTCACCATTCTTTAATTGTCTAAGTGTCAGAACAGTTTGCCAGATGGAAGCTATCTCCACTATTAGAACAGTAGCGCATGACAGTGTTCTCAAGACACAGCTCAAACAGAAATTAAGAACTGAATACAGTTCTCCACATTTTTCTGGAAATTGAAAGTAACATTTTAAAAAATGTAATCAAGTTTTCATAATACTTTTTTCATTCAGAGCATCAATATTCAATTAAGTTAAGTTAAGTATGCTTATTCTGTCCTCAAGGTATACTGATTTACTTCACTTTAAAAAACACCTGTGTGAACATTTAAAAACATAACATGAAATGGATTCAACCTCTTAAATCAATCAGTTGACCTGTTATTGTTCTCCAGTGCCTTGAAACACCTACTAAAGACAAATTCATTTTTCTTATGGCGATTATTATAATCATTTGAAGGTCTTACCAAAGAATTTATACATGGTGTCCATGAACTGCACTGCTGTCTCCCTCACCACCTTGCATCTGCATTTGCATCTGAGCCTGCATTCTCGCAATCATCTCTTGCATGCGACGAAGCTGGAAAAGACAAATAGTATAGAAAAAGCCTTTTAATCCTCTCTCCTAAGCAAGTGGCTCTTCACTACCACAACGGATTGTTTTCTATTCAATGACAACTAATTTTGGTCTTCACTAGTATTTAACTAACCATCAAAAAGGTATTAATTTTTTTTTGCTTTTCTCCACTCACAAAAATATGTAAGTAATTCACTGATCAAAATAACAGGCATCACTTTTGAAATATGGCACCAGTTTCCTAAGTGTGTCTCAGCAGAAGCTTCTACTTCCTCTATTCCCTGTTGGTGTTATTTTCTTAGTTACAGCAATACCTTAAAATGGATTGTGTGTGGTGGTGTTGGAGAGTTGAATTAAACTATTTGCAGTCACTGAAGTTATTAGTAAAGCCCTAGTCTTCAAGCTGACTTTTATGTCCCCTCCGCCCACCCCTTGATCCTTGACAGAAAGAGGCAATATTTGAAGCATTCCAGCTACAGTAAAATAATTCACACAACCTCTTCTGTGGCAGACAGGAATTGCTGCCAGGAACCCAGCTGTGCTGGTAATGCATCCATCCATCCAAACATATAGGATATTAAAACTAAGAAAACTTAGATTGGGGTTCTACAAAATTCAAACATTTTAGAATTACTGAATTGTCCCTTTAAATGCACAAGTCAGGAAACAACTGTTGAGATTAACCCAACCATATTGCATATACAGTAACTCCTCGCTTAACGTTGTAGTTATTTTCCTGAAAATGTGACTATAAGCAAATCCAATTTCCCCATAAGAATCAATGTAAGGGGGGGGGGGGTAGGTTCCAGGGAAACCTTTTTCATCAGACAAAAGACATTACACATACACACACACAGAGTGTAAGTTTTAAAACAAAAATTTAATACTGTACACAGCAACGATTGTGAAGCTTGGCTGAGGTGGTGAAATCAGAGGGTGGGATATTTCCCAGGGAATGTCTTATTGCTAAATGATGAACTAGCACTCAGCTGAGTCCTCACGGGTTAACACATGGTTGTTAATGTAGCCTCACACTCTACAGGGCAGCACAAATGGAGGTAGAGGAGACAGCATGACAGAGAGACAGAGACATACACTGTGTGGTGAAAGAGAGAAATGCATTGTCCCTTTAAGTATGCTGACCTCACTCTAACTACACTGCCCTTTTAAGTAGATCAGCAAGTTGAGACAGCAGCTGCTGCCAGCAAGCTCCTCCTGAGCCCTGTCATGTTCCCCCCCACCCCCATGGAGATGAGGTAAAGGAAGGAGCGGTGGGCAGGAGCAAGGGGCACAGGGACACCCTGACATTAGCACTCCTCTCCTCCCCCACATCCCCTACACAGCAAGCAGGAGGCTCAGGAAGCAGCTCCAAGGCAAATGGCAGGAGCAGCATACAGCAGTGGTCGGAAGGAGAGCTGAACTGCCCAGCAATTGATAGCCTGCTGGGTGACTGCTGGATAGGGAACTCAGAGGAGCGGGGAGCTGATAGGGGGGCTGCCAGTCCACCCTGGTTCCAAGCCCCCACCAGATAGCTCCAATTAGCTGCTCTTTCTGCAAGCTGTGAACAAAGCAGGTGGCTACCAAACAAAAGTTATAAGGGAGCATTGCACAACTTTAAACAAGCATATTCTCTAATTGATCAGCAACGTAACAACGAAACATTAACTGGGACAATTTTAAGTGAGGAGTTACTGTATGTAGTCTTTTTAAGTTCTATTTAAGCTACTGAATGACGGTCTTGACAGATTTAAAGTAAGGGAGCCAACACTTTGTTTTTTTAATGCTCTAGGAACTTTGTTTTTTTAATGCCCTGGCTTTTGTGCATTTAAGTTTTCACCTTTAATGCTGCATTAATAGATTTCTGCAATTTAAATTATTTTTTTAAAATGAAGTTGCATAATAACCCCAACAACCTTACTCCATTCCAGCCACTTTGCACATTGACAAGCCTGCCATTCCCATGTTAACTACAGTCCTCCTCAAAAGATCATCCCCACTCCAGTGATAAGAGCACCAGTGGAAGGCAAGGGGTTCAGAAGGTGTCTTGTCCTTGTTAAAAGGGACACCATGAAAGGTTTCTGCAATTGTGGGGAGCGAGATGTTTTACTGCTGTGAAGGACCACAAACTCATCTCTAGAGATAGTGGGGGAAAGTTTAGTAATGGATAGGGTGACCAGATAGCAAGTGTAAAAAATTGGAACACTTTTTTTTTTTTCAGGGTAGGGGTGGGGAAGGGAAATAATTGCCTATGTAAGACAAAGCCTCTAATATTGGGACATTTGGTCACCCTAAGCCCAGCACTCCCTACACAGCTCAGCTGACTCACATCCCACTAACCCTGAGCTTAAACTGCAGTGCAGACTCACCCAAACTGGCCACTGACTCTCCTGCCTGGCTCTTTATAACCACCCCCACTGAGGGAGATAGTTGGGGAGGGCACATGGGAATCTGCTCCACATTGAGGCACCAACCATCCCTGCTCTCTGCTGTGGACCCCTTGGAGCCCTCCCTGCCTCCAACTACTGCAGGCTGCAATCCCCGGCCAAATGCCCTTGTTGGGTCAGGGCTGCTGATGGGGGAGCTATTTACCTCGCTAGTGCGCGCAGCGCCCAGCACTGAACAGAGCCCGTGCACCACAGGGAGCTGTCCGTGCGGTGAGTGGGGAGCAGAGCTACGTGGTCTGCAAGGCAGTGCCAGGGCCCCCTCCAGCCACCCGGAGCCAGGTGGCAGTGGCAGCTCCCCGAGTGGCACTGCACTGCTGCTTCGGGGCAGGCTTCTCCCTCAGCTTGCAGCTGCGCCAGCTTGCTGCGCTCCCTGGGATGGCGGGAGCCTGGGCTGGCACTCTCTGGCGCTCTGCACCATGCACAGGGCCCTGACTCTAAAAGCCAGAGGGACCTGCTGGGGGGCAAGGTGGGGAGTCCCGGCAGTGCTTACCTGGGGCATGTCCCAGGAAGCATCCGGCAGGTCCCTCTGGCTCCTAGGATCAAGGTCGGTGGGGTGGGGGTGGAGGGCTCTCTGCCCGCTGCTGGCGCCTGCGAGCCCCACTCCCACAGCTGAGTGGGCAGGAGGGAGCTGGTGTAGCATGCAGAGACCCCCTCTGTCTCTGTGCCTGGGGCCGCCAGCACTGCAGGCAGGCAGGCACACCGCCGGGAGCTGTCCCAGGAACTGCTGCCACACCAGCCCCGGGACTTTGGTGGTGATGGTGAGCGGTCTCCCAATATCGGGACGAAGGTCATCCTGACCGATGTGCGGTCAGGACGCAGGACAAATGTGTTAAAAATCGGGACTGTCCCGATAATATCAGGACATCTGGTCACCTTAGTAATGGAAGGAAGGTTATTTGACTGATTATCAGATAGCATGTTCAAATGCAAATTCTAATTACAGTATGCAATCTCCGTTTGCTTATAATGCTGTTCACACTTGTCAAAGCACTGGTTATCACTGAGTAACAGCCATATGCTAAGTGTGAAATTTAATTTTTCAATGTGAATTTAAAGTTCACAAAAAGTGCCCTATTAAAGTGCTGAAATTCTATAATTACAACAGAAGCTTCTCCGCACTGCCCTGCTACGTGGATAATCCTGGTTTAACAGAACTGTATCTAGAGGCAAGAAGATAATTGTCAACTGTCCATTCAATAACTTGGTGCCTCAGAATGCTCTGAAGGTTCAGACTGATGCCAGTTGTAGCAGGGATTTTGCAATATGGTCACATCTGCTCATTATGTATTGGAGTGAGCCCAAGCTCATTTCACAAAAGACTTAAAAACAACCAGCAGATGGCAACTACTTTCTGATCCAAAACAGATATGAGCCAGCAGGAAGGAGATTAAAGGTTCCATATACAGTCACTATCTTGAGCCATCCAGTCCCCTCCAAGAAGGAATTTTGGAAAAAAAAAAATCAGCTCTGAATTTACCAGAGCAGGCAAGAAAGCACACACAGTTGTGACAATTCTTGAGAGAAAGTTTTCATTCTCTTGTCACTCACACTACTGAAAGTTTGTTATAACTGAAAGAAAAAAAAAGAAAAAGAGAGACAACAAATCCCACCCCCACCTTCTGCACTGAGACCACAATGAAATATTTTGCCCCAAAGAAAATAATTAAGGAATGAAAAGTGAGCATTTCTGCAACACAGAGCTTGTCTATAAAGAAAGCATTCTTACTTCAGCTTCTTTTTCCTGCAAAATCTGATCTTTATTCACTTCCTCATCTTCAATTTTCCTAAGATTAAAAAAAAAAAAAGAGAGGCATAAACATTCATCAACAACATGCGTGCCTTCTGATTCATTTACTCAAAGTGGCAGCTTTATATCTGTTCATAGGTAAGGCTACGATTATGTCACTAAGGTCGCAGAAGTCATCCAGAGACCACTGACATTTTCTGCTTCAGCCCCATGCCACCAGTGGGAGCTTTCCCCTTCTCACACAGCAGGGCTTGGGCTCTCATCCTGTATCAGTTCCGTTTTGTCAGTTTTTTAAAAAAAAACAAAAAAAAAACACTGAAGTCAACGACTTCCGTGAATTTTTATTTATTGCCTGTGACCTGTCCCTGACTTTTACTTAAAATATCCGTGACAAAATCTTAATCTTATGAATAAGTAACCAAGATTCTCATTCTGAACCAGACTTGCATTCTTATCTCTCACATGTAGTTTCTTTAAATCCACATCGGATTTATTTAGGCACTTTCCCCACATCAGCTGAAAAACATTTTTCTTAAGAAAAACCTTTTTCAGAGCAAGTACACCAATTCCCCCAATCTACCTCCAAAAAAAGAAAAACCAACAAAGAAGCATGCACACAGTTGTGACAATTCTTGAGGAATGCAGGAGAAAGTTCCTTGCTGTGAATTAAGACAGCTGTCATCCTTGTTCTATATGCAGGACTTAAACACTGTTCAAAAATAGTACTAAGTGCAGTAATTGATGCAGTAAAGATAAAGTTGCGTCCATGCACATATTTGATTACCACAACAGAGGTATACTAATATCAAACAAAATTTGTTCACCATCACCTAAATACAATTTACTAGAGATGCTACAAGTGCTCCAGTGTTCTCCTCTGTCCTTCATAAGTTCAACCATCTTATTTTCCAAAACCATGTCAGAGTAGCACAGGTAGATCCATCTCAGAAGTAGTACTAGGGTTCATATATCTATGTGACTGAAGCAAACTAGAAGTTTAACATGATGGGCAAACTATGAGCATGAGTTCAGAAGTGACATGAACGCTTATGCTCAAATAAATTTGTTAGTCTCTAAGGTGCCACAAGGACTCCTCTTTGTTTTTGTTAAAATAACTGAGCATCAGTTTTGGGTTTTCCTAGAGGCCCACTAGGATCTGTGTGAGGAATTTGGCTGCTCTTGCAGCTGGTACTGTTTCCTATAAGATCAGAGACATGAAATAGAATTAGCATGTGCCAGAAGTTTGCGATCAACCATACGAAAAGCCATGCATTATCATCAAGATTTAAGATAAAGCAAAATGTCTTCTCAAAGTATCAAGTGCAAACCTAGAGCTTTTTCAGAAGAAAAAGATTTTTTACAATTCCTCTTGGCTTCTGAATATCTTGCCATTTAATTCAGAGCTGGATTTTATGTAGCATATCACTGCCATTCCAATACCTTGGGAATTTTATTTGCATTTACCACTGACTCAGTGGGACCAACCCCTTAATTCCTCTACTCTTCTATATATTCCATACATAATTCAGCTTGCTCAATAAGTGGGTGCATTTAGCCATGTATCTGGTTAAGGCCTGTTAATCAGGTGTACACATGTTCTGTAAGTGACTTAAATATGATACAAATTCAGATATGTACATTGATGAGCATCATATAAAATATCTAGGAAAGCCTCCCAAAAATGAGGGCAGAGCACCATTCTTCCCTTTTTCCACCTATGGGGCAGTCTGAGAGAGACAAAAGAATACAGGTTTTTTAGAAGTGTGCATACATGTTTGGAGATCTTACTGTGAAAAAGCAACCTCCAAGCAAATCAGTCGAAGAGATTGTTTTGCAGTCATATGTAGAGGTGTATTCGGAAGTGATATAACGAGCAATATATATTGTTAAGACAGCATCAAACGCAAACAACCACTAAAAAGTAGGCTTATCACCTACAGAAGAGTGATGATGCTTTCAACAATCAGCCTGACTTCAGAAACCAATAGCACTTGCAAAGCAGATTTAATTTTAACTGCTAAGTAAGTAACCCAATGCATGTTACAAGGGACACTTCAACTTAAAATGTAGCCAATTTCAAGCTGTTAGAAGTAGTTTCAAGTACTACACATACCATGTTTCCCTTCCATTTTTTTCTCCCCTCTCCCCATTGCAGCCTTAAAGACTCATACAAATTTAAAAATTTTATTAACGCAAATGTTAATTTTTTTTATAGTACACAGATTAAGAAAAAAGTGTCTGTCTATCTGGGTATAGTGCTCAGATTATTCACAATACATAGTTTGTTTTAAAAAGTCCCAAGATATATATAGTGCATAATCAGCAATAATAAAATCACCCAATTAAGGTGAATAAATTTAACAATTCAGTTTAGATTTAGAATCTGAATACTTGGGTATATCACTCATGAAAAGGTATACAGAGAGTTGGTTGCAGAAAGCAAATATAGGAATGAGTGTAGGTCGTCCCTCAGTAATTGAGCATTTAGGGTTGATTGTCCATTTGGAAAATACAATCCATGAGGAAAGTATTTCAGTTACTTTCCCTACTACGCTTCTTATCAGCACTCCTGCTCATCCCTCCTGGTATTGCCCAAGTCTGGTGACGTGTTCTACATAGATGTCCCTCAAATCACTTGATGGCATCCAACACCATGAGTTGCCGCATCAGCAGAGCGTACCGTGGACAGATTCCACATTCTCTCAACACTTGCTCATTACTGGTGTCCCATAAGCCCAGTGCTCTGATGATCAGCGCATCTGTTTGAACCTGGTAAGCTTTAGCTCTCAAGGCATCAGCCAGAGGGGCATATTTCTCCACCTTTTGAGCTCTGGCATTGAGGAGGCCGGGGTCCTGTTCTCAAAGGGCACTGTGATGTCCACCATGATGATCTTCTTCCGGTCCTCATTGGTGATGATGATGTCTGGTCACAGTTGGCTGTCGGTTCTGGGGATAGTAGAGTTCATGGCAAACTTCCCTATAGGTGGTGGGATGGCTCCGACCAGGTGTTCTTATATGGTGATGTGTCATAGAATATAAGGGTTGGAAGGGAGGTCATCTAGTCCAACCCCCTGCTCAAAGCAGGGCAAATCTCCAACTAAATCATCCCAGCCAGGGTTTCGTCTAAAACCTCTAAGGAAGGAGATTCCACCACCTCCCTAGGTAACCCATTCTAGTACTTCTCCATCCGCCTAGTGAAAAAGTTTTTCCTAATATCCAACCTAAACCTCCCCCACTGCAACTTGAGACCATTACCCCTTCTTCTGTCATCTAGTATCACTGAGAACAGTCTAGATCCATCCTCTTTGGAACTTCACTTTAGGTAGCTGAAAGCAGCTATCAAGTCCCCCCTCGTTCTTCTCTTCTGCAGACTAAACAATCCCAATTCCCTCAGCCTCCTCCCATAAATCATGTGCTCCAGCCCCCTAATCATTTTTGTTGCCCTCTGCTGGACTCTTTCCAATTTTTCCACATCCTTCTTGTAGTGTGGTGTCCAGTTTTGGGCACAGTACTCCAGATGAGGCCTCACCAATGCTGAATAGAGGGGAATGATCATGTCCCTCGATCTACTGGCAATGCCTCTACTTACACAGCCCAAAATGTAATTGGCTAGTGTAGTGTGTCGCAGCTGCCAGGCTCTGTAATGGGACTTGCAGCTATACAGGATGAGGGGTAGCATTTCATTGGCATAGCGGCATTCCTGCATTGCCATGGCTCCGTTCAGTGGGATGTAGTTGAGCCGGGCCCTGTGGATGAACCTCCAGTCGGCAAATTGGGTGAAGCTGCCCCCGGGGAGGAAATGCTTGCTGGCGTCCCACTTGCGTGTCACCTTTAATGCCTTGCCCTGGTCCGGCTTCCGTTTCAGGTTTTCCACGTATTGCCAGTGGATGGCATCCTTCAGGGTCCTCTCCAGCATGGTTCTAGCTCTCGGAGTGATGGTAGTGTGATCTGTATTCTTCAGCTGTGGCACCAGGACTCCCAGCTCCTGCCATTTGTTGCACCACATCCAGTGGCAGCCGATATACTTCTCCAGTTGTTGCACAGCACTGCAGACATGAGTCTAGAGTGAAGCATGCATATCTAACCATACATTAAGTGTTGTCAAATGCATAAAGTAAACAAACTGATGTTTACTAAGAAGATGGTAATTTAACACCCACCACTTCATAATACTCAAAGTAAGATACAGCCCCTAAATTTATAGCTAGATAGGAGACAAACATCTTTAGTGTAATCTAGAAAGATACCACAAAACATATTGACTATCCTCAATCTGTCAGAGAATCTTCGTGTACACTGCCTATTTCCTGTTCTTTCAAGATAATGGAGGCAGAAAGCTCAGCAGTTTTAACTCCACTTTTAATCTCCATGAGATTCTGAGCAGCACACAATCACAGATAGACCAGTTCTATATTAAAGCTATATAAACACCAAGCCCTTGAAACACACTTGCTAGATAACAGGAATCCAGTTCAACAAAAAATCTCTTTAAAGACTAGAAAGGGGTTACAATTTCAAAGAACAAGGTGGCTGAAAACAGAGACTAATAGCTTGCTGGTCTGCCTGGAGGGAGAACTGAACTACCAGGCTACCATAGAGGGGCTGGAATCCATTTCTATCCTGACCCATCTGGTTCTCTCTCCAGTCTTAACAGCAGGGAAAATCCACTGCTAGTTGTGAAAGATTGTCAGCTTTACTGGTGAGTTATCATGTAACCTTCTAGTGGCTGAAACATACAAAAGGCAGTTTTCAACTTTTTTAAGCCAAGGCATACCTGATTAATCTCTACCTGAAACTCAGACCTCCCCCAACTCAAAACAAACACATTAATTTTAATTAAAATGAAGTTTTCCCTGTCTCCTTCACTCCTGCTGTGAAGGATCTAGCTCTGTTTCTCCCACTCTCCAAACTCCCAAAGAAAAGGGAACTATAATATTTAAAGTAGGCATCATCTGTCCATTACTCTGCAATACAGGAAAATTCTGCAGTTTGCAGGAGGTAAAATAAAGTGCTTGTAGTGGAACCTCAGGTTTACCCTGTGATTTAAAAAACAAACAAATCCAACCACCTGTCCATATAGCAGAATCTGGTGAGAACATTAAATTCCTTTTCAAAAGTAGACTGCCAAGATGGATTTCTAACCCTAGAGACACTTCCAAGAACAATGGAATATTTTTTGCCTCAATCTCACAGTATCTGTCACCCCGTTTTTCTTTCACTACTACGACCCCATCCCCTTTCTTTGAGAATGGTAGGGAGAATTTAAAAGAACATAAGGGAAAGAAGGAGAGAACAGAACTCATTCTCCTTTTTCCATTCCCCTCCTCTCAGTAAATAAACATGGAAACCCTTTCAGGATGGAGAGCCAAACAGCCGTTGGAGGAAAAAGAAAGCTGTGGTGCTAAAGATTATTGGGAATACCCTCATAGATAAGGTGTTACAAGTTCTTGATTAGCAAGATAGCATACTAAAGGCAATCATTCCTTATTAAAGGCTTAATCCAGCAAGGTACTGAGGGAGTTGCAGAGCCTACCTGCCAGTGGGCAAGGGGTGCTTGTGAGGAAGTCTAAGAGTTTATTAGTGGCTGCTGCCACAGCTTCATTTCACATCCACTGGCTCTACTGGTACCCAACTGAGTCCCAAGGACAGTAAACCAGTTACAATTCAATTTTTAGTAGCGGGAAGTGTGGTTTACATATACCCAGCGTAACATGCACTCTGAACAGAGAACAAATGGATAGAATCTCAAGCTTTATATCAACTGTAGCTGTTTCTGATCCTTCAGAGTAGTAAAGTGATACTCTGAAAAGGGATTTTGTACAAAATAAGACCATGACATTCCATAGGTATCTTTACAATGACTTTGGATTAACTATTTTCAGTTTACAATAATCCCTCTTTCCCCATTCCACTGAATGCTAGCCTTTACTCTTGCCTCAGAGAGGAATTCCAGTTCTTTCCTTCTCAAAGACCATGTGATAAATGAAAGGGGGGGAGCTCCCTTTTATGGGCAGCCAGCCAGCCAGTTAGCTATAAAGTCCCTCTTGGTGGCTGTCCTCTGCTTACTTTACCTGTAAAGCATTAACAGAGTCCCTCAAGTAAAGGAAAGGGAGTGGGCACCTGACCAAAAGAGCCAATGGGAAGGCTAGAACTTTTAAAAATGGAGAAAAGAACTTCCTGTCTGTTGTTTTTTCTACCAGAAAGAGGGGAATAGGGAGCAGTTATGCTACAAGAAGCTTTATGCCAGGTATGATCATAAATCATCAGATCATACGTAGAACTACTTATCTGGAACTCCCAAATGGTAAGTAGATCAGAAATGTTTAGAAAGACACGATTAGGTTTATTACTTATGACTAATGGACTCCCCTGTGTTAACCCCCCCCGATTCTTGTGTTTGCTTGTAATCTTTAAGCTGAACCCCCAAGAAAGCTATTTTGGATGCGCAATTTGTGGAATTGCTCTTTTAAAATGTAGCAAAAGCCTAAGTTCCAAATGTATTTTCTTTCTTTCTTTTTTTTTTTTTTTTTTTTGGTGTCCTAGAGGTTGGTGCAATGTTGTTTAATAGGTGGTGGCAAAAGCTAATCTTCTTGTTTTCTTTCTCGCTCTTCCCGAGGGGGTGGGTGGGTGTGTGTGTGAGAGAGGGGGGAGGGGCTTGAGGGTACCCCACAGGAAGGAATTCCCAAGTGTGTCTTCCTGGGTTCCAAAAAGGGTTTTGCATTTGGATGGTGGCAGCATTTACCAAGCAAAGGTCAGAGAAAAAGCTGTAAACTTGGGAGTTTAAAACAAGCCTGGAGTGGCCAGTATTAATTTTTAAAATGCTTGCAGATCCTCATCTTCTGCGCTTGAAGTGCCAGAGTGGGGAACCAGCCTTGACAGACCATCACTGTAGAAAGTTCTGCAGGCCAAACTAGTGACACTTGCACACCAGTGCCTTCAAAAGAGTTTCACAAACAAGACTGTCCAGTTTTTAGTTAGATGTTACTAATCAACTCTACTGATGCACAAGGATAGTACCTGGTTCTTAGATACTATATCAGCAGTCAAACTCTAAGAAAGTAGAATCTCATCAGTTTGTTGGCTATGCAACACTAATAGACATAAAACCTGAACAAAATTATTTTAGTCAATGAAGTCAGCAAATAGGATTCTGAATACCCAGGAAACAGATCTGGTGAGTAAGGGGCTGTTTCTGCCATCACTTTTCCTCAAAAAAAAAAATTTAAGAGGCAGCTAGCTATGTCAAATAGCTGGTGACAGGACAATGGTAGGGGATGGACAGAGTATGTTTCATACTGAGTACAGAATGGGGAAAAAAAAAAAAAAGATGGGGTGGGGATGGGGGAAGACGACAACAAATCCCAATGAAACCACAAGCAAAAGTAGAACTCGATACATCCTTTTCATTTCATCAACTCAGTTGTCTGTCCAGATTTACTAACAATTCATTTCCTCTATTCATGTTTAAATTTTAGGTGTTAGGAGACTTATCCATCAGCTTTCAGTTTTTGGTTACAGCTCCTGAACATCCTATGGTACATGAGATCCTGCTACTGAAAGGTCAGCATGAGAAGGGGAAGGACAGATAGGAAGGTAGACTCAGAGGAGATAAAGGTAGACTGTAACCATGCACTGACAACCTGCCACCTCTTTTAAGTCTCTCAGAGCGGAAGTTCTCATAGTGAAGGTCCTGGGTCACCTCTTGAAGATCCTGCATATGGGTACTGGAAGAAGAAGAAAAAAAAAAAAGAATTGGATAGTGAAACCATGCCTTGTGCCGAATCATAACTTGCTGAGGCACTTTCTTGAAGCGTGACTCAAACATAGTATGAATAGGGATAGTCTGGTCATTTGAACCCAAAATGCAAAAATACAAGCGCATTCTTTTACAACCTTCACATCACTGAACCTCCACATATCCCGTCCTCTCCCCATGACGTTAACATTCATTTTTTACAATGTTTATTTTTCTTGAAGAGTAGTAGGTCACAACCAGTAGTCCAAGTACTGAAAGTAAGGTGTGCAAGTACACTAGTATAGAGAACATGAAGGTTCCTTGCCATTTGTAGAAAGTGGAGCAACAGCAGCAAGCGTTGCCTTCTCCCGCTAGACATGGGGGTAAAGAGGTACAACAGCTACACTTTGGTGTGGAAGAATTGGGAGTGGTCTTTCCTCAAACAATTACTTCCTCTTCCTGGGGAAGGCTCAGGTGGCAAGGTCCATGCAGGGCCCTGTGAAAGGGATACTACTGCCCTGAATATTAGACAGGGTAAGTCTCTCCGGCCCCAGTGATGCTGTATGGAATATGTGGAACACTTTGTGATATTATCGATACCAATATTATAAAATTGCAATCAATCTGACCAGATATGCCATGTAAGATAGCTGCGAAAGTGTTATAATTTACCAAATATGATAATCTTGTTTATATGTTTGTATCACCCTGGATTGTGACCTGTAGATATGCACAGTATATCTGTATTTCAAAAAACTTGTGCAGCATTTCTGAGTGATACTGCCAGACAGAAAGGCCTCAGCACTAAGCCTGCTTGATGGCCCATCAAGTATCATCAGCTGTACAATGAACCTACTGAAAGGAGCCAGGGGGGAGACTGGTTGGTAAGTTTAACTTCAGTGTTAACCACAGTTTTGGGAATATCTGCTCTCCCTTTTGCAACCTGCCATGTCCTCTGCATTTTCAGTGAGGGCTACCCCAGGCCACATCCCCACTGCTCTTTCCCCCCTTAGCTCCTCCGGAGAGAAAGATAATGGTGATCATTTCTTGTCTCATGCAATCCACTATGGATGTTCTCCCTCTCCTGAAGGAAGGCCAGGTCTACACTAAAAAGTTAGGGTACGTCCAGACTACCTGCCAGATTGGTGGGTAGTGATCGATCTATTGGGGATCGATATATTGCGTCTTGTCTAGACGTGATATATCGATCCCCGAACGTGCTCCCGTCGACTCCGGAACTCCACCAGGGCAAGAGGCGGAAGTAGAGTTGACGGGGGAGCCGCGTCTGTCAATCCCACGCTGTGAGGACAGGAGGTAAGTAGAAATAAGATACATTGACTTCAGCTATGCTATCCCCGTAGCTGAAGTTGCATATCTTACATTGACACCCCCTGTCCGCTCCGCAGTGTAGACCAGCCCTTAGGTTGACAATGCTACATCTATCAGGGGGTGTGAAAAATCCACAGCCTTGAGCGATGTTTATACTGACCTAATCCCCTGTGTAGACAGCGCTAAGTCAATGGAGTAATTCTTCTATCAACCTAGCTACCACTTCTCGGGGAGGTGGGTTACCCACACTGATGGGCGAACCCCTCCTGGTGGTGTAGTAGGTGTCTACTCTGAAGCCCTACAGCAGCACAGCTGCAGTACTGCAGCGTTTCTAGTGAAGACAGCCATATGCTCCCCTTCTGTGAAACTGTCAGGTGACACTTTAATGAACGTTGTTGTTTTTAGTTATGGAAGAAGTATCAACACCTATTTGTATTTTTATTTCCACCTTCTGGAAATGGTGTTTAGTGATACCATCAGGATTTTGGTTATTCTCTCTTCAGAGCAAGATGGCTTACTGCTACCAGAATAGTTCAGTATGTGGCTCCATTTATCTGGCTGCAGGGAATGCAGCATGCCAACATTTCAGTCCCAAAGACCCGGGTTGGAATTTGATCATGGACTGACCTTAAGATCTATCCCTCACAGAAGCCCTAACCCAAGCGGATAGCTTCCAAAGCTTTAGTACACTGATGTGTATTTCAGTAAAACGGTTTATTCCCTTCAAATTTAAAACATTTGCAAGGAAATCTTTCATCAAAGCTGAGAGACTTTAACAACTAATTTAACCATGATGGTTAGATCAGACTCTTGGACATGAAAGGTCTGAGAAAATTTCATTCTCACCTGGAAATTTCCTTTGCACGGCCAGAAGTCTGTATAGTTAGGGGCTCTTAGTAATGAATATCCTTTTGAGTGGGGATTCTCAAACTGGGGGTCGGAACACCTCAGGAGGTCGTGAGGTTATTATGCGGGGGGTTGCGAGCTGTCAGCCACCACCCTAAACCCTGCTTTGCCTCCAGCATTTATAATGGATGTTAAATATATAAAGAAGTGTGTTTAATTTATAAGGGCGGGGGAGTCGCACTCAGAGGCTTGCTATGTGAAAGGGGTCAGTGGTACAAAAGTTTGAGAATCACTGCTTTTGAGGGAGGGATAGCTACATATTAGAGTATTAAAAGTTTATTAGAGACCTTCCTACCAAAGGGCTGTATATCTAGAGAGCAAGAAGGCTATTTTGTAGGGTTTTGAGAACATATGTACTGATGGCCCAGTTGCTGCCCTGAAGTTTCTTTGAATCTATGCAGTGTTGTTGTAGCTGTACATTAGAGAGACAAGATAGGTGAGGTAATAATTGGTCCAATAAAAGTTACTACCTCATCCACCTTCTCTCTCTCTCTAGTTTCCTTGTATGATGGGATAGACAGGCCAAACTAAGAACTCACTTACATGGTTAAGTGCATGGCAACATAATGGGCTACCCCATTAGCTTTATTAGGTCTTGTCTACATGGAGAAATAACAGTGGTATGACCCAAGGTGTGACTTTAAAGTGGTCTAAACTCCTTTGTGGACATTTCTTTCAGTATCAACTTTAAAGTGACTGGCAACAGGTTTAAAGCTCAACTAAAAACATTTATACAAAATAAGTGTGCACGCAGGGGTCTGAACCAGCTTAACTTAAATTGTCTTTTTAACGGATATAGCTAGGCCAGGGCAATCTTTCCATATATAGCAGGCCCTAGACTCTGAAATGCAAACCTTAAACCAGGCTCAGCCTTTGATGGGGGTATCCCCACCCCCAAATAAGACTGCTGAGCAACAAATCACTAGAAAACACTAATAACTTTTTATAAGTTCTAGTTCTGTGCAGATATTTTGATTGCACTTTTAATATGCAGGGAGTGCTGCTCAACCTTGAGGTTCTTGAGACTTTGACGAAAGGATGACAGTACTACCTCTTGAATCCTAAGCAAGAGGTTTGAACACATGATCAAGTTTTGATAGAAGTGTAATAGTCTTACATTAGCATGGTTCTCAGCTTCAGGAAGTCGTTGTGTTCTGGGTTCTCCACTTCAACCACACCCCATGGGTAGAAACGACCTCTAACTTTTTTACCTTTGGCTTCAATCAACTGATTGGATCCCACTACACAAAATGGGATACTGACCTGAAAATCAAGAGTCACCAAGAATGAACTAGAAACAAAACCAATAATAAATTCAGTTTCACTAGACTTTGCATAAAAAATCAGTAAGTTGTACGTAGTACTTTTCATCTGTAGCTCTCAAAATAATTTACAATGAATGGCAAGAATCACTATCCCCATTTTTCAGACGGGGAAACTTGGGCACAGAGTTATAGTGACTTACCTGAGGTC
The DNA here is from genome assembly GCF_003597395.2 of Chelonoidis abingdonii. Taxonomy (NCBI): domain Eukaryota; kingdom Metazoa; phylum Chordata; order Testudines; family Testudinidae; genus Chelonoidis; species Chelonoidis abingdonii. The sequence goes on from NC_133776.1 coordinate 57,226,259, forward strand.
AGACAGCAGGTCAGTGGCAGAGCCTGGAACAGAATCCAGGCCTTGTTTTAAAATTATATATTCACCTTGGAAAGTTTGGTAAAACATGATACACCACTTGTAGCTCAAGAACTGTATCCGTCACAACTACTTCTAATCTAAAAAACTATTCTTACCTTTAGGAGCCTGGTCTGTTCTTTAAAATCTTCATCCTCATCTGATTCTGCGTCAGGCAGGTGATAAATCTTGATACCATGTTGTTCAATTTCATCCAGAATCTGAAAGAGTATGTCAGGAATGAAGGTAATACACATGACAAGTCAATCCTTTAACTTGCAAGATAAACTAATTGCACAAGAGCCAGGTCCAAAGAAAATCTAGATTTTGAAAAATCCTAATTACCTGCCTAATTTTTTTTGTTTTATAAAAAAAGGCCATAGCTGGAGAGAATGATTGTAAACTGACTTAACTATCCTCAGTTGTTCTAAACATCCATAAAAATTACTTAATCCTATCACACCAATATATAAAACTTGTCCTCAAATTTGAGACAAATGACAATTCTGTTCCTTCCAATTCCACTACATTAGTGTTTTGGAAAATTCCTGTCTCTTTCTTGGAGAATTCAGGTTTACATTGTAGAGACATGCACATAAATTTACCCCAAAACACAATAGCACTAATTAATGTAGCAATTGTGCATAGTGAGGCATAAGCCTTTGCAATTAATTCACTAATGTGTTTATCACTGCTACAACATCATTTTGAGATTATGAAGTGAGTATAAAATAGTAATCTCTAAAGTTTGTTCATAAAATGTGTTTAAAACTAATAGCCCCTTCCCCATTTAATATCCCTCTCTAAGGCTCTGTCTACACTGGCAATTGAATGACAAAACTGTTGTTTTTCAGAGGTGTTTAAGCCCCCCTTCACTCCCCCCAAAGGACAAAATTGTTGCCATGGCAAGTGCCAGTGCGAACAGCATGTTGTCAGCAGAAGAGCTCTCCAGCCCACAACGCGAACACTGCTTGCGTAATGGGGGGGCGACGGGGGGGAGAAAAGTAGTTTTTTGTTGGCAGGGGAGCCAACAAACAGCAGCTATATTGCGCGACTTTTAGCAGCATAGCTGTGGTGACACAGCCATGTTGCTAAAAGCTGTGTGGTGTAGACATAGCCTTAGGCTAATTGTAACCAGCATATATTAAGTGTTACCCTCTCTGCTCAACACATATTACTTAAATTTTGCTTTAGAAGAAAATTCCTCACCTTCCATGACCGCACAGCAAAATTTTTATATTATATACACACACACACACAAAATCACACCACTTGTTGAAGTTTGTTATATGGCTGCAGGCGCCGGTGCTCTCTCTGTCCCCGGCAGGTGGGGAGCAGCGGCTCCTTTTGAAGCAGGAGAGAAGCCGCAGCCCCGCACCTGCCAGGGACACAGAGCACCGGCGCCCCCAGCTGGAGTTCTCTGTCCCCTGCAGGTGGGGAGCCGCGGCTTCTCTTGAAGCAGGAAAGAAGCTGCGGCCCCATGCCTGCCGGGGACAGAGAGCACCAGCGCCCGCAGCCCCGGAGTTCTGTCCCCGGCAGGCGGGGAGCCACGGCTCCTCTTGAAGCAGGAGAGAAGCCGCGGCCCCGCACCTGCCGGGGACTGAGAGCACCGGCACCCGCAGCCCTGGAGTTCTGTCCCCGGTGGGTGGGTGGGGGGGGCGCGGCTCCTCTCCCTTGCTGGGCACTAGGCACCAGGAGCATTAGGTGGTGCACCTCAATGCACCACTTTGGGGACCATTTAAAACCTGACTGGTTTGAAACCCCGCTATACCACGACCCCGCATTTAACACGATGTAATTTTTTGGATCCCAATGGTCGCGTTATAGCGGGGTTTCACTCTACTTTCTTAATGATGCCTTGCCATATAATATATTTTTAGCTGTCAGTGAGATGTAGCAGAAGGAAATCATAGAGAGTCAACATGATGTGAGAACTAGCTTTGGGTGGGCTACTAGTGGTTCATGGATCACAAATTGGAAGCCACTGATATAAACAAGCAATCACCCTCCACTCCCTCCAAGACAGTGACCAGACTTATTCTCAACTTCTCTTCTGGGCTGGAGGGGAGAAAAGATTTCTCTCCTTTTTAGCTCAGAAGATTCAGCTTTTCTATTTTCAGAGAATGACGAAACCACTCTCATCCACGAGGGGAGGGAAGAAAAAGACATGTTGCATATGAAGCAGTAAGGTAACGGACCTAACTCCTGGATTCAATCTGACAGTAAAGTAAACAAATAAAATTCAAAAACAAAAGCATGTGTAGCCACATTTAAATAACATATGTTTCAATTTACCTATAAACAGTGTACAATGAAAATGCTTTCTCACCACAGTCAACAATAGTCCAAACATGATGGAGATTTTCTTTGTAAACAATGATAGCATCCATGGATTAAGTTCTACTATGTTTATTCTTAAATGCAATTGTGATACAGCATGGCCAGAGGGCAGCATGAGAGTGTTAGCAGGGGGCCTTATTCCCTGCCAAGGGAGGAAGGTTTGCTTCAGATTAACTAGAACACCTGTAGCCATTTAGAGCACCTGACTCCAATTAGAGCACCTGACTT